>NC_084461.1:188492500-188835000 GCF_027409185.1 Cynocephalus volans
CATCCAGGCAGATAATTCAACAGCTGCACCCACCTCCTTAAACTCCTGGATCTGGGTCTGTTCAAACATGGAGAACACATTGGAGTTGGCGCCGTCTGCTCTCTTCTTGGCTTTCTTAGGTGCCTGGGGGGAAAAGCATCAATTAAAAGAGTCCAAGGCTGGGATTAGAAAACTAGGTCAGGTCCCATCTCTGGGTGAGTTAGTTCAGGTTGCAGAGCTCAGCTGCTCATCTGTGAAATGGGGGCATGGTGCCCACAGTCATATCTCAAAAAGGTGATAATGGAGGGATAAAGGGACACAAAATAAAGTTTCTCAAGAGCATCCTGGTCCTGGTGGATTGTAAGAGACTGTGGATCTTTCAGGGCTTCTTTGAAAACTAGGAGAAGGTGCAGGTGCATCTCTGGGGACGAAGGCTACACCTAAGGATCAGCCTGGCAGGATCTGGCCTCTTTTGTTCCGATGCATTTCACAAAAAGCTCAGTAATGCATCAAAGGAGAATTGATTGGAGGGAAAGAAAAAGTCAGGCTCACTAAGCCATGATGAAGGCCCAGATGAAATGCACTTTTTCAGGGTGTTAAAATCCAACTGCTCCCCACACGCCACAACTTCCCTCAATCCAGATGGCAGTGAAATCTCCTCTCTAAATGTTCGGTCCTTGTATGGTGTCAACAGTGCAGAGAATGGTGAGCTAACCTTTCTACCCCACGCCATTTCTCTCTGACTTTAAATAACAGCAAACACTTAAACACTGTACATACATTGTTTCATTTAATTCTCATAACTGCTTTGTCAAGTAGATGCTATTATTATCATCTCTATTTTACAGGGGAGGCAACTGAGGCAGAGAGAGGTTAGATCACTTGCCCAAGGTCACACAGCACAAAAAGACAGAGCCAGAGTTGGACTTGGCCAGCCTGACTCCAGAGTTTGTGCCCCTAACCATGGACCTACACTGGCGCTGATTTGGGAGATGCCTGCTGCAGGAGGAGACCGCTAACCAAACAAAACAGGAAAAAAGGTTTTAGATTTGCAAGTTCAAAAGGTGAGAACAAAAAATTCTTTTCCCCAGCTGCCTGAACAAGAGAAAAGAATTACAATTTGATCCTTAAAAGCGTTCAATCCCATTTTGCAAGCCCTGGGAGTTATTGATTCCTCAAGAGGTCAGTAGACAAGCCATAAAAAAGCCAACTCTCTTATTTTGTTTTTGTGAGTCCCCGGGAGCTGCTGTTATTTGTGGCTTATCGGGGCATTGATTGGGGTTCCTCTGTGCGCACACAGGGAACAGTGCTTTTTCCACAAGGGGCTGGAGCCCTTGAAACCCGCCTTTCTCCCCCTCCCCTTTGGTCCTTTGCTTGTAGGTGGCGTCCCCTGTCACCCACCCAGCATCACCACCTCCGGGAGCCCTTGCTACTCACCATGGTGGAAGGCAGACGGCACTGCTTCCCAAGAAGAATTCCACAAACTGCCCAGCTCTCCTCAGCCCAGGAACAATAAATACTTCCTCCCCGTGTTTAAAAATAACCCCATGACCGCTTTTGGCAGTAATAGGTGAGGGGACACCACCTAAGGCCCCCCCACCCCATGCCGTTCTTCTGAAGTCAGGGCAGCTCACTCGCCACTGGGTGACACGTGAGACCCAAAAAAGCATTCAAGGTTAAAGAGGCAGCGGCTGGGTCACGGTCACGGGGAGAGGTGCCGTGCACTTTCTGCAGCGCTTGGAGGGTTGGGTGGGCAACACTTGTGCTTGTCAGTTTTGAGAAAGAAAATGGTAGGGAGAAGATACTGTTAAAATTCTCTAACATTATCAGGCATGGGTGCCACCCCAGGGCCTTTGCACCTGCGGGGCCTCTACCTGGAATTCTCCATCAGTCACCTGCACGGTTCCCTCTCTCACTTCTTTTACCACATCTTTGCTCAAACGTCACCTTCTGAGTGAGGCCTCCTCGACCACCCTATCTAAAATATCCACTCACCCCCGCCCTCCAGTCTCCGTTCTGTGCTTTGTTTTTCTCCAAGGTATTTATCGCTTCCAAACACACTAAACAATTCACTTACTTATTTTGTTCAGTGTCAATGGACAGTCAGCTCATGAGGCTGAGGTCCTCTTCAGTTTTCCTCACCACTGTCTCACCACTATCTCCCCAGCTCCTGAAAGTTGTTGATTTCTTGAGAGGTCAGTAGGAGAGACATAAAAAAGCCAGCTCACACCCAATGGCTGTCAACAACAAGTTGTGGACTAACCGCAGAAATAACAGCCCTCACCTACTGAGTGCTTGCTGTGTGTCAGGCTCTGTGTTCGCAAGTCTCATGCTTACGTTTAATTTTCCAGCCACCCTATGGGCTAGGGACCACCTTATCATTTGTGTCCCCATTTTACAGATGAGGAAACTGAGGCTCAGAGAGGCAAAGCGAGCTGCCTGGGATCACACAGTGATGGAACTCAGAGTGGATCTGAGGCCGGTTTGCCTCCAGAATTCAGACTCTTCAAGGGCTTTGAAAGTAGCATCTCGCTCTCGGAATGCCAGGTGTTATTTCATGCTCTTTCCTGGGATGGCTTCCTCCTATAGACTCACAAATGACCTTGGGAGTCAGGGAACAAGAACCTGGGGCTTGGAATTAAGCCATGGGCTTGTTTGGTGGCTGTGGGGGCCAGGCCTGAGCTCCAGAGTTCATGCCTCTAAGAAAGAGGATATCCCTTTGGCGTCCCCACTGGTTTGGCCATAGGGATAAATTCAGAAGTGTGCTGTGGTAGTGGCCAGGTGGAGCTGTGTCAGACAACAAACAGCTCAGGGCTCCTGGCAGTGGTGACAGCAAAAGCTTCAAAGAGGGTGAATTTGGAGTCCTTGAGGAACAGAAGGACATGTGGGGCTGGAGTTTTCCAGAATATAAAAAAAGAAATCCATTTTCTTATTAGCTTTTCCAGAGGGTGAAAGGAGGTGAGGCCTGGGCAAGCCCTCAGTAAATAGTAGCTATCGCTCATTCCCTTCTCAGGGGGAAAAAAATCTCAGTTTTGGAGGGCACAAGCCAAGGACCATTTTAAGGTGACGGAAGAAGGTGTGGGTTTTTCCTCTCTCCAGTCATGCATGGGTTAGAATTACACAGGAGCCTCCTCTTCTGACAGAATCTTTAAAAACAAAGACATTTTTTCCCATATGTGCACAAGCAAGTGTACACACACACACACATGGGCACACACAGGCAGACGCACATGTGCACACACGTGCATGCACAGGCAAACACGCCTGGGCAAGCGCATGTGCACAGAGGCACACGCGCACACTCACACACATGTATGTACACACAGACCAGAAGGAGTTTTTCTGACCATGATTCTCTGACAACACCAGAATAAACGTTTCCCTAGATAATGGGCAGACCATGGATTTTCATTAAAGCACTGTGCGAGCAGTCACTAGCTGTAAATGGCCAAGTGAAAAGGCTGTCACAGCCACAGCTGATGTGGAAAACACATGATGGTCAGGAGCCTTGGGCCCCACAGGGTGGGAGGGTGCATGAGTGTGTCCCCGAGGGGCCCTGGTATGGCTGGGTCATCTGAGGAGAGGTAGTATTTAGCTGGGCCTGTGGGAGGGGTGCTAGGAGGAGGGTTCTGGCTGGAGAGCAAGAGGTGTGGGATCTCACACAGGGCTCTAAGCCTCTAAGGACCTCAGTTTCCTCATCTGGAAAAGGGAGACCACAATAGTACACACCTCCATAAGGTGTTGGGAGGATTAAGTGACTGTGTAGGAGGATTCTGGGAACATGGAGGCCTGAATGGGGCACGAGCCACATGGCTGCTGGGACTCGGGGCCCACAGGGTATGGGTTAGGCCTTGAGATCTGTTGAGGGAACTAAAGGTCTGAAGTCTCCCTGCATGCCAATGGGTTGGGTTGCCTCTGGGGAGCCTCCCAAGACTAGGGACAAAGGCCCCGGGAGTGGAGAGTCCTGGGAAGACTTGGGGTTTGGTTCTATGTAGACTTCGGGGGTATGTTTCAGCATCAACCTCAAGGGTCGATGCATGGGGTGGTGGGGAAGGAGTTGAGTGGATGGGCTGGGTGGCTGAGGCATCTTGCCTGAGAACCACAAGCCCACAGGGCCTGAGACCCCTCCTGCCTCTTTGCTGCCTCTGGGATTCCTACAGTTAATAAGTTTCCAGCAACCAGACTCAAGCTGCATTAAGTCAAAGAGAAAAGTAATTGCCCACCTGAGGCTCTCAGAAGCCAGAGAGAAGAACACTGGGCCGAACAATCAGAAGAGCAGCTTCTAGAATAACCAGAAAAGAAGCTGAGTGTATTAGTTTCCTATTGCTGCCATAAAAACATTACCATAAATTTGGTGGCTTAAAGTAGCAGATATTTATTTTCTTGCAGTTGTGGAGATCAGAAATAGAAAATGGGTTGGCAGGCTGCATTCCTTCTGGAGGCTCCAGTGGAGAATCCATTCCTGGTCTTTTCCATCTTCTAGAGGTTTCCCATATTCCTTGGTTGGTGGTCCGTATCACTCCAACCTCTCTGACTAGTCTGCTTCTGTTCCACCATTTAAGGATCCCTGTGATTACACTGGGCCCACCGGGATAAGCCAAGATCATCTCCCCATCTCAGCACCCTTAATTAGTCACAGCTGCAAAGTCCCTTTTGCTGCGTGAGGTCACACAGTCATGGGCTCCGGGAATTAGGATGTGGACATCTTTGGGCAGCCTTTAGGATGCCTACCGCACCTAGAGAAGTAGGACGGTGGGAGGAAACAGATCAACAGCTAAGTAATACTTACAACAATAAAACTCAAGCGTGTGAAAATTCATGGAACTGTACAATTAAAAAAACACAAAAGTCAATTTTATTGAATGGTAATTTAAAAATATTACCCATTGACAATTCTAAAGGAGGTAAGGACAGAGGAAAAAAGTAGGCAATACTTATAGATAACTCACACAGTACTGTCAAGCAAGAATTATTTCAACCCAAAATTCAAAGGACATTTATTTAAGTATAAATATTTATCGGAGTCCCACCACGTTCAGGGCCTGATGTATGTCAGTAAAGCTTCATTCAGAGTAAGGGGAGATACATATATATTAAGCTTAAATTTGAGAAAAGTGGGAATTTATGCTTAACTGTAATATGGTACAACAATCTTCAATTTTGAAAATGTGGCAGTGTATTAATTTTATTACTTTTTATTGGCTTACTCCATAAAACAAAACAAAAACAAAACAAAAACAAAAAATCCCTTAGAGAAATTCAAATGAAACCCCAAAAATATTTCCTGGAGCTTTAAGACCTGATTTCTGAACTAAAAATTAAGTAGATAAATTGCAGAAAAGGATGGTCTCTGTTTCAATCCAAATAATGACCTGGAAGATGATATCTCGGGAATATCTTGGAGCAAAATAAGAAGAGATACAAATAATAACATTCCAGAAACAGAAGCCTAAAGTAAGCAAGTAATACAAGAATACATTCTTCAGCTGAGAAGAGAAAGTCTGTAGATTAAAAAGACCCCATGAGCTCCAAGCTGGAAAGATGAGGAAAAAACACACACAAGGTATATCCTGGCAAATTCACAAATTCCAAGGACGGAGAGAAAATCTCACATACTTTTGAGCAGAAAGAACACTACTCTAGTGGAAAGATCAGACTGGTATGATACTTCCTGGCAACACTGGGAGCAAGGAGACAGAGAAGAGATGACTTCGACCCATAGACCCTAAGTCTGACAAGAAATTTGTCATCTGCCAGGTTGAGGACTGGAGGATATCTGCTTTTGATTCTCCTTGAGGTGGCTGGGGGTGGTAGCTCAGGACTCTGTAATCGGACAAGCTAAGGTTTGAATCCAGGCCAGCTGTGTGACTTTAGGTGGTTTCTTCTCCTCTCTGAGCCTCAATTTCCTCATCTGTAAAATGGGGATAAACAATAGTACACACCTCATAGGGTTGTCATGAGGATTAAATTATAGAGCACGTTATGACCTCTTGATAAATGTTAGCCACTGTGATGATTTTGGGATGTTTGACAGTTAGACCTGAGAATTCCCAGTTGGAGTAAGGAGATTTCTAACTTTTTCCTAGACTTGGAAAATGGGGTCTCATCAGATGCAAGGAAAATCCTTGAAGCGGGGACAATCCTCTTTCTATTGACCATTTGGAGCCTTGCTTTGGAGTATCATGGAGCATTGCAGGGTCAATGCCTCTATCTGAACTTGGATCTGACACCTTTACCTGGGTCCATTGTGCTTTCAGTAGGTAGAAGAGAGGCTTAAAATGAAGGGAGATGGATATAGACCTTTGGATTCCTGTAAACCTCCGATTCCGACCTTGCAGATCATTGCTGCTGATAGTTTTTAAAAGTAAACATTAACAATTCTGATTTCAAAATGCTATATGAATGAACAGGCAAAGTGAATCTGTGCTGTTAGGAGCCAGAATAGCAGGGCATAGTGACTGTAAGGAAACATTAGGTTTGGGGTTTCCAGGGTTAGCAAAAAACAAGAACAAAAACAGAATGTCCAGTTAAAGAAGAATTTAGATAAATGATAAGTACTTAGGGGGAGTTTTGTGGGGCTGGGAATGTTCCGTATCTTGGTCTGGGTGCTGGTTACACAGCTGTTTTATGTACATGTATGATTTGTGCCCTTGCGCATGTGCATGTTACACGTTTCTTATAAAACTGAATTAATACTATGTGAATGAATGCATTCTTACTATACAACAGTTCAAAATGTTGCAGAAATGTATTGACTAAAAGTCTCTCTTGTTATCATTGCAGCCAAATCCTCCCCAAAGAGAACGGGTGTTTGCATTTTGGTGTGAAGTCTTTCAGACTATATTTTTTATTCTTTCCTTTTTTTAATTGAGATATACCTGCAGTCAAGTACAAGTCTCCTAGTGTCCAGCACGATGAGTTTTTACATGTGCACACACCGTGTGTACCACCCAGGCCACGAGCTAGAACATTCCAGCTTCCAGAGCTTCCCTAGTGTCTCTTCCCAGCCAACACTCCCCAAAAGTAATGACCTCTCAACCTCTAGCACCACAGCTGCTCTTTGCCATTCCAGAACTTCATCAAATTCCTTCCAGAATTTTTTTTTTTTTTTTTTTTTAAAGATGACCGGTAAGGGGATCTTAACCCTTGACTTGGTGTTATCAGTACCACACTCTCCCAAGTGAGCCACAGGCCGGCCCCCTTCCAGAAATTTTTAAATAAAATTTTAATTTTTACAGAGAAGTGGCAGAGTTCTTTACCCCAGCACAGTTTCCCTGATATTAACATCTTACACAACCATGATACATTGGTCACAACTAAGAAACTGACATTGGTGCATTGCTATTGACAAAACTCCAGACTTTATTCGCATCTCACTGGTTTTTCCACTATTGTCCTTTTTCTGTTCCAGGATCTAATCCAGGATATCACATTGCATTTAGTCTTCCAGACTCCAATCTCTCTCTCTCACCTGCACACACAAATATATATTTTTTTCACATTAATGTTGTCATACCACACACATAGAGATAAACTTTTTCATGTTAATGATATCATACCACATGCACACACACAAACACACCTTTTAACAGTAATGGTATCATATCACACACATGCACACACAATGGCCGCCTGGGTCTGTCCATTCCACAGTGGGTCTTGGAGGTCTTCTTCATGGTCCCCTGCTGGCAGCCTGGGTGGCCTCCCCTCTGTGGCTGGGCCAGAGGCTGGCAGCAGAGCCAGGTCATGTAGCTGGCACACTTACAACATGCTCAGAGCACCAGCTGAGCAGGGGTGCCAAGAACAAACTAACAAACTTTTTTGGGGAAAGAATTAGATATATATTTTTAAAGGGTCAAAACAGTCACTTGGGGAATATCAGAACATTGCGGGATGTTCTTATGCAAGTTGGGCCAGTTAATACTGTTTCTGTCTTTCATTCACTATGAAGCAGTGGGAACCAGCATCTTTTCAGTCTTCAGGGCTTTTAAAGGTTTTAATCCAGTCTTGGCTGGAGGCATATTTTAATTCATTTTCTTTACAGGTGCTTTTTCCTCTTTTGCTCCTGGAATTTAGATCTAAGCCATTATATCCCACATTATAAGGAAAAAATGAAAACCCTTCTCTATGTGGTTGTTTTATAAAACTCCTCAGCAGATCAAATGAGTACATATATTAATATCAGTAAGTTACAGAGTTTATATAGTAATGTATTAATATTTAGGACAGAGCCTGGCCCAGATAAGTATCATATAAATGCTCACTATGATTTCCACTGGAAGCAAACCAGCATAGCAGGTCAGCTCTCCTTGGGGCGTAATGTCCCATTAAGGAGGGGCAGTGAAGTCAGCTGTCTCTTCATAGAACAAAGGCGTACCAAGCCCAAAAAGCTGGTGGCTGCTGGACTTTGTCACCAAGTGATAGTGCCTATCTCCTCGTGTCAGGGACCCCAGGTGTCAGTGAGAGCCACCAAGTGGGGAAGGCGGCTTCATCAACAAGTTAGACCTGGTTGGACAAAGCCTTGTGCCTGGCAGAGATGGGTCAGTCACACTGATGGGCCACCCACTCTGTACATAGCACCACTTGGGCAAGCAACATCAGCTCTCTGTGCCTCCATTTCCTCATCTGTGAAATGAGAGTAATGGTAGTCCTTACTTAAGAATTATTGTGAGGCTTGGATGAGTTCATTAATATTTATAAAGTTCTAGAGTACGGCTGGGAATGGTGATGCTCAGTAAATGTCAGCTCTTATTCCAGAGCACTGGCTGGACACCCCTGTCAAGGGAGATGGAGGTAAAAGAAATAACATGTTAAAATATGAATTCATTTTCTCTCCTCCTCCTTTCCCAAACGGTTGTTCTATTAATGACTTTACTACACTCTTAGGTTCCCAGACCAAAATCCTCAGCCATCTTGATGCTGCCCTACTGGTGACAAATTCTACCTATTCTGCCTCTAAAAATGTCTTGCAAATCCATTTTTGCCCAATCCCGCCCCAGTTCCAGCCTATGGCAGTAGCTCGCAGTTGGTTTGGGGCCTCCCTTGTGTTGCCTTTCCACCCTGCCCTTCAAAGACCCCCCCACTTCAAACCTTGTTCCCCATTCCCTGCTCTGATATCCATCCTGATGGTGACTTGCACGTGCTTCAGAACCCTCAATGGCTCTCTACTACCTCAGGAGGAAGTCTCCCCTCCTCAGCCTAACAGTTAAGATCTTTTACCACTTGACCCTGACCTCTCAGAAAGTACAATAATTATAAACTGGGTTTCAGGTCAGCACTTCCACTTTCTTGACTGTAGGGCCCTGGACAACTGATTTAACCACGCTAAACCTCAGATTCTTCACTTGATAAATGGGGGAAACAATAGTGCTGGCCTTAGAAGATTGTTGTCAAAATAAAACTAGATAACTGTAGTACTAATGACAGCAGCTAACATTTATTGTGTGCTTGTTCTATGCCAGGCACTGTTCCAAGCATTGTCCATGTGGTGACTCATGCAATGAGTGTAAATGGCTTTGCACAGTGCAAGGCACAGAGTATGTGTACTGTGTGTGTGTGTGTGTGTGTGTGTGTGTGTATTATGTGTGTGGTTATTACTGGTTACCTCTCTAGCCCCATTCTCTTCTCCAGCCCCCAACTCACCCTCCAGGCCCCGATGCACAGTTCTTGTGGACAGATGCTGTGAGCTGGCTGAGAGCATGGGCAGGCATGTATTGGGTTATAGAGGGGATATTAAGGCTTGTGCTCAATCCTTAGGAATGAGTGATAAGAACTGGGAAAAGCAGGCCTGCTCACTATGGCCTCCACCCAGCCACTGTGCTGCAATCTCACCAAATTGGGGTCCCAAAATAAATCAAATTGTCATCATCCCACTTACCTAGAGTTTCCTCTGTGTCAGGCACTGTGCTAAGTGCTTTACCCATCATGTTGTTTAATCCTTACAAGACTATGAGGCAGCTACTCATATTAGACCCATTTTCCAGATGAGGAAACTGAGGCTCAGAGAAAAGCAGCCACTCCCCAAGACCCCACTGCTAGTGCCCAGCAGCACCGGGATTTGAATCCAGATTGTCAGACTCCCCTAGTCACCCTTTTTGTCACTATGGTATTCCAGTTTCAGGGTTTGGGGATCTGACCCTCACAAACACTCACCACCCCCTGGGAGTGCAGAGATCCAGCCTCAGGCAGCCAGACAACCCTCTGGTGGCTTTTTCTTCCCTGGTATTTTTAGCCCTCAGTCATCTGCTTTGCCTGTGTGGGGGACAGAGGCACTCAGACTATCCCAGTTTTACTGGTGCCCTTCAGATGCCCGCAGGCTCAGCTGTCTTGGTGGCACGCCTTGCATTCCCAGGGCATTGTTCCTCTTTGTGAGGCCCGGATTCCAGTGACAGCTGCTGCCCTGACCTCCCCGCTCTCCTCTGCCCTCCTGCCAGAGCCCCTTTGCCGAAGAACGTGGCACCATGACAGCTGAACCTGGTTGCTCATGCCCAGGCCTGGAGCTATATAAAGGCCACGCTCTTGGCTCAGTAGTCATACGACCTGAGGTTGTCAGGTGAAGGACCTTTCAACATGTCTTCAGCGAACACGCGGCCCTGCAGAGGCGGAATCCCTGCCCTTTCCCAGCACAGACACAGACGTTCCTGGGGCTTTGAGTGTGGAGCAGGTGCTCAGCCTCGGCTCTGTTGATATTTGGGGCCAGATAATTCTCTGTTATGCCAGGAAGAAGGGGGTGTCCTGTGCATTAGAGGATTTTGGGCAGCATCCTTCACCTCCGCCCTGTAGAAACATTCTCTTTCCCAAATTGTGACAATGAAAAATGTCTCTACATGTCGCTAACTGTCCTGGAGGGAATAAATTATCCTAGTTTGGGAACCACTGACTTAGGCTATCACTAGGATGGGAGAGATGGGCTCCCTGCCAGTAGAGTTAAAGAGGGTTTAGGGGTGTCACCTGGCCGGGGCCTTAGGGAAGAAGAGAAATTTGTATCAGGTCTGGGACAGAACGCCACCTCTGCTGTTGGCTGGCTGATGGAGGGCCGGTGGCTTTTCCTGTCTGAACATTTCTTATTTCATCTGTGAAATGGGCTGGGTCAGATACCAACCTCGTGGGGGCGCTGTGAGGCTGGAGTGAGATCTTGTTGAACAAAATGCAACTTGTTTTTGCCTTCTGGTGTCTTCATAAATTCTCTTCCTTGGGTAATCTATGCCGCCCTCAGATGATGAGAAGACTTTTCTGCTCATGGCCTTTCTGCTAACTCTTAGGTAAAAGACAATCGTGTGGACATTTAGTCCCCAGGACAGTCTCAATTCAGTATTTAGAGTGTCCAGCCCCCAAATGGTAATCAAAATTCAAAACTCCTCCTTGAATTCACACCAAGCCTCCTGTCCTCTCTCAGCTCAGGCCTGCAGGTGGGTCCCAGCCACCCTAGTCCTCTACTGCTTCCCTGGATGACCCAGCAGCCCCCCTGCTGGTCTCTCTCTTCTGCCCTTGACCCTCCACAGGCTGTTGCCACTTGGCAGCCAGAGGGACCTTTGCAAAAGACAGCCTGTCATCTCTGTCTGCACTTTTAATGGCTGCCCTCTCTCTTCCTACAGACTCTTCCATCTGTCTGTACCCTCTCCCTCCCCCATTTGTCTAGAGCAGGGCTTCTCCCCCTCAGCGCTGTTGACACCAAGGCCAGATCGTTCTCGGTGGTGGGGGCTGCCCTGTGCATGGGAGGGTGTTGAGCAGCATCCCTGGGTTCCAGCCACTGGATGCCACCCAGTCATGACAATCAAAGATGTCTCCAGCCATTGCCACATGTCCCCACTTAAGAACTGCTGGTCTAGATAACTTCTGTTCCTTCTTCCCCGACTCCCCAGAGGAGGCCCTCCCAGCACGTGCTCCTCTCTCCCTGCTGAGACTTAGCCACAGCTGCATTCTGCATTTGTTGTCTGGTGATCCGATGCACATGTGACTCCCTGCTTGGACTGTAGCAGCACAGGGCAGGGGCCATGCCTCTCTTGCTCACCATCACTTTCTCCAGCCCCCAGCACAGTGCCCGGCATATAGTAGGCACTAAATAAATACTTGTTGAATGACTGAATGAGTCTCTCTTGTAGCATTCACTGAGTCCTACCTCATTGTTTTGTTAGTCTGTCTCTTCCTCTACAATCTTCCAGGACAGGGGTCAGGATTCATTCATCTTTCCAGGGCCCCTGGTCTTGGCACATAGAAGGCTTGTTGCATGGGACTGAATTCAACAGGAACTGAGATGGTCCTGGAGTGAGTTCAGGACACATATGGGAAAGGCCTGCACAATCTTCCTTATGCAGTGTCTTTGGGGCCAAGATCACTGATTCTTTCCTGTCTGTCTAAGGCTCTCCAGGCCAGCTGGGACTTCCTCTGGCTGATTAAGAGAGCATCAGGGTGACAGGCATCAGGGGGATTTTCTTGAGTTGAGTGTGGACTTCACTCTTTATCCCCTGCCCCCAACCATATCGAAGAGGTCAAGGATGTCAACGCATCTTCCCTGCTGACTCCAACTAAGCTCAATAAGAAAGAGTGCTGTGATTGATTAGCAATGTCTGCCCTGAGTGGAGGATAAAGGAGTGGCAGCATGTATGCCATGTACCATGGGTTTGCTATTCCTCCTTTGCAGGTGTCCTTTGTGACCTGAGACAGAAAGAAGTTCTAGGGCCATGTGAGGTGAGGAGAATGGGAGAGAATTTGGGGGTTGGGACAAATGGAACAATGGAGTGGTTCCATTTCCCCAGGAAAAGCCAGACAGAGAAAACTAAGTTGGCCCTGTTCTCCTGGGTGACATTAAACAAAGGAACAGGAGCCTGAAAGATTATGGGGGAGGGTGTGCTAATACCTCTGTATCCTACTCAGGGGCCAGGGCATTTCACAAAGGACAAAAATAGACAGGAGAGATGAAAAAGACAAAGAGTTTCAATTATGGAATCCGCTCTGTAATGCAGGTGTGAGGCCAGCAAGGCCTCCGAGGTGAGTCATGGTTTTACAAAAGGAACAGCCCCAGGGAGGCGTATGGTGCTGCCTGGTGTGGTGCCCAGAGGCTGTCCTCAAGGTGAACCAGTGGGTATTATGACAAATGGAGAAAACCAGGCTGCTTTTAATTGTGAATAGTGAGCTGGGACCCTGGATCAGTGAGGAATACTTTAGGCTGCAGGTAACAAAAAACCACCAGCAGCAGCAGCTTAAACCAATGGGGGATTATTTTTCTCTCAGAAAAGGAGTTTGAGAGTAGGCAGTTCCAGGCTCAGAGCTGGACATGATTGGGGACCAAGTGTTGTTCCTGTGATTCTGTTGGCTTTCCCCTCAGGTGCCCAAGATCCAAGTGTCATGATCCTCATACCACGATGTTCAAAGTAGGTGGCAGGGTGGTGGTGGTGGGAGAAAGCGTTTCTTTACTACTCGTGTATCTACTTATATCAGGAGGAAAGTATCTTCCTGCGGAAGCCCCCAGGAGACTTTTCATACATTTCACTGGCCAGAACACGATAAGGTGCCCACATTCACACCAAGCCTGGCTTGCCTTCTTTGAGATCAAAGCCTCTTTGGCCAAATCCTAAATATAATTGGAGTTCTGTTAGCAAGAAAAAAGATTTGGGGTTAGCAGTGAATAATGTCTGCTCAATCCCCCTCCCCCAATAACTGAAATATTATTTCCCAAAGTATATAGTGAGACACAAAATGTTCTATAACAAAGTTTCTATAGCCAGAGTGAGTCTAGTTCAACAGGTTCCTCCATTGCAGAACTTCTCAGAGCCTTTAACAATAATGATGACAATTTATTGAATAATTACTTCTTACCAGGCACTGTATCAATAGCTATATTTCTATTATCTCATTAAATCCTTATGAGATAACCCTATGAGATAAAGGAGGTGGAAACTAAGGAAGAGGGCAGAGGCAGGATTTGAACCAAGACTCTGATTCTATACCCCTATGCTGTACTGTTTCCCGCAGGGCAAATGTTTACTAAAATGGACACATTACTCCTTTCTGAAGAGATATTTTGCTAAGACTGAAAGCCTGGAAACTTCCAGCTTCTCTCTTGCTACCCTTTCCTTCCCTCCCCCAGACTGCCCCTGGCTACTAGGAGAAGAATTCAGAGTAAATATCATGTTACTCTTTTTCATAACACCCTGTTTTTCTCTCTCAGCGTACTCACTACAGTTTTTAATTAGATATTTGCACTTATTTACGTATTAAGCACCTGTCTTCCCACCTAGACTATCAGCTACATGAGGGCTGAGATTTTTGTTTGTCTTTTTCACTGCTGCATCCCCAGCACCTAGAACTGTGCCTGGCACACAGTAAGTGCTCAGTAAAAATGCTGAGTTGATGAGCACTCTTGACTTGGTCAATCCACTTTCTCTTTTTAAAACCGAACTTGCACATTTGTTTAAAAGACTGGGTAAAAATTGGGTTTGAAATTCTGGTTTTGTGGGCCGGCTGGATAAAAGAATACATACTAAACACAAAACCTGAAGGAAAGCCAGGGAAACCAGAAGTTCCGACAAAGATCCCTGGGGAGTTGGCCTTGAATAGCAGCTGATTTCGGTCAAGGTCAGTCTTGCCAAGTTTCTTCAACAGGAACAATCCATCCATAGTTAGAGATGGACTCTGTCTGAATCAGCTGAGAGAATGGGCTTGGTTTTCTTATACGTTCTTCTTCCAGCCTGAAAAGGCCCCCACAGACCCATCTGGCTGCCCAGAGGAAAATATGGGAACCACACCCCTAATAACCTTCCCAGCCCACTCAAATGCTCAGGTTTAATTGGAATGTATTTGGGGCAACAGCTGAGCTTCTGTGCTGCAGTCTTCAAATTGCCCAGCAGAGGGTGGTGCTACTATAGGGCTCAGCACAGCTATGTCTTTGGCAAATGAAGGGAGCAGAAATCTGGAAAGGGAGAGGGACATCTTTTCTCCCACCTGTGCCTCTCCAGACCTGCCAGACCCATCTCATCCATGCTGCTGCTTCTGAAAATCAGAAGGGCGAGGATGGAATAAAGTCTTCATAAAGGAAAACCATTTGCTTGTTTATATTTCATTCATTCATTCATCACTCAAATATTTATTGAGCTCCTACCATGGGCCAAGCCCTGTTCTGGGCCCTGGAAGTCAACAGGGAACAAAACAGACAAAAATTCCTGCCCCGCATGTTCTCAGTTATTTGTGGGAGCTAAAAATAAATAAATAAATACACAAACAACCCAGTGGGAGGGGGGGGGAGGGAAGAAGACACAACAATTACAATTCCTTGAAGTTGACACGACAAGCAAACAGAAAGGACATGGTTGGGAGGGAGGGGGGAGAGGCAGGAGGGAGGGAGGTTTCGGTAATGGGCCACAATAATCAACCACATTGTTTATTGACAAAATAAAATAAAATTTAAAACAAAACAAAACAAAACAAAAATTCCTGCCCTCCTGGAGCTGATCTGGCTGAGGGAGGACGCAGAGGAGGTCACGGATGATAAACAAATAAGCAAATGACATTGTATGTTTGAAGTTGATAAGTTCTTCCATGGAAAAAAAGGGACTAGAACAGGGTAAGAAGGACAAGAGACAGAGATGAGAAAGGAATAGATGTGAGCAATTTTTTTTTTTTTTTTTTTTTGGTGGCTAGCCTGCATGGAGATCCAAACCTTTGACCTCGGTATTATAATACTGCACTCTAACCAACTGAGCCAACTGGCCAGCCCTAGGCTATTTAAAATAGAGTGGTTAGGGAAGGCTCCTAGAGAAAATGACATTTGCACAAAGACTTGGAAAAAATGGAATATATTTGGGGATAGCATTCTAGGCCAAGGGAACTGCCAGAGCAAAGGCCCCAAGTTGAGACCATGCTGGCTTGTATTTAGTTTTTCATTCTAAAAAGTGCAAAGTAGTATCCATTTATTGTGGGAAAATTCGATATTGAAAAAGAAAAATATCACTTGTAATCCTTCTATCCAGAAATAACAACTATTAACATGGTGGCATATATTTTTGTGGCCTATTTTTAAGCATAAATACATAGAAAAGTACATACCTTTTTTTTTTTTTACAAAAATGGGGATCACACCATACACATAGTTTCCTAGCCACTTATTTGCTTAATAATACAACAAGACGATCATTCCAGTCAATAAACACAGACCCACATCATTACTGTAACAGCTGTAGAATGTCCCGTTGTACAGATGTCCCATATTTTATCCAACCATTTCCCCATTCATGGGCATTTAGGCTGCTTTCCATTTTTCCCAATTATAAATGCCGACGCAACTACCACCATTCTTGTAACATTTTTACGCTAGGTGAGTATCCAATTATTTTCTTAGGATGCATTTCTAGAAGTAGAAATGCTGGACCAAAGGTTATGTGTACTTTGAAAGACTGTGAGGCCTGATGTTTCTCAAGAGGGTCTTTGGGGACGTTTCAGAGGGACCCTACAGCACCCCAAGGACATGTTTCTTGTTAAGAAATCACCTTTTCTGAAGAGAAACAAATACTCTACCACATTTGCAAGGCTTGTCTGCAGGGGCTGGCCCTATGGGTAATTTTCATTTTAATTTTCTTCTTTATTCACTTCTATATCAAATTTTGTCTACATTGGGCCTGCATTGCTTTTTATATTCACAAAAGCAATGTTAGCTTGTTATAAAAACCAAACACAGGAGAAGTACATAAAGTGGAAAGAGAAGGCCCACGTCTTCCCAGAAGTTGCCACCGTCCATTCTGTGCATTCAGCTTTTAAACAAGGTCCAGCCCCTGCACACATTTTACGTTATGTGAATTTTCCCTCAACAAAAGAGAAATACTATCATATCAATAAAAAATAAATCAATGAAATTAAGATCATGTTATACATTTAAAAAAAAACCAGTGGACTCACTTAAAACATGTTTTCTGTTCCTTGCTTTCTTCACTTAACAATATAGCTTAGAGATTGTTCCCTATAGGGGCACACAGGCTGCCTTGTTCTTTTTAACTGCTGCAGTGATGTTCTCTGTGCAGAAGTCACATGAGTTATTTATTCAATCCCCTGGCACATGGTCAGCTGGGTTGTTCTGCAATTATAAACAACGATGCACGGAACATCTCCGTGCTGTTGACTGTGGCCTCTGCGAGGGCAGGGCTAAGAGGCACATGGACTTCAACAGGCTCCCTCTCTCCATCCTTCATGTGCCTAGCACAGTGCTTCACTTTAGTGCTTGTTTAAGAACAGACAAAGGAAGAAACAAACAGAGGAAGGTGTGAGATGGGAGGGGCAGGGCAGGGCAGAGCAGAATGTGGGCACAGCGTGGGCTTGGGAGACAGGCAGCCTGGGCTGCCACTCTCCCACCTCCCAGCTGCGTGACTATGGGCAGCTCACCTAGCCTCTCAAGGCCTCAGTTTTGCTCTGAGTGGAATGGATACAATCACAATCCCCACCTCATGGCATTGTTGTAAAGATTAAGTGGCCAATATCTGTACATGTATGGCACAGGGCTGGGCATGTAATAAGTTCTCAGGAAATGGTAACTAATATAATTCTGGTGGGTGTTATTTCCCATTGTTGTTAGTTCACTTCCATGAGTAGCAAGCTTGAGAGAAGTCCAATTGTACCAATTTTACAGGTAAAGAAGTTGAAGAAAAAGGTCACCAGCTGGGTCACCTAACCCATAACTCGTATGTCACAAAGAACTTACCCAGGGATGCACCCCGTCCCCAGCCCCAGCTTCTCCACAGTGTCCTTCCTTGCCTGGATGAGATGCCTGGATGGTCAGGATGAGAACTGAGACCTTGCGCCTGTTTCTGCCCTCTCTGAGCCAGACGCTGCTTCTCCACCTGTACAGGAGGGGTGCCAACAAGTTGGCCACTGCCTCCTCACCATGATTGACCTCAAACATCGGCCTCCCCCAGGATGTCAACGTCATGCCCTAGCTTGGGAACTGCCAGCTGTCCTGAGAGCTGGAGTGGGAGCCCCTTGGGGTGGCCCCTCTGGCAACCCCTGTGTGTGCACAAATGGCCTCATTGCCTGGAAAGCTAAGATGTGAGCCACTGGATGGCATCTGTCACTGCCTTGTGCTGAGAGCCTAGTGAATCCTAACCCAGGAGGGATCCACAGAATCAGGACACAGGGCTGGTTCCTGGGGAGGTGGAGGTGGGAAAGACAGGGAGGGAACTTTCAGTATTGAAAATACATTATTGAAAATATTTATTGAGCGTTTCCATGTGCCAAGCACTGAGCTAAGACTTTGCATAACTGATGCCATTTAATCCTCAGGACAACCTTGAGAATTAGATACCATTATTGCCACCCCAATTTTACAAATAAGTAAACTGAGGCTTAGTGAGGTGCTGGGACTTGTACACAGTGAGGGAAGTGGTAGCTGTGGAATGTGCCACTCAGCTGTCCCTTCAAGGGAGATCCTCCTTGAAGAGTTGGTGTCAGCCTCCAGGTGCTGCATCTTCAGATCCGTGCAGCATTCACTTGAGGCCACATGTGCTCTGGCTCCTCCTAGCCAGTGACAACAAAGCAGGGGAAATAGAGCCGGCCACTCCTGCCCCACAGTATAACAGGGAGCCCTTGCTCTGGGGCACCACATCAGCCAGAGACTAAGACTTTCTCAGAGTCTGCTGCAATCTGAGGCTCCTCCTACGCAGTCCTCCTTCCTTGCCCCTGCCTTCCCAGGTGTCAGACCTGCATCTGGATCTGAAGACTCTCCCCACCTCCTCCAGTTCCCTCTCTTTGATCCTTTACAGGTGTCTCCCCAATGAACCTCTTGCACATCCAATTCTATCTTGGCATCTGCTTCCCAGAGGGGTGAACTGGAACAATGAGGGAACTAGGATTTGAACTTGACCTTCCTGGGACCAGGGTCTGCACTCTTCACCACTGCACTATTTGTTAAGCTTAAAGCAAAGGCTTAGGTTTGAGGACTTTCCATGGGCCCAAGAAATGGCTTTGTTAACAACAACAAACCATTAGCATGGATACTGGTCCTCTGCCCCTGGTGAGTCCTCTGAGGTTATAGGTAGAACACTTAATTAGGAACCAGGAGTCCTGAGGTTAGTGTAAACGTGGGCAAGTCACTTATCCTCTGGGAGCCTCAGTTTCCCCACTGTAAAATGGGAATAGTGATTGTACCTCCCTTGAGGGTTGTTATGAAGATTAAATGAGGTGGGCAAATTGTGGCTGAAAGGAAGCCAATGGTGCTATCAGCAGTTGAAAAGGGACCTCCCCTGCCCAAGGTTCTCTACACTCAGGGCCAAGCTCAGGTGTTGGGAGCATAACAGAAACCCCAAGGGATTAGTCAGGATCATGTTTTCCTGTAAGCCTCAGAAAATGTGGCTTAAGCACCTGAGAGTTAATTTCTCTCACATAACAGTTTGGGGCAGGCAGCCCAAAGCTATGCAGAGCATCAATGAAGCTACCAGAAACATCAGTTCCTTCTGATTTCTTGCTCCATCCTCTTGGCATAGGGGACTTCCTCATGACCACAAGATGGCTGTTGCAGCTCCAGAACACATATCCACATTCCAGGTAGGAAAAAGGGAAAGAGAAAAGTGTTCTCCTCTAAGAACTTCCCCAGAGACTTCTGCCTCTAACTTGACCAGTTTTAGCTTTTCCAAGGGGCAGCATCAGACTCTGCTTAGAGAAGGTTGGCTTCTGGGGGCATCATTTAACCATCGCTACTCATAGCAGTCAAGTTTCACCAGCTTGAGGCAGCAGAAGCAACAGGACCCAGACAAGCAGGTGTCCCAGCAGGAGCCCAATGCCATAGAAAGATGGGAAAAGGGGCGTCGAATGAGACCCTGGATCTTCAGGAACTTTATCTTACTTCCCTGGTGCCAAATGATGGAGAATTTGAGGAGTGACAGTGAGTGCTCTGTGTGGACAGGTTTGGAATGTGGGACTTTCTTTCGAGGAGATTCTCGGGCAGGGCAACTTTGATGGAAACATCTTTAAGTCCTGCTAAGACCTCAGCAGATGTTTCGTGGTATGCCTGGAGACCCCCAAATAAGAACAGTGGTGAGATTCTTCACTTTCCAGCCAGGACAACATCTGTTCTTCTCTGTAGTCGTGAAAAAAAGGTCTTTCTAAAATTTTCCAATAGAAGTAATATATGCTCATTGCCAAAAAAAAAAAAAAAAAAAGCTAGCAAATGCAGACATCTGAGGTTTCACCACCCAGAAATGAGCATGGTTAACATTTCTTCTAAACTTCTAATGTATTCAGACACATGCACTCTCCGCCCCCATACTGTACATATTGCTTTTTAACTACATCTCTTTCACTTAAAATATGTCATGCACACTTCGGCATGTCAGTAAATATAGAAGAATGCCATCGCTTTTAAAGGTTGCACAGTAGTCCTTGGATGTAGCAGCATTTATTTATGAACCCCCCCCAAATGGATTTCTATGTTGGTTTGAATTTTTTTCTGATTGTAAGCCATTCTCTGTTGCTACCCTTGTATCTTACCTGACTACTTCCTTAGAATTAATTCCTGGTAGTGCAAGGTGGGGTCATGGAACTTTTAAAGAAGGATTCGATGTGTAGAACCAAACTGCCTTCCAGAAAGATGCTAATTTACACACTCACTACCTAACTGCTCACTAGAGAGACAGAATATATTTCCAAATTGCTTTTTGCTGTTTTTGCTTTTCCTCCTCCTCCTCCTAATTCTTATTTCGCATTGCATGTTTCTATCTTTGCTCATGCTTTAAAAAACTGGTAACATATTGCAGTTATTTTTGCAAATATATTGCAAATATTTTTCCAGTTTTCAATTTGTCTTTAAATTATTTTATTTTTTATTGTGGTAAAATATATATGATATAAATTTTACCCTTTTTACTATTTTTACATGTACTGTTCGGTGGCATTAAGTACATTCACATCGTTGTGCAACCATTACCACCATTTGTCTCCAGAACTTTTTCTTCTTCCCAAACTGAAACTGTTTACCCATTAAACACTAACTCCCTGTTTCCTGCTCTGCAGTCCCTGGTAACTCCTATTCTACTTTCTGTCTTTATAAATTTGACTACTTTAGGAACTTCATGTAAGTGAAATTATTCAATATTTGTCTTTTTTGTGTCAGGCTTATCTCATTAAGCATAATGTCTTCAAGGTTCATTCACGTTGTAGCAGGTGCCATTATTTCCTTCCTTTTGTAGGTTTAATAATATTCCTTTTTGTGTATATATGACACACTGTTTATCCAGTTATCCATCAATGGGCACTTGGGTCGTTTTCACCTTCTGGTTATTGTGAATTACGTTGCTACGAACATGGTGTACAAATATTTGTTGAGTCCCTGCTTTCAGTTCTTTTGTGTATATACCCAGAAGTGAATGTTTTTAACTTTTAATGTTGTCTACAGCATGCAGAAGCTTTACATTTTAAAGTACTCATTTATCAATACTTTTCTTATTGCTTTGGCTCTGGGTCATATCTGTACTAATTTTATAGACCTTTAGGTAGTGGTTCTGTTTATCCATTAGTGCATAACAATCTACTCCATAACTTAGTGACTTGGAAAAATAATAATCACTTATTGTGCTTACGAATCTGCAATTTGTGCAGGACTCACTGGGGTCATCTTGCTTCTGCTCCACAGAGTTTCAGCTGAGGTAGCTCAGCTGGAGGTGGGAAGATCCACTTCTAAGGTAGCTCACACCCGTGGCTGGCATCTTGGTGCTAACTGTTGGCTAGGGGCTCAGCTGGGGCACTAAACTGAGGATTTTTGTTCCCCTCCATGTGAGCCTCTTCAAGAACTTCCTCACTGCATGATGGCTGGGTTTCTGGAGTGAGTATCTCAAGAGATCAAGGCAAAAGCTCATGGTTTTTTGTGACCTAGCCTCAGAAGTCACAGTCTCACTTTTGCTGTTACTCCAATGGTCAAGGTGGTCATAAAGTCAGAGCCAAGTTCAAGGGGGTGGGACACAGATTTCAGCTCTTGACGGAGGAGATACAAAGTTCTAGAAGAGCATATGGGGTGGGAAATATTGTTGCAGCCATTTTAGGAAAATATAATCTGCCAAGTCTACTCTCTGGCCACAACAACTTAT
This sequence comes from Cynocephalus volans, assembly GCF_027409185.1. Lineage (NCBI taxonomy): Eukaryota > Metazoa > Chordata > Mammalia > Dermoptera > Cynocephalidae > Cynocephalus > Cynocephalus volans. Next base: position 188,514,535 of record NC_084461.1, read on the forward strand.
ATCCCTCCCACATGGAAAATACACACTTCTGAGACCTCCTAAAATAACAGGATCAGACCCAGTGACAAGGTCCAGGGTCTTATTATCTAACTCAGGTCCAGGTGCACATGAGGCTCCTCAGATACAATGCCTTGGGGACAGCTCCTTGAGTACCTTTCTTCTTGTCCTGAAGACCTGTGAAGTAAAGAGCAAGTTATCTGCCTCCTACACACTCAACATGCAGTTATAGGACAGGTGTAAGATAATTACTACATACACTCTCATGCAAAGAGGGAGAAAATGGGAGGTATATAGCAATCACTGGTCCATAGCAATTCTGAAATCCAGCTGGATAAATGTTGATAAATGTTGCTAATCCTTGATTAGGACCCAGTTTTGTTCTGTAGATATATGATTCTGAGCCATTGTTCTTTTTTCGTAAAAGTTGGCCCATGTTTGCAGCTGAGTGGTTTTTGTGGCTTGCTTCCTATCCATAGAAGTTTGGGGACCTGAAGTCCTCATTTTATTTTGTACTGTCTCTGTTCCTTTTAGTTCAAGTGGGCACAGCCTCCACCAGCACAATTTTATTAAAAATGTTGTGGGTTTTCTATATACCTTATTGAGATTCATGCAATTAAAAAAAAATCCAAAATCATGAGTCTCTTCAAGATAAGTTCTTTTCTACACTGGGCTCCCTTTGAGGCTACTGTGAAACAATGCCTTGAAGATCTTGGCAACTTTACTGTGCAATAGAAAGTGCCCAAGAGGCATGGCTTTTAGATCTTTAGAGGGGCTTTTTTCTACCTGAAATGTTCTATAAGGCACTGCCTTAGATCCTTCTGGTGTCTTAACAAAGGGACTTATCACTAGGATTTGACATTTGGTCTAAAGCCCTTCCTTCTTTCCTTCCTTTCTTCCTTTTCTTTCTTTTTCTTAGCTATGTTTCTCACCTCTCCTTCTATGTCAAACATTTATATATAGAAAAATTCACATTTTAAAGGTATAGTTTTAAAAGTTCTAACAAATACATACAATTGTGTAGCTAACAGTACAATTTAAGTACAGAACATTTGTATCACCCAAAAAAGTTCTCTTGTACACCTTTGTAGTCATCTCCATCACCCACCCTATCCCCTGGCAATCCCTCATTTATTTTCTGTTCCTATAGTTCTGCCTTTTCCAGAATGCCATATAAGGGGAATTCTACAGTATGTGAGTAGGATTCTGTTGCATGGATATTCCATAATTTGTTTATTCATTCACTTGTTGGTGAATATTTGGCTATTACAGACATTGATTTACAATGGATATTGATTTATAAGTCTTTGTGTGGACATATGTTTTTGTAGTAGTTTTCTATGGCTGCTGTAACAAAATGCCACAAATGTAGTGGCTTAAAACAATACAAATTTATTATAAGGGTACATGTAATAAGTTTGAGGAAAAACAGAATTAAAAGATAACATAAATCTTTCCATGCATTTTTTGAAGACCCCTTGTATTTTGTACTTCTGGGCAGCAGAATCCAAAATGGGTTTCACTGGGCTAAAATCAAATTGTCCATACAACTGCAGTCCTGGAGGCTCTAGGGGAAAATCTCCTCCCTTGCCTTTTTCTACTTCTAGAGACCACCTGAATTTTTGACTGATGGCTTCTTCCTCCATATTCAAAAGCAGCAATGGCCGGTCAAGTTTTGTTATATGGTGTCACTCTGACGACCACTGTCCTGCCTCCTTCTTTCACTTACAGGGATCCTTGTGATTACACCAGGCTCATCAGAAAATTTCCCCATGTCAATATCTTTAACCTAATCCCATTGGCAAAGTCCACTTTGCCATGTAATATAACGTGTTTACAGGTTCCAGGGACTAGAACATGGACATCATTAGGGAACCATTATTCTGCCTGTCACAGCTTTTTTTTCCTCTGGTGTAAACACCTAGGAGCACAGTGGCTGGATCACAACATAGGTGTATGTTTAACTTTTTAAGAAATTGCCAAACTGTTTTCCAAAGTGCTTGTGCTATTTTACATTCCCATTAGCAATGCGTGACCGTTCCAGTTTCTCCAAATCCTTGACAACATTTGGAAAGGTCAATGTACAAGCGCTGCTGTAATGGACTGTCACAAACTGGGGGCTTAAAACAACAGAAATTTGTTTTCTCATAGTTCTGGAAGCCAAAATTCCAAAATCAGGGTGTCACTGGGGCCATGTTCCCTCTGAAGTCTCTAGGGAAGAGCCTTCCTCGCCTCTTCCAGCTTCTGGTGGCCCCACACATTCTTTGGTTTGTAGAAACATCGCTCCAATCTCTATCTCTGTTTTCACCTGGCATTCTCCTCTCTGTCTTCACATGGCTTTCTTAAGGACACCAGCCATTTTGTTTAGGGTCTGCCTTAACCCAGTATGATCTTGCTTTAACTAATTACATCTGCAAAGACCCTATTTCCAAATAAATTCACATTCTGAGGTTCTAGTGGACACAGACTTTAAGGGGACACTATTCAATGCAGTACAGTCAGTCTTTTTAATTTAACCACTCTAATGGGTATGTAGCTGTGTCTCATTGTGGTTTTAATTTGCATTTCCCTAATGACTAGTGATGCTGAACATCTGTTTATGTGCTTATATGCCATCTGTATAACTCTTTGGTGAAATGCCTGTTCAAATCTTTTGCCCATTTTTTATAACTGGGCTATTTAATTTCTGTTTAATTGTCTCAGAGTTTTGAGGGCTCTGTATGTATTGTGGATATAAGTTTGTTTTAAAATCTGAAATATAACTTGCATATATTTTCTCCCAGTCTATGGCTTGTGTTTTCTTTCTCTTAACAGTGTTATTCAAAGAACAGAAGGTTTTAATTTTGATGAAGGCCAATTTCACAATTTTTTAATGACCCATGGTCACAAAAATTTTCTCTCCAGGAATAGTTTTGTACTTTTACATTTAGATCTATGAGCCACTTTGAGTTAATTTTTGTATATGGGACAAGGTAAAGGATGTTTGTTCTTATCATTTCTATTCAATATTGCACTGGAGGTTAGGGCCACTTTAATAAGGCAAGGAAAATAAATAGAAGGCATCAAGATTGGAAAAAAGGAGAAAGTCTGCAGATGACATGATTATCTATGTAGAAAAATCTGACGGAATCTACAAAAAAAGTTACTAGAACTAGTAAGTGAGCTTAACAAGGTTGCACAATACAAGATCATTATACAAAAATCAATCGCATTTCTGATTTCTGTGTATAGGCAATGAACAACTGGAAATTGCAATTTTGAATCACAGTACTATTTATAGTAGCATCAAAATGAGAAATATTTAGGGATAAATTTTACAAAAGATTTGATGAAAGACTTATAGACTAAAAACTACAAACAGTACTGAGGAAAGTTAAAGGAGATCTGAATAAATGGAGAGGTATATCCTGTTCATGGGTTGAAATGTCAGGTGTTTTGTTTTGTTTTGTTTTTAAAGATGACTGGTAAGGGGATCTTAAAACCTGACTTGGTGTCAGCACCACGCTCTCCGGAGTCAGTTAACCAGCCATCCCCATATAGGGATCCAAACCCATGGCCATGGTGTTATCAGCACCACTCTCTCCCAAGTGAGCCATGGGCTGGCCCAAGATGTCAGTTTTCCCCTAAACTGAACTATAGATTTAGAGTAATTCTGATAAAAATATCAGAAGGCTTTTTTTTGACAAGGTGATTCAAAAATTAATATGGAAATGCCATGGACTTAGAAAGCCAAAACCGTGTTGAAAAATAAAAACAATGTTGGAGAACTAACACTACCTGATTTCAAGACTTCTTATAAAACTACAGTATTCAAGACACTGTGGTATTGGTATAAAGATAGGCAAATAGATCAATGGAACAGAATACAGCATCCATAAATAGACCCACACATTGAAACAGACAACTGATTTTCAACAAAAGTGCACAGGCAATTTGGTGGAGAACAGATAGTCTTTTGCCCATTTTAAATTGGGTTGTTTGTTTTATAATAAAATAGAGTTTCTTTTTAAATTGAATTTTCAGTTTTTATCCATTCATTCTGGAAACTAATCATTCATAAGATACGTGTTTCACAAATATTTTCTCCCAGGATGTAGTTTCTTGTCTTTTCATTTTCTTAACCATGTCTTTGAAAGAGCAGAAGTTCTAAATTTTGAGGAAGCCCAATTCATCAGTTTTTTCTTCTATGATTTGTGTTTTTGTGTCCTGTATAAGAAACCTTTGCCAAACTCAAGTCAAAGATTTTCTCTAATGTCATCCCCTAAAATTTTACAGTTTTAGGTTTTACATTTAAGTCTATGGTCTATTTCAAGTTCATTTTTGTATGTAGAAATAAGTATGGGCTAAGGGACCTTTTTTTCTTTTTGGCATATGGATGTCCAGTTATTCTAGCACAATTTGTTGGAAAGACTATCTTTTCTTTATTGAATTACCTTTGCACCTTGGTTGAAAATCAATTGACCACATATGAGTGGGTCTATTTCTGGACTCTCTATTCTGTTCCATTGATCTATGTGTCTGTCCTTTCACCAATACCACACTGTCTTGATTACCTTAGCCTTATAGTAAGTCTTCAAATCAGGTAATAAAAGCCTGGGTAAAGCCTCCTCATCCGTCTTCAGTTTGAGACTAGTTTGCCATCTAGAGAAGCTGGAAATGAAAAACAGTTTTGTTTTCAAACCTGGCAGGTCCTGGTTCCTTTATGTTTAATAGTTTTTTTCTTTAGTTCATTTTCTCTCCCTTTGCATTTCATCATAGATAGCAAGAAAAAGCCAGATGACACTTTCAATACTCTGCTGTATCACTGAGTTCATTGGGTACATTTTCTCTTTTCCATGTCACTCCAGGTGACAAACTTTCAACTATCACCTAAAAAAGATCCCCTTTCCTCCAATTTCTAATAACATTTTCCTTAAGTCTGCAGTGACATCCTCCTCAAGGCTCTATGGGCTTTTACTATCTCCAAGGTGCTGGGGAGGCCTTAGATGCATGGCTTTGGCCCAGGGCCCCTGGTGCAGTTGCAGTTGAAAGGAGATGGTGCTAGACCAGTAGGGGGCAGCTGGATTCTGCCTGGGCATCTCTCTCTCATGGAGCCTCAGTGATCTCCTTAGGGTCTCTCTGCATTGGCTAGTGTGGGTTTCCTCACAACACGGTGTTCTCAGGTTGGTCAGACTGCTTACATGAAGTCTGAAGGCGTCAAGAGTGAATGTTCCAGCTCAAGGAGGAAGCTGCACCATCTTTTATGACCTAGCCTTGGAAATCACATACGGATGGAAGCAACTTCCACCATATCTTATTGGCTCAGGCAATCCCAAGGTCACCCAAGTTCAAGGAAAGGGGGCATTGATTCCACCTCTTGATAAGGGAGTGGCAACATTCTGGAAGAACATTTCAGAATAAGAGATATTTTTGTGGTCACTTTTGGAAAATACAATCTAACACAGTAAGAAAATCTCTCATTTATGAAAAACTTTTCTTTATGCCTAATTAAAAAAATCTGTCATATCCCACAATTATTTACACATTTTGTCTTAGAGCTTCTCTGAGGATTAAGGTTTCAAAATGAGAGGTATGCTGGAAGAAGTTCACACTGGCTTAAGCAGATTGCTAAATTTTTAGGACTTTTGCAAGCTGGCTATCAGACATGACAATTATTTTAAACTAAGTGATATAACCTCATACTTGAATAGATTAAATTAAAAACAGGTAATAAATAACACAATACTCATTACTTCCCGATTATTTTATAAATTTTTCTCTCATCTATGCTCCTAAGGTTAAATAGTCTATTGTATCTGTATGGTGGAAATATGGTGTGTCACTGTGCATTTCTTCCCAACTTTACATTCAGTGACTTTGCATTGGTAGCTTGAATTTGGCCATAGTGGGAGTATTTACACCATGGAAATTGGCAGATGCTACCAACCAGAGCTTTGTTTGGTTGATTGTCTAGACCTAAGAAAGAGAGGGAGGGGGGCTGCAGTGAAAAAAAAAAGAGAGAGGGAGAAAATGTTAATAATGCAGATTAAACTTTAAAGTGTGTTGTATTGTACCCATTACATTGTGAACAGCACTAAAAATTGGAGGAAATATTGTTCCAGTGTTCAAAAACTATTATCCAATTATAGCAAGAAAGTTGATGGACAAGTGAGGTTCCAACATATGTCTTCATTGTTTCACTTTCATCTTACTCATTAATGTAAATGAAAAATCAACCAACATTCATGTGGGGACTGCACTTGTTGTTTGGGTGTGTATTAGTTCATTTTCTGTTGATTATAACAGAATACCTGAAACTGGGTAGTTCATAAAGAATTGAAATTGATTTCTTATAGTTTTGGAGGCTGGGAAGTCCATGATCCAGGGAACACATCTGGTGAGGGCCTTCTTGGTAGGAACTCTACAGCAAGGCACAAGCATTGAGCTAACCTTCTCACCTACTCTCCTTTTAAAGCCATCAGAACCATGCACATTACTCCAGGAATGGATCAATTCATTCACAAGGGCACAGTCCTCACAATCTAATCACCTCTTCAAGGTCCCACCTGTCAAATACCATAATTGGATTTCCCACACTCTTAACACTGTTACAATAGGTGTTAAGTTTCCAACACATGAACTTTTGGGGGATGCATTTAACCCACAGCAGGGTGCAACTCCATTTGTCAAATCATGGTTGACTTGCAATGACAGATGGATGATGGATGCAGAGTTTGGCAAAAATCAATGGAATTGTATTACTATTGTTTGTAAATCTGTTGCCACATGTCCTTTATATCAGTAAAATTCATGCTACAAAAAATTTATGTATGTACATACATACATTCACACATTTTGTAGGACAGCTAGTTATCACTGGCCCACGAATGATCAAAACCCATCACTGAAAGAATGACAGTTTTCATTTAGAGAAGTTAGTGAGTTTTGGAAAATAATAAGGCTAACATTCACTGAGTGCTAGCTCTGTGCCAGGTGCTGTTCTAAATGCTCTCTACATGTATTATCTCATTTAATCCTCACAACAACTATCCCTACTACTATTTTCAAGATCAAGCAACTGAGATACAAAGAGGCAAAATAATTTGCCAAGCTCACACAGCTGAGAAATGAGAGCCAGGATTTAAAGCCGTAAAGAATGAATCCAGAGCCTATGTTTTTAGCTCCTTCTCTATGCTGCTTCTTCAAGGGCAGTGTGTTAAGTGTCTTGGAGAGTCATAAAATAATTGCAATAATTTCAGTGACAATAATAAGAAAATAGCTAGTTTTTGAAAATATCAAGTACCTCCTTTGTGTCAGGCTCTGCGCTAAGTGATTTCCATGTCCTGCTGTGTAACTCTCAAATTTCCAATTCCTGCTTTCATTCCCATTCTCCAGGAGAGGAAACTAAGACTCACAGAGGTTAAGGTCACCTGGCCAGGAATTGGGCTGGGCCTTGATACCGGGTCATCTTAATTTAGGGCCTCAGCTCTTTCTCACACATTTTTAGTCTAGAATCAGGATGCTCTTATAGGATGTGCCCTCAAATAGGAAGCTATAGAGAACGGGCCCTTAAAGAGAGCTTGAACACCCGTCTCTGAACTTGACCATGTTCATGGACTGCACCTCTTTTTGGAAGGTCTACTCATTTGGGTTAATCTACAGCAGAGGCCAGGCTCGGCACGAAGACTTCACAAAATTGAAATTCGACGAGACAGAACTCTCGTTTTAAAGTCTGCACAATTCTCTCTCTCTCTTTATCCAGGTGCTGCTGACAGCTATGGGGTGCTGTGGAGGAAGACTGCCTGAGAATGGAGCCATCAGGGAGAGATAGAGAGAAATCAAATCCCATCTTTTCAGCCCTGGGTAAAGCCTCCTCATCCGCCTCGTCCGCTCTCCCTGGTTGACTATTTAGTTGTGCTTTTTTAGTTTTATTCTGTTTTTGTTTTTTGCTTAAGCCGGGTAAGCTTGTTTTTTCTGTTGCTTCTAACCACAGCGTTCTAGTGGATATTGTGAATTTAATAAACTTTATACAAGATCTTGTGAAGGGAGGAGTCAGGTTGCACAGTGACTTTCTATTAGGACACTGTCTTGTTGGCTCTTCCATTTTTCTAAATAAGATGTTTATTCTGTTGTTTCTTAATTTTCCATTCAGATACCTATTGTCTCTCAATTATGGAAGATAAAGACTTATCTTTCCTTATCACTACCCCCACCTACATGCCACACAAATAAACAGACTTTGGTTATTTAAATTTTTAAACTATATTTTATTTTTATCTTATATTTAATATTTTAAAAAATTTAATCAACAAATGCTACCTTACGTGACCAAGGTCAACATCAACAGTGATAAAACATGGTGATAATATGTACCTTTGGTATGATGTGATGAAAGATGAAAACGGCATTTTTCTTCTGTGGTCTTCCTGCAAATCATCCATAATCCAAGCTAATTATGAGGAAAACATCAGACAAACCCTCAACTGGGGACATTCTATAAAATACTTGACTGGTACTGCTCAAAACTGTCAAGGTCATCAAAAATTAGGAGAATTTAAGAAACTGCTATAGCCAAGAGGACCATAAGAAGATATGATGACTAAGGGCTGGCCTGTGGCTCACTTGGGAGAGCGTGCTGCTCATAGCACCAAGGCCACGGGTTCAGATCCCTATATAGGGATGGCTGGTTCGCTCACTTCAGAGAGCGTGGTGCTGACAACACCAAGTCAAGGGTTAAGATCCCCTTACTGGTCATCTTTAAAAAAAAAAGAAGATATGATGACTAAATGTAATGTAGATTCCTGAATTAGATCGCACAACAGAAAAAGATCCGAGGACAAAAAGCGGAAAACTCATCCATGCACTTTAGTTGATAATATCAACATTGGTCCATGAATTGTAACAAATTTACCATATTAACTAGTGTAAGATGTTAGTGATGGGGAAATTGGGTATGGAATATAAGGGAACTCTCTTAACTATCTATACTATCAATATTTCTGTAAATGTAAGACTGTTCTTTTTTAAAAAGGTCTATTAAAATATTTAATTAATATTCAATGTTTATATTATGAAGATTGTTATATTATTCACAACTGGGACACCTGGTGTACCAGTGTACTATGACTAGAACATTTTGTTTTTCCTACAGTTAGCAATTGCCTTTTTCTTTTCTTTCTTTTGGTCTTTTTGTGTTCTTGTCAATAGCTCACCCCAGACTCTCTGCTATTAGTATAAATCTGTCAGTACATTCAAGCACACATTCATCAGTTTAATCTATTTTTCATCTCCAAGCACTACTTCATTGTCCTCTTAATACTCTCTCAGTTAGAAGGTAGCAGGGGTTTTTAAATATTAAAAAAAAATTTAAATCTCTTTTTAAAAAATTTCTGTTTTACTGCTGTAGAAGACTGTAGAATTCATAAGAGAAGGAATAGAAACTGGACTTGCCTCTAATCACTGAATAGTCCGTTCCAATGCCTGTCTCTTCTCAGCATATTCCTTTGTGGGCTGCACTCAGAATATCAACAGGAGATTGGACTTTTCTGAGATTTGGCTGTCTTTGGTTTAAGACTTCCCTTTAGGCTGATAAACAAAAACAACAATCATTATTATAGCTGCCATTTCTTGAGCACCCTCTTGTTGCCAACCACTGTGCCAAGCACTTACATACAGGATGACATTATCTGTGAAACAACTCAGCGAATTTGCCATCTTGGTTGGGGCACATGCCCCCTCCAGTGGAGAACCATCCCCAGGAATCCTGTTTCACTCCTGCCACCTTTATTCATTTACTTCCCTGTCTAGCTCCCTAAAACCCATCTAAGTTTAGGACCCCGTTTGAGTTCCTCCCTTAGGGAGTACTATGTCTCCAAGTCCCAGATGGAAGAAGACCTGGCCACAGTCAGTCCCTGTAGCCTCCTATGGCAGCTAAAAAGACTTATCTTGCAGTACTGTGCCCTGTGCTCCCTCTTCCTCCTGCGTGCTGGGTGTGATGACAGGTGTCAAGAGGGGTCAGGCATTCAATGTGGGAAGCTTTTCAGACTGAAAGAGGGGATTAGAAGTTGGGGATCCATGTGCCAGGGTTTGTCCAGACTTCTCTCAAATCATTTCCTCTGAAATTCACGCTTCCCCTAAATAACCACTTGAATCACCTACTGTGTGTCTAGCACTTTCTCAGGCATCAGATCATCTACCCCGCAAGGTCACATACTTCTGGCACCTTCCCCTCTCATGCATTTCCATCCAGCCAAGGCCTGGCTGCCTGCAGCCAGCATCAAATGTCATTCCATCTCAATCTATACATTTTGGTGAGCACCTACTATGAGCCAGTCATCGGGCATTATTTCAGTTCTTCTCAAACTTCAGTCATTTGAGTTCTGCTTTATAGTTTCTTGAAAGTTCCATCTGTACATACTGCTTTTGACTTAATATTTTTCTTTAAATTGATCCCCTTTTTTACGTCAATAAATTTACTTTGGAAAGGAATTTTAGATCACTGACCTCAATGGAAAACCAGTATCACTTGCCAAAGTCATAGTCAACTTAAAAATAAATGCATAACTGTCAAAATAAAAACTGTTGGTCTCTGTCCACCTATAATGACCACTAGTACCCCCCAATGATGTATGTATCTAGGGTGATGCTGCTTTACCTCCTTTATAGCCCAACATACCCCGACAAGGTGGGTTCCCTTGTCATCCCCATTCTTCCAGATGTGGGAATGAGGCTCAGAGGGTGAAGGGACTTGCCCAAGGAAAGAGGGCTGGGAAGTACTGAGACTGAGGTTCAAACCCAAATCTGTCTGGAATGAATGCCCATGGCCCCCAACTACAAGACTTGGGGTCTCTGAGGCCCAGTCTCCATTATCAGGGTGCATACAACGGTCCTTTTCTGTCTTCTGGCTGTAATGGGCACTGAGATTTCTAAGGGCAATGAGAACCTGCTTATACGCCCTTATTCATTTATTCACAGGTATAAAAGGCAGAGGTCACTGTGAAAACTTCCTGATGATGTGGGAGAGCCATTGAAGTTCAATCTCACATCACATGACCCAGCCTGGTTCTCCGCCCATCCCCCAGCCACCATCTGTACTAGTCTCTCCAGCAAACCCTCTGTACTTGGTTATTCCCAAAACCTCCCCTTCTTTAGCTTCAAGGAGGTGGTGCTGGTTCAGGGTGCATAGGATGTTGCTTCACTCATGACTTCTTCAGCTGCAAGTGACAGAACTCTAACACTCAACCGCTTACATAAAAAGGAAATTTATTGACTTGAGTAACTGAGAAGTCCTGGTGTGGAGGACTTCAGGCATGGCTGGATCCTGGCTTTACACTACATCATCTGAACTTAACCCATCTCGTTCTCCCCTGCTCTTATTCACTCCTCTCTCCACCTGCTGCCCATCTCTCCTCTCTGCTTTCTTCCATACTGGCTCCATTCTCCTCTTGTAATGAATGGCAAACCAGCAGCCCCACCCTTACATTTTACCAGCTCAGCAACCCCTATAGAAAGAGCACCTCTTTCCTAATAGTTCCAGCAAAAGTCCCAGGATGATCTCATTGGCCCACGTTATGTCAAAGGCCCCGCTCTGAAGCCATTTTTATAGCTCTGATTGGCTGAGCCTGGGTACTGTGAGAAGACAACGAGTCCAACTAAACCACAAGGATTCAGAGTAGGAGAGGAGTGCTCTTCCAAAGGCAAATCAGAGTGCTACTACCAGAGCAGGGAAAAGAGATGCCAGAAAGCCACACAATAGACAACCCTTTTGAGCATTAATTATCTTCAAAACAGAGCAAGACCCAGATGTTCCTACTAATGGAAAAAAGAGCTGGATCGCCTTCTCAGTTCCTTGGATGGACACCCGTGGTGTGTCTGAGGAAAGGTTACCAGGGCCGGGTTTAGGCGTTTTCTTTTCAGTCACCCTTCCTGTGCCTTGATAATGTTGGAAGAGCTCCATCCTGGCTCTGTGCTGGTGCAGAGCAACTCCATCCAGGTGCTTGGGCGTCAGGCACACCATCTCTTGACTGGTGGACCCAGAGACCTTGAACAGGTCCCTTCTCTCACACCACAAACCTTCAGCCAAGAAACAGGTCTAGAGCAAGCAAGAGAATCTAGACGCGGGGCAGAAGGGTGGCCCATGCTCAGGACAGAGGGAGACTAAGAACAGGGTACTGACAAAGAGATGGTGAGCTCTCTGTTGCTCCCTCCCTCCCGCCTGCTTCTCTCTCATTTCCTCTATCCCTCTCTGCAGCCGGATTCTCTCCCTCCCCACGCACATGGCCCAGCACCACTGCCCACTGCCCTGCACTTGCCCACTTTAAGGTCCCAGCGCAGCCTGAGTAAGCCCCTCTGAGTCGGGTTCCTGGACTAGAGAATCTGATTGGCCCAGCGGAGCCAGGAGCACAGCTGGAGCCAATCAGCTCCGGCCAGGGTGCGATCACGTGATCTCAGCCCAGCGGGGGGAGGAGTCCAGGTCTCGAGAAGGTCGTCCTGAGAACCTGACTCCCACCCCCGAAGAATCCACTAAAATCCACCCACATCAGACTTAAATCTAGTGGCCTTTACATTTTTATGTTTAAATCAGGCCTCTCTTGGGGCATTTGTGAGGCGGAGAGTGTGAGGTCTGCCTTCCAAGTGGTTAAAAACAACAAAAAAATTAATAACTCTGAAATTTTTGGAAAACGACACAGCTGCCGTCCTTCTGAAAAGCCAAGCCTGCGGAGCCACCACTCTCCCCTGCTCAGAACTCCTGGGCCTGAGATAACATTTATTTGGGCGCTTGCATCACACATGTGCCACATGACGGATTGCTGGACGTTGACAGCATGGCTCCGATACTAAAAACATATGACTCCATATGGAACGCCGTGGTTGGGGTGGAAATCCTGGACGGCTCCCGGCTGCAGATGGCCATGTATAATTCACGGCGTTTGTAAGACTCTGCATCTGCTCCGTTGCTCATTCTTCAGTTGTCAGACAGACATAATCCCGAGCCTCTTATTTTATAACACAGAGCTGCCAACGGGAGTGGGGAGGGGCGCTGGGGGAGGCAGATCCGCTGCCAGGAGAACTCAGAAATAATTTGGGGGAGAACATTCGGCCTGTCAGCAAAGACAGAAGCGCGCACCGCAGGAAGCCCGGGCGAAGTGGGAGACGGGCTGCTGGTTCCCTGGGCCCTCCCGGGAGGCCGGGCTCCTGAGGAGGCTCCTGGAAGGAGATGTGTTCTGATCTGGCCTCCGCATCGGTCCTCACCGCGCGTTTTGGTTCAACCTAGATCAGCCTTGTGGATGAGACCCCAGGTTAAATCTCAGGATGTTTTGGCATTTTATACATGGAGTCAGCCTTTCTTACAGACTGTCTCCTTGTCAGATTATAGCATTAGGTGGCAAAAGGTTAGATTTTGCCTCACTTCCTTAGGAAGCTTTTCCTGACCCTTCCTCACTAGATCAGGTACCTGTGGCAGTCATGTTGGGACCCCGTATCTCCTCTGCCCACACCAGAGTCATCCATGCACAATTTTGGTTCAAGCCAAGGGTTTCTGCCATCTGCCTGCCTGCAGACTTTTTCTTTCTTTCTTTCTTTTTTAGATGCCGGGGCTCCCTTGGCTCATGCCAAGGGACAGTCAGAGTGCCAGGGAGTTGACCCCCCTTCCCCGCAGGAGCAAATCTCAACCAAGGGAGGAGAGATGGTGGATAAATACCCCAGCTTCTCAGCCCTGGTTAGGAAACTCTGAGATGTATTCTACACAGTTTCCCGGAGGGTCCCCAGGGTGGCTGACCCCAGTTGCCCACGCATAAAACCTGCTTATTAAACACACCCATTGATACGTATTTAACTTCCTCTCTCTTCTACCAACACTTCCAAGATCACCTCCCCCAAATCTATTTGCTTTCAAATTCTTGCCTCAAGGTCTCCTTTTGGGAAACTGAAACTAAGATAGAGACCCTCTTCCATGGTTCCTCGGATCACTAGATTTCCTCTGTCATAGCATCGATCACATTTGGTTGCTGCAACTTGTTTAATTTTCTGTTTCCCTTTTACTCCCTGCGGGCACAGACTGTGTTTGTTTGTCTCTCTTATGCCTCATTGTAACCACAATGGTCGGCACATAGTAGGCTTAATAAACATTTGTTGAGGTTCTTCTGACTTCCCCGTGCACCAGCTGTAAGTTTTTTGGTAAGTCACTTAATACCTCTCACCCCCATTCATTCCCTTCTCCGTAACAAGTGGGCAATAATACCTACTTCGTCTACTTCATGGAATTGTAGTGAAGATTAAATAAAAGGATGATGGAGGAAAATCTTAGTGGATTCTGAAATGCTCAACCAAATTAAGGACCCTACTAGGTCAGAATTTCTAAAAGTGTCACACTCCACTGCTTTATGAGTCAATTTCAGATGGTACCCAGAAGTAATTTTATTTGAATAATTGTATATTTATTTGGATTAAACTAGAAAAAAATATAAGCAGCCCATCAAACACTAATATATTAGTGAGGGATATGTTTGGCTTCAAATAACCGAAAACTCAACCAACTGTAACTTCAACAAGTAGCATCTCTACTTATTGTAGGGGATTAAATGTTTTCAATTAACAGAATTTTCAGACATCAACAGTACAAGGCTATCCAAGTACAAGGCTATCAACAGTACAAGGTACAGCCATCAAAGGATGTTGTCAAAGACCCATACTCCTTGCTTCCTGCTTTCATTTCTAGCATGAGGCTTTTATCCTTGTGGCCTCGAGCTGGCTGCTCTGCCTCCAGGCATTGCATCCTCATTCCAAACAGGAAGAAGGGAGGAAGGGAGGGGAAAGCCTGCACCATCTGAGTCTCTCCTCCACCACCACCGCCGCCACCATCACTAATTTTTTAATCAGGAAAACAAAGAATCTCCTGGGAACTCTATCCTACACACTTCTGTTTACATTTCACTGACCAAAACTACATTCCCTGACTACTTCTAGCTACATGGGAGTCTGAGAAGGCATTTTTAGTGGAGCCCATTGCTTTCCTGACCAAAATTAGTAAGAGTACCATGACTTCAGAAAAAAATCAGTAAAATAAAAGAAATGGGTTGATAGAGTTTGGATGTGTTGTCCCCACAAAACTCATGCAGAAATTTGATCCTCAATGTGGCAATCTTGGAAACTGATTGAGTCATGGGGACAGATCCCTCCTGAATGGGTTAAAATGCTCTCCCTTGGTGGGGGAGTAATGAGCAAGTTCTCACTCTGTTAGTTCCCACAAGAGCTGGTTGTTTAAAAGACCCTGGCATCTCCTCTCTCTCTCTCTCGCTTCCTCTTGCCACGTGATCTTCTTGTACCTGCCAGCTGCCTGCCGCTTTTCACCATGAGTAGAAGCAGCCTGAGGCCCATGCCAGATACAGCTGTCCCAGAATCGTAAGCCAAATAAACCTCAGTTCTTTATAAATTACCCAGTCTCAGGTATTTCTGTTATAGCAGCACAAAAATGGACTAATACATGGGTTTAAAGAAAAATATTGAATAAACAATAATACTACTGGTACCAAGTCTGAGAAACTTTCACTCCTTTGCTCCATTCCTCTGTTCTTATTTTTATTAGTCAGAATTGTTCTGACTCTTTCCTTTTCTTCTGGCCATCACACCTATGCACTTCTTGTGGGCAGGGCCATGCTTTATTCAACATTGGATTCCAAGCACCTGACATAGTGCCTGGCACTGAACAGGTGGGTTACATACTGCTTTTTATCATTTTGTTTATTTATTACTCATCCTTTTCAGCAAGGTGGTAAACATTTTGAATCAAGTCTTATAGTTTTCTTAAAATAAGAATGAATAAGAAATATTATATTGGGTGAAAGAAGCCCTACCCAAAAGACTACACACTGCATGATTCCCTCTATATAAAGTTCTAGAATAGACTAAACTAACCTATGGTGAGAAAAATTAGGACCGCAGTGCCCTCTTGGGAGAACAGGGGCAGGTATTGACTGGGAAGGGGCATGAGGGAACTTTCTGGATTTTGGTGATGAACCCTTGACAGGAGTTTGGGTTACACAATTTAGATATTTGCCAAAAACTCATGCAATCACATATGAAAGATTTGTGCATTTCACTGTACAAGGATACACCAAAAAGTTGGTTTAAAAATTGAATTAAAAGATAACATGAATCCTTCCATGAACTTTTTTTTTTTTTTTTTGGCAGCTGGCCGGTCAGGTCCAAGCCCTTGACCTTGGTGTTATTACATCATGCTCTAACCAACTGAGCTTTCCAGGCAGCCCCTTCCATGAGCTTTTTGAAGACCCTTCATATTTCTTTTTTAAAATTTATTAATATTATTATTTTTTACATTCTAAGATGTTGTGGAGCTGTTGGGAGGGAGGGGGAGAGAATAGGGGGAGGAAAATAGGGTGGGAGGAGGAGAAAGGAGGGCGGGCATGGTTGAGGCCTGTGGCACCCCGCTCATTCTGGCAGGGGAGACCAAGGGGCTTCCAGTGACAGCTTTGTTGTTGCTGGGCTGGTTACAGATGTCAGGGGGGCATGGCTGAGGCTCTCAGCATTCCACTGCTCTGGCTTGTGAGCTCGGGATGCTTCCAGCAGTGACTTGGTGGAAGACCGCGCTTATTTCAATTTCACCTAAAAAAAAGAAAACAAATATTAAACTGTAGTTAGTGACACACAGTTGAAGTGTTCAAGAATGAAGTATATGATGTCTGCAACTTACTTTGAAATGAAAAAAAAAAAAGATGGATTGATAGATGGATAGAAGGATTGAGAGCTTGATAGCCATGCAATAAAACAACATAATTAACATTATGACAAAATGTTACTTGTAGAATGTAGGAGGTGGGTACATAAGTACTCACAACTCTTTCTACTTTTCTGTGTGTTTGGAATTTTCCATAATAAAATCTTGGGAAAAAAAGACCAAAAAACCCTCAACAACAACAAAATAAGATTGAAGAAGGGTCCTGTATTCGTTTGCTAGGGCTGCTGTAACAAAGTACTACAAATTGGGTGGCTTAAACAACAGAAATGTACTGTCCCACAGTTCTGGAGGCCAGAAATCTGAGATCAAAGTGTTGGCAGGGTTGGTTCCTTCTGGGGCCATGAGGGAGAATCTGTTTCATGCCGCTTCCCCGGCTTCTGGTGGTTGCCAGCAGTTCTTGGTGTTCCCTGGCTTAAAGGCGCATCACCCTGATCTCTGCCTCCATCTTCACAAGGCCTTCTCCCTGTGGGTCTGTCTCTGTGTCTAAATTTCCTCTTTTTATAAGGACATCAGTCACATAGGACAAAGGGCCCACCTTAATGACCTAATTTTAACTTGATTTCCTCTGTAAAGACCCTATTTCTAAATGAGCTCACTTTCTGAACTGTACTGGGGATTAAGATTCCAAGATATCTTTTTTGGGGGGGGGATATAATTCAACCCATAACAGGTATATTTGCAGCTTGAATTCAAATTAGGTAAAAAGTAACTATGCGAACCCACTAAGTGATTAGTATTATACTTGGTAAAAACTTACTCTCATATTGTTCTTACTCCTGCCTGTACAATCCTCAGTTTGATGTGGTTTAGAAGTGTTGTGAGAATGTTTTCTCATACAGAAGGGTGACAGCTGGCATTGGGATCTTTCCTGAGGCCCTTCTCTGTGCCCAGCAAAGTGCTAGATATTCTGCATACAGAGAATCCATCAGGGTTTTTATCTGCAAGCAACAGACACCCATTGGGGCTGACTTAAGCAGATGAGGAATTAATGGAAGTTCATGAAGTAGCCACAGACTCCCCAGGAAGGAGAAAGAGTCTCAGAAAATGGGAAGGAGCAAAGGGAGACTACGCATAGCCAAAATCGCACCTCATGGCCAGCCTGGTGAAGGCTCCCTGCTCCAGCCACTGACCACAGGCATCCGGTACCAATGACCTTGGCATTGCTGGCTGCTGCTTACCTTGGGAGCGGGGCATGGTTGCCATAACTGAGATCCCCAGAAAAGATTCTTCCCCATCCTGGTTTCTTTGAACTTAGCTTCCAGTTCAAAGTCTAAGACCAGAGCACCCTATTGGCTGAGCCCAGGTGCCTTGGTTTGAATGTCTCCCCCAAACTTAATTCCCACCGTAACCATTGAGGATGGGAAATCCTATTATGGTAATTGAAAGGTGAGACCATGCTGTAGCAAGTGAGTTAAAAATGGTGGTCAGGGGCATGGTTCTGGGGGATTTAAAAGAAGAGCACATGAGAGGTTAGTTTCTCTCTGCCCTGCCATTTCTGCCATGTGAGACCCCTGGGTCACTGTTGCCACCACTAAGCCCCTCACCAGATGTGTTCCCTGGATTCAGGACTTCCCAGTCTCCGAAACTGTAAGCAATAAATTCTGTTTTCTTAAAATTACCCAGTTCCAAGTATTTTGTTATAAGCAACAGAAATGAACTAATACACCAGGTCATATGACCTATGACATAGGACACCCCAGCTGCCAGGGAGACTGGGAGAGGAGATGCCTGGCTTCTAATTTCAAAAGAGGGATGAAGGTTTTGCCTTACCAGCCCCATGACTGATACAGCCAGGAAGTCCCAAAATTTAGAAAGGAAGTGCTGGATGACAAAAGAGGTGACAAATGCCTTCTGCATAAATTCTTTTATTTAACCCTCATCGTAATTCAGTGAAGTAGGCATTATCATAATGTCCATCGTACAGCTGAGAAAACTGAGGCTAAGATCAGTTAAGTCACCTGCTCTGGGTCACACAGCACAGCAGTTCTAACCAAGATTGCAACCCAGGAAGTATGACAGCAGTCCACACATTTTCCATGATGTCACCCAGAGCTGCCACATGGCACAACACGGGGGGTTACACTTACATTGAGTGCTGGGATTGCGCAGCTTGGCAGCCCCAATCCATCTCCCAGCCCCAAGTCTGAACATTGTTGTCCATCAACCTGACATTATAAAGTCAAAACATCTTGAAATTCAAGTAGGAAGGGTGTGTCACTTGAGGAACTGTGTTACATACCCACTCACCATATTCAAAGTCTTCCCTGGCCCAGCCTTTGTGGATGGTGTCACGAGTTTACTGACAAACAAAAGAACCCCTCTACATTATTTTCCCATTGTTCCAGGTATCTTCTCCCTCTGTGAGAAACAATCCCAAAACGTAGTGGCTGAATAAAGCAACCACTGTTTTATATCACACGATTTTGTGGGCCAGCAGTTTAGCAGGGCTTAGCTGGGTGATTCTTCTGTACTACATGGTGTTGATGGAGATTGCTCAGGAGTATTCAGCTAGTGAGTGGGTTGGTCTGGAGGGTTCACTCTTAGACTTGCTGAGGATGCCAGGAAGGCTGGGATTGGCTGTTGTTCCCCTACTGAAGCTCCAACATGTGGTCTCTCCAGCACATAGTGGCAGTCATCAGCCCATCCTAATTCGAGTGGACAGCACAGGGAGACCCCACCTCTCAATGGGTGAGCTGCCACCACACCCATGTAGAGAGACGTTACCTGCCACCTAGCTTTTTCCTCTAAGCAGGCAGAAGGAGAAAGAAGTTTCTCATCTCTGCAACAACAAAGAGAAGAATAAAATCAGCCAACACATCACTCTGTGACCTGCTTTGTCCCCAGGCAGCAAATGGCTTCTTTGGCCACAAGCCAGATAGGAGAGCCAGCAGACACCAGGTTATTGCACTGGGCCACTACTACAAGGAATGTCCCCTTATATCCTCATCTCAATCCCTGCTCTTTTGACTTTGAGTGCCCCACTAGTGCACCCTTCTCCATGGTTCCTCCCACCGCTGCTTAGCCCAAACCTCCCGCCCTCAGCCTCAGGGCTGGATGAACTATTTTATTTGGGAACGATAAAAGCCTTTGTCATCTTTTCCTTTCTTGGGTGGGCCACTGTCTGTAAGAGAATCCAGATTACCCTTGCGGGCTGTGCTTGCGATTACGTCTGAGAATCTCTTCATACCAACCTCCCCTGGAAGGAAATCTGCACAAAGGGAAGAATGTTATCACGGTAAACCAGGACGAGCCCAGCTTGGCTCGGTTGCAGAAAACACGCTTCACTCATGCAGAACATGCCAAATTGAAAAGATCGTGGGTTAATCAAATCCTTTTCTCCTCTGTTTTTATCAAACTCAAGAGGGGCTGGCCTATTAATTAGAAACGCTTTTTCATGTAAAACACAGGCACTTTGGAGATAAGAAGGGGAGACCCTTGATTCTACAGTCACAATGATGTTTCAGTTATTTCATTACAAGTCGCCACATTCAGTGCTGGCCCCTGGATACAGCACAGACCTCCCATGGCTCTCATGGAAAAACTCCCTGAGGTTCAGAAAGTTTTTCTGCCAGAAGACAAGGGCAAGAGTTTCTTTCACTGGAGTCCAAAGGCACTGAAGATCTCACATTTCTGTACAATGCTAACAGAAAAACTTAGCAGGTTTTCATTCTGTGTTGTCCGATACAGTGGCCACCAGCCTCATGTGGCTATTTAAGTTTAAATTAATTCAAATGAGGGCCGGCCCGTGGCTCACTCGGAAGAGTGTGGTGCTGATAACACCAAAGCCATGGGTTCGGATCCTATATAGGGGTGGTCGGTTTGCTCACTGGCTGAGCATGGTGCTGACAACACCAAGTCAAGGGTTATGATCCCCTTACCGGTCATCTTTTTAAAAAATTAAATAAATAAATAAATTCAAATGAAAAATTCAGTTTCTCGGTCCTACTAGCCACATTTCAAACACTCAATAGCAACATTGTGCTGTTTAATAGTCTAGTGGTACCCATACTGGATAGCACAGATATAGAACACTTCCATCATTCCAGAAAGTTCTACCAAGACAGCTTCTTTCAACAAACTCACAAAACCTCCTATTTGTCATTGGGTGAAATAAGAAAAGAAAATCAGAATGGCTGAATATGATCCATCCCCTCTATTGGAAAAAGAAAAAAAACTACTATATTTCTGTGGTGATACTTGGTGTTCTCTGCTTGGCATCCATTCCCCTACTTTTGGCAAAAGCTCTCTGAGTTTCTTTCTGGGAGTCACCCCTCTCCTACCCTCTGTCCGTGTGGTTCAGATGGGGCTGACCCCATTGCCCAGCCTCAAGGGCGGGCCCAGGACTCAGCCTGACCAATCAGACCATGGCCATGGTTATTGGTTCAGTGGTGTTGGCCAAATAGGAGCAAATCCCCGAACTTTTGCAGGGAAGAGCGTCCTCTTCCTGTCAGGGCTGCCAAGGTGGTAGGAAATGTCAGGAGCTGTTGGTGGCCATCATACCTTACCCTGGAGAGAGTCAGCCTGTGAATGACTCCACTGCAGAAGACAGCAAGATAGCACAGTGGGTGGGGTGGGGGTGGGGGGAGTCCTGGAGACACTATAGGCCTCTTGAGTGTAGCTGTGTTTGATAACAGATCTACCCCTGAACTTCCCAGTCACATGTGCCAATAAATATCCTCATGCTTAGGCTGGTTTGAATTGGGCCTCTGTCACTTACAACCAGAAGAGTTCTGACTATCTATGTTCTGAGAATGGTGATCTATTTTCAAAGGAAAAGGAGTCTGTTTTTTCTCTTCTGTCATATCCACTTCATATTTTAGAAGGTTATCAGTTCCAGGTGGTCTCCCTGCTCCTACCATGGTTGGACTCAGGGGAGTCAGTTCCATAGGCTGAGGCTACACCAACCAGACTCTCTCTGTCTTGAGAATTTGAATAAAATTGAAGCAAAGACTAAGTTGATAGTGAAGTCATGTCAATGGGAGCACTAGACTGAGTGTTCGTGAACTTCAGCTGCTGAGAACCCTGAAGTTGCCCTGCTTTCACCCTTCCTAAGGTCCATGTCTTTTTAACAAAACCTTGAACTTGAGCTAGTTCATATAACTGTCTGTCCTCACAACCAAATATGCCTGGCTGGTTAAGATAGTATCAAAAGCCTGAAAAGTGTTTTACTTGGACCAAACAATTCTACTTCTAGGAATTTATTTCCAGAAAATAATCAGAGGGGACAAGCTCCGAGATTTAGCTATGAGGATATTTAATATAGTCCTCTTTATCCTAGTGAGAAGTTGGGAAGAAACAATATACAAGAATAGAGGCTCAGTTAAATACAATCTCAGATACAATGTTAAGCATCCAGTAAGTATTTGCTGAGTGGATGAATGAAATACTACATATTCATAAAAGTATGTTGGAGAAATATATTTATTAACATGGAATATAGTTGCAATATATTAAGTGAAAAAGATGTTAAGAAATTGTATACTCTGTATGATCTCTTTTAAAAAGATAATCATGCTGTATTTGCATGTGCACAGAATTAGGTTTGACTACATAATTTTTTTTTTTTTTTTTTTTTTGGCGGCTGGCTGGTATGTGGCAGAAGGCTTGGAAGAATCACTAGCACCAAGGTGTTAATAGTCATAGCTTCTGAGTAGATGGAACTGCAGGTTTGGTGGTTTCTTGTTTTTAACATTTTCTTCTTTTTGCTCCAGCCTCCTGCTCCCTTATATAAAATAGTCAAATGGTGATGTTTATATCAAAATAGTATTAAACCTTCAAATGAATTTAAGTTCTGGGACTAGCAAAAAAGAATTTTCACTGAATCTCCATAACTGTGGAATGAACAGCACTCTCAGGAAGAGGGTTTCATCTGCCTCCCTCCTGTGCCCCCCTCTTCCCACCACCACACTGTGATTCGGGAGGAAGGCTGCCTTTACTGGTTAAGAGCAGAGACACGGGAGTTCAAATACCTGCTTTGGGACTTCATAGGCGTGTAATTTGGTGCAAATTGCAGAACCTACTTAGGCCTCAGTTTCTCCACCTGGAAAATGGGGGTAATAAATGCATATTCCACAGAGAGTTGCTAGAGGCTCCAATGAGCTGTTGTAGATAAAGGGCCCAGCACAGTACCTGGCACATAGGGCTCTGCAAACAATATTATTGCCACTTGAAAATAGGGGGATAGGAAACATAGAATTGCCATATGACCCAGTAGTTCCACTCCTGTGTATATATCAAAAAAACCCCTGAAAACAGGGACTCAAGCAGATACTTGTATGCCAATGTTCATTGCAGCATTATTCACAATAGCCAAAAGGTGGAAACAACCCAAGTAAATAAAAAGAACGGGATCTATCCATACAATGGAATATTATTCAGCCCTGAAAAAGAATGAAGTACATTGCAGTGTGGATGAACCTTGAAAAATTATGCTAAGTGAAAGAAGCCAGTCACAAAAACCATATATTGTATGATGACATGTATATGAAACATACAGAAGTGATAAATCCATGGAGACAGAAAGTAGATTAGAGGTTATCAGGGGCTGGAGGGAGGGGAAAATTTCTTAATGGGTACTGAGTTTCTACCTGGAGTAACAAAAAAGTTTCAGAAATAGATAATGGTGATGGTTGCTGCACACATTGTGAATGTACCCCATGCCACTGGATTGTATATTTAAAAATGGTGAAAATGGCAAATTTTATGGTATATATATGTATATATTTTACCACAATAAATTTTTTTCTTCAAAAAAAAAAAATTGGGACTTGGGTTCTGAGAGTTGAATGCTTGCTTCAAACAACTTATACCTTCTCTCTGAATTTAACAGCCTGTTTGGTAACCAAATCAATGCCGATTGCCCAGTGCAATCAGCCACATCAATTTATACCCAGATCAGTTACTGGGACCCTGTCTATGGGTCAGAAATGCACATTTCAGTTTCACCATTCAGTGAAATGTTTATTGAGCATCTTCTACGTGCCAGTACTGGGCTAGTTGTTGGAAATGCAGTGGGGAACAGGACCCACGCCATCCCTGCACTCATGGAGTTTGTGTTCTAGTTAGAGATATAGATCACTTAAATGAGGCAAAAGTTACTGCCATGGAGGAAGTATCGGGGATTCTGGTAACCTAGAGGAAGGCTATTAACCTTGATGTGTGGTGGTGGGGAGGAGAGCCACAGGAGATTTCCTGGGGGAAGTTGCACTTACCCTAAAACCTGAAGAATAAAGAAAACTAGCCAGGAACAGTGCCAGAAGCCAGGTCAGGTTAAGACCTTTAGCTTAGATCTAAGCATGGAGGAGATTTTGATGGAGCCCTATGTGTGACTGAAAAGAAAAACAATAACAAACAGCTGAATAAATACAAGAAAACTCGAAAAAAAATTATGATTTTTCTCATGTTCAATGCCCTCTTGAGGAAAGTTAAACATTTAAAGTATTTCAAACATTTGGAGTATCTGCTTTGTTGGTGCAATGGCTGGAAGAGTGTTGCAGACGGAGGGAACAGCAAGTGAAAAGGCTCAGAGGCAGAGTAAGCGTGGCTTCTACTAGGAATTTTCAGTCTTTGGGTGGTGGAATCAAAGGATGGGAGGAGAGAACAGCCAGATGTGAAGCAGGATAGGTAAACAGGAGTCAGTCATGAAGTGCCTTGTACATCATTTGAAGAATTTCAACTTGACTTTCAAGATAATGGGAAGTCATTGAAAGGGTTTAAGCTGCGGAATGACATGCTACAGTATTTTTTAAAAGATCTTCTTTCTGAATTAACAAAATGAGATATTAGTCACAGTGGCTAGGGAAATTGCTTTAAAAAAAACCCGCAGGCACAATTTTTAACTTGACAGTGTTTCACAGATATTCTGGAGTGGCTTTTTTTTTTTTTTTTTAATTCGTTATGCTGACACTAACTATCAAACCCCGTTCCCTTGAGCTCAGCTGTGTTGTAGCTGCAAACTTGCTCAGTATGTTTATCCCACACAGCACCCAATTTTCGAAATTTCTGCAAATTTGCCCTTAACAGTAAAATACTGGGTTCAGAGCATCTTTCCACTCCACCCAAATTATCCCTCTTGGCGTGTGCTAACAGTCTGATGCTATGATTGTTGTTATGATGGAAAAAATCAGAGCTGTGTCTTTTTAAGCCTTTCTGGAGGAACCTGTGGGAGTTTCCTGCTTTAACCTTGTTGATATCACAGATTAGGGCCATTGGGTAATTCATTCACCCTCTGTAACAGTCAGAAAAGACTGGATTATGCTGCAGTAACAAGCATCTTCTAAATCTTACAACCACACAGGTTTATTTCTCACTCAGGTTACATGTCAATCACAGGCCGGTTGTGGCTCTGTTGCACGTCATCTTCTTGTTGGGATCCAGGCCAATGGAATGACCTCTATCTGGGACATCACTAGTTTCATGGAAGAAGGAAAAACAAACAAACAAAAACCATGTTGAACCATGTGTTGGCTCTTAAAGTTTCTCCTGAAAAGAAAGCTGAACTCACCATTTGCCCACCCCTTCACTCTCGCTCTGTTGGCTGCATTCTTAACACCATCCCGAATAACGGTGATGATAATGAAAATAATTACACTAAGACCCATTCACTGAGGATCTTCTGTGTCCCGATATTATGATAGTGCCTTATGTGCCTCATCTATTCTTATGCAACAGATATTCTTATTATCAAGAAGATGGAGCTTCTCAAACTTGGCAAAGCTTCCATCTTCTTGTCTTTGAATTGGTGTTACTACAGTTAAGAGACTTGCCTAAAATCAACAGCTAGCATGTGGGGGGAACTGTGATTCAAGGCCAGTCCAGAGCCCATGCTCCCAACTGCCATGCCTTTGCTTCCTCTTTTTCATTACTTTTTTCTCTTCCTTGCTCTCTACGTCCATCAGTCACTTTAGTTATGGTATCTATCACCTCCTCTCTAGTTCTTTAACTATTTTGAGCCATATTACTTTTTGCTTGGACTACTGGAATATCCTCTACGTGGTCTCCCAACCTTCATCTGGGACACACCATCATAGCTCTCTTTGGGAAGCATTGGTTTGCTAATGCTCCTCTTCTGCTCAAGAAATTCCAGTGGTTCCCCACTGTCTACTGTGGTTTGGCATCCAAGCCCTCCATGATCCATGGAACTTGAATTTGTTCTTCCTATGCTCCCACTGGATTGGGCTCAGTGTGCTGAGATCACTCTTTATGTTCTTGCCTTCATCCTCAGAGATTCTCACATTCTCCCCAAATTCCCACTGAAACTCTCCATTACTGTTACTTGAGTATGAGTCTTAGCTTACCTTCTAGATTATAAGTTCTAAGGGGAGTAATATCATGATGGGGAGGCAATCTATAAAAGCAGCTTAACAGCGTTCCTTAAAAATAAGTTGACAGAAGCACGTTTCTGCCAACAAAGCAAAACCAATAGTACAAAGGACAGCAGAAGACAGAGAAATTTTAGCACTAGTTTGCATTGGAAAGAAACTAGCTCACATGTATTTTTTTTTTTAAGTTAAGGTGTAAAACGAATAAAAAGCACACATTTTAAGTGTCCAATTCAATGAATGTTGACAAATGTATACACCCATATAACCACCTCTCAAATCCAGATATGAGTATGTCCAGCATCCTGGAGGGTTCCCTCATGTCCTTTGCCCACCAATACCCACCCCACCTCCTCAGAGGGAATCATTATTTTGACCTTGATTCATTTTGCTTGGTTTTACCCTTCACATAAATGAATTCACATAGCGTCTGGCTTTTTTCACTCAACATAATGTCTGTCTCACATAGTTTTGATTACAGCACAAAGCATAAAATAATTTGCACAAACTTAAAAGAAAAAACAGTTATCATTATTAAAATTATGATTTTCAGCAAGAAAGGACATGGAGGACCCAAACAAGCCTAGGACATTTAAGCCCTCCCCTGTAGCATGACAGAACAATGATGGGCAGAATCAGAAGTTTGGGCTTAATTTAATCCCAGGGCATTAACACTTCCAAAAGAGGTTAAGAGTAGGAATCAGGTGAAGGAAAGAGAGAGGCTGGAGGAAGGGTATATTAGTCAATTTTCTGTTGCTCATAACAGTATACCTGAAACTGGGTAATTTATAAAGAAATAGAATTTATTTCTTACACTTCTGGAGGCTGGAAGGTCCAAGGTCCAGGGGGCACATCTGGTGAGGACCGTCTTCTTGAGGGGGCTCTTAGCAGAGTCCTGTGGCAAGGCAGGTTATCACATGGTGAGAATGACAAGAGCAGTCTCATGAGTTCTCCTTATAAAGCCACCACTAGACACCATGCTAACCCATTCATCCATCAGCCCATGGATGGATTAATCCATTCGTGAGGGCAGGGGCCTCACAGGGCCTCACCTCGTAAAGGCCCTACCTTTCAACATTGCACGCTGGGGATCAATGTTCCATATGAGCTTTGAAGAGGACAGTATTCAACCCGTATGAGAGGGGTTTGTAGTTTTGTGTGAAGGTGCAAATCCAAGCATGGTTTAAGGTCCTGGAGTGAAGCATTTCCTCCACCCAAGCCCCCAACTCACGTGGCTTCATTGGAGGAAGGAAACTCCAGCCTGTCACGAGGATCTGGGACGAGCTCTGGGGCAGAGTCGCAGCCTCCGCCAGGAGCTGGCCTCCAAGAAGCGCGTGCGCGCGGCCCTGGCTCCCCATGCTTGTTGCCGCAGGCCCCGTGAGAAAGCCACACCTCCAGTCCTGCTCACCAGCTCTTCTCAAATGTAAATGACACTATTTCAGAGTCGAAACTAACTGAGGAGGAACAACGTTCAAGGACCGGGTTAGTCCTCCTGCTAATTTCGTGTGCCTGTGTCTGGAGCGTAATTACCATCCGCCTCACAGAAATTCCCTGGATATCCTTACTGCAAAACCCTCTTTCTACAGCGGCATTGGGTGAGTTGTGTCACACACAGGGTCCGTTCCGGTGATATGGACACAGTAGGCGCTTACTAAGAGCTTGTTGAGTAGAAGAGAGAGAAAGGAACGAAGAGAGGGAGAAATAGAAGCGAAGAGGGAGGACAGGTGGGAAGGGAGAGAAAATGGAGGAACAGACAGGAGGAAGGAGTGAGGTGGGAAGGCTGGCTGGCCCGGCGGACGGCCGAGGGTCCCTCCTCGCTGGTGGTGAGTGGCTGAGGACCCAGGGCCCCGTGGCATGGCCGTGAGCCTCAGGCCAATGGCTGCTCCCACCTCTGTTCCTCAGAAACACAGACCTCTCTGGCCTCCTGACAGGGCTGACATCCTTGTCACCTCCCTGTGAGGAAGCTTCCAGAATGAAAAAGCTTGCCAGATCCAAATTGCTATGAGACCTGGGACAGGTCACTTCCCTCTTTGAGCCTTTGTTTCCTCATCTGTAAAATGGATATCAAGGGGTCCAGTTCCCTGGTTCTTCTAACTCCCTATCTTGCACTTGAGCTACTTTACCCACTGACGATACCTGCAGGCCCCTAAGGGGTATGGGGCCTGGGACCCGGGGTCTACAGGCTTCATCAAGTTTTTGTTCTTTACTGAATGCAAGGTGTCATTTCTGCACTTTGTAGAGATGCACATCTGATTCCTGAGCACACACACATGGTGTCTTGGGGCACACTACATTAGTACAGGCAATTCTGCAGTTTCTACAGCAGAAATTGTTCAGCCCCATATTTATTCTTTATATGATCATCACCAAATATTGGGCAGCTTTGTTATTCCTGGAAAGATTGTTGTGAAATGGAGAACACTTAGTTCGTTGGCTTTCTAATTCAGGCATCCTTTGATTTAGACCCACTTCTTGGTTGACTGGAGTATATCTTCAAGTAGCTTTTTCAAAAGGTCACCTGAGCATTACATCCTCTGAGCCCTGATAATATTTCTTGGTGGCTTTAACACATGAGTAGTCAGTTGACTGAGTATAAAATTAGTGAGTTACATACTTTTGCCTCCATAATTGCTCTAATATTGGGGGTTATATGTGAACAATCTGATTTTTATTTTTCTCAGGTAACCTGTGTTTTGTAACTTGGATCCTTACAGGATTCTCATAGGTTTTTTCCTTCAAATAGTTTCAATGGTACACATGCGTGTGGGAGTTTGTTTCCAAGACAGCCGCCATCAATTCCTTTCCTCTCTGTACATGCAAGCCTTTCCCTGATTGAGAAGTATTATGTCTCTCTTCCACTCCCTTCATTTGACCAGTAGAGTGAAATGGAAAAGACTATGTGGCTTCTGAGGCTAGGTCATAAGGAGCCTTGAACTTCGGGGCCTTAGAACATTCTTAGAACATTCACTCTGGAGGAATCCAGTAACCATGGAGAAGTACAGTAGCCTTGCTTGAGACTGTCATGCTGTAAGGAAGCTCAAGCTTTCCCACATAGAGAGGCCATGTGAAGAGAAAGAGATGCCTAGCCGGCCCCCAGCTGTTCCAGCCATCCCAGCCCAGGTGCCAGACATGCAAGGGAAGAAGTCTTCAAATGATCTAATTCCAGCCGCTGACTGACTGCAACCACATGAGTGACCCTGAGCAAAGGCACCCAGCTGTGACCAGGGTACCCACAGAACCATAAGACATAATAATAAATTAATGTGGTTTGTTATAAAGCAAAAGATAACCAGGAAAATGTGTGCCTCTTTTCATTAATTTTGCCTGGAATGCGATAAGTCCTTTTTTTTCTGTATACCTGGGCCACTTTTTTCTGACCCAGAATATTTTCTGTAATTTTTGTCTTTGCTAGTTATTTTGTTTTAGGTCTTTGTTTTCCCTTGTGACTACCTATTGTTTTTAAGCTGATAATTCCCTCATAAATAACCTTTGTCACAACTTTTGCCATTTTGTCCTTCTTTATTCCACAAGAGCTTCTCAAGTTTGTCTTCCTTGTTACTGATTTTGATTTTCTTCAAGGTCAGTTCTGCACTTTAACTGCCTCCAGTGGGGGATTTAAATTCTGCCGTTGCAATTTTAGTTTTCCTTTTGTTTTTTAATCTCTGTCTACACTGCCCTTAGAAATTTCTGCACCTGTTTTATTGAAATTGTGGCCCCCCCCCCTTTTTTTACATTCTACTTAGTACACAAAACAAATTTCCATTTTTTTCTTCTGGGATATATAATAATTTTTTTTTTAGAGTTAGGTGCTTCCTTTTAGGAAGACATTTCCTTTCATTCATTATGTAGTTATTTTTTCATACGGTCCATTCCTTTGCTTTTGTTTATTCATCTTTGCAAAAGCTGGTTATAATCTAGGTCTTATGCTTGCCAATAGACAGTGTGGGTGAATTGGCCTCAGTCCCTCTCATTGCTGGTTGGTTTGTACAGCAACTAGGCGATCATCTATTACACTGTGTTGGACTGAGCAGGTATCCTTTTCTGTCCCATTTGCACGATTGGCTCCTTGGCATAATAACTAAAAGTGCTCAGTTTCCCTGGGCTTGGGTTACAGGATACACCTCTGGGTTTCAAGCCATTCCCCAAGGCCTCAGGGCCCTCTCCTAGGCCCTCCCCTAGAGAAGAGTTACTGTTGCAAGTTGAACCTATTTCCGACCAACGCAAGACCTCAGGGGACTGACTTATCCTGAGACTTCAGGGGGCTGGCATGCAAATCCAAGAGCTAGGCATGCTCCGTAGAAAGGGGTTATAGAACCATAATAGCCAAGCATGCTCAGTAAAGTGGAATTTATATTCATTAATAGCATGAATATGTATTAGGGAAACTATAAAAGTTGAATCCTGGCAGAAGGCGGGGTTGTTGCGCCTTTCCCGGGCCAACCCCCACTGCGCTGGCTGATGTGCGGACGCTTTCGTTCGTATCAGACTTTCGGCAGGCGGCTGCTCACTTCAGCCAGCCTGTGCTCTGTACTAGACTTTAAGGGGGTATTTCTTACTTTTGTATGGGACCTGGTGTGGGCCCTGCTGGATCTCTGGAACTAGGCCGTGCTCTCTCTGTGAAATCTGTATCTGTTATTTGTTACATGAAACCCATTATCACTTTCTTCTGTGACTCTGCTGTTGAATTCTTTCCTGTGGCAAAATCAAGAACCTGGTAAGAGGACGAGGTGGGTTAAAGCCAACTACCGGGCCTTCCCAGTCCCCTTCTCCTCTGGCATCAAAAGAAGTACAATAAAAACTACAACCCCCAGCATGCACTCTGTCTCAGTAGCTTCCTTGGTCTATAGCACTTCTGAGAGATGTTCCTTTCAGGATACAAAATGCCTTTGACATTGTTCCCTCTGTTCCATTTCCTCTGACCCATTGTCTTCTGGAAACTTCAGTCTCTAAATGGTAGGATTATGGGCTAGTAAGAGAAATAGTACTTTGCCTACAAAATTACACCACTACCACCACCACAGGACATGGTGGAGAAAACTTTCTCTGCTCCCCCGACCCTAATTTTCTGATCGGCACAGACTCTGGGTCTCAGAGTCTGAGCTGCAAGTGGGAAAGGGGCTGAGTATTTTCCTACCTCCTTTTGGTCTGTAGGGGTGCCCTATTTCAGGAGTTAAAACTCGAATAGGCACCTGATTGTTTATCTCAACCCAGTTCCATCTGCCTTGTATCTATGGAAATTCCTCCCAGATTCTGGCAATGGGCGCCTGTCAGTCTTGGGTGTCAGCACTGTGATTTCTCAATTCTTTCTGCCTTCTTGGGTATTTTAGTGGAAAGCTGGGAAAATACATCTCAGGGGCTGCTACTGTAATGCCAGTTTAAGTCAACCACAGCCAACCTCTTCCTTTTACAGCCTCACCTACTTTTTCACTCATTCAATCAACAAACATTCATGGAGCACCTAAAGTGTGCTGGTATGATACCATGCACTGAGAATAACAAGGTGAATCGAAGCTTCTACTTGCCCTGGAGAGAGGCTGTCTTTTGGAGGGAGCAGTTTTATAATCACAGTATTAGTACGAGAGTGGTGTGTGATGCTGAGACCTGTATGAACCAGAGACATTAGGCAACCTGTGCAAGGCTGCATAGTAAACTGGAGCAAGATCCAGAAAAGAGGCCAGTTCCCCTGGTTTTCAAGTCTATGTTCCTCCCACTGTACCTCCCTGCCGCCTCCTTTCCATCATCCTGAGTTTCTTTCTCCAGCTCTTTCATTGCTGAGATAACCCATGGCCATAGCTTCCTTCATCCCAGATATTTGTATTTGGAGTCCTATCTTCTCTCCAGTTCTCACCCAGCTTCTGTTCCTTCTCACCCTAGATCCCTTTCCAGGCTATGAACACCTAACCCCACAAACTAGAGAAAGTGTCTGGAGGTCTCTGCAAACCCCCCGCCCCCAATTTGGTGGCCTGTAGGTCAACCCCTTTGCTTTTCTCCTTTGACCAGGAAGCCCTTAGAGCATAAGGAGTGAAGCCTGTGACCCTGAGATCCAGAGAATCTGACTCAAAGCCATACTCTGCCACCTTTTTGCTGTGTTTCCGTGGCCAAGTTGCTTACTGTCTCTGAACCTCATGTTTTCACCTATAAAATGGGCATGATAACACTGATCTCCCTATTGATATGTTTAAATGAGCTCGTTTAAACACACATTTAGCATAGTGCCCGGCATATAGTAAATGCTCAATAAATAATACCTGCTATTATTATTGTTGGTGTTGTTATCATAATTACTACTGCCAGTATTCTCCCCTGTTAGACTGTGTTTTCCTTGAGGATAGGGACTGTGTCTTTTCGAGGCTGCCTCCTCAGAACCAAAATGTATGTTTTTAATAAATGTTCATTTCAATGTTTTTTGAACATTGAAGTTCAATCAAGATGACCCACTGCACTCTTAATTGTAAGAAAGGAAACGTGAAAAGGAAGTTGTAAGCCAGTTGTTTCCAAAGTGGGATCTCTGGAACCCATGTTCTTTAGATTGTTCTGCAAGGGGGAAAGCTTTGGGAAACACTGAATCCTCTATTACTTTATGGGAAAGTCAAATGAGGATATTAAAGGTTCTGACAATTCCCGAATGAAATAAACCTGTGGGACTTTGTTGATCCTTCCTGTTGCCCATATGTAATTGACAAAGCAACACTTTTCCCATGGAACATCTATTATGAATCCATTAACTTTGTGTTCTAGAGCCTCTGGTGCACACCACTTCTGAATCTCATCCCGCAGTTGCCACCCTGGAGGTATACACCACCAATCTGACAGGAGCTATATCCTCCATGCGGCCCTGCTATCAAAAGTTCTGCCAACATCTTTCACGAGGCCCGGAGCTGATGGGAAAGCCAAAGGTACAGTGACTTCTTTTTTAGCAACAGAATAGTCATCAACTTGTATTTTTTAAAAAACAATCCTCAGTTTATTGCACAAACACTAATGTATAATTGGTTTTCTCTAAAGACAGAAGAGAGTTCACGTGCACTTGCCAAATGTTATTTTGAACAATGAGACATTTGCAACTGACCTGAAACCTTGTTCTTGTTACAATCCCTTTAAAAAACATCACACACATTCGAATTCCTGGCAGAATGTCTGTTTTCCTTGTCTGATAAGAAACATGACATGGTAACTACATATTTATTCTTTGCAGTAAATGTTATGGTCAGATGGGATCTGAGGATTCCCGAATTCCCTCCCAGTATAAGAAGTTGGATCTAGAGAGAGGCCAGTTTCTCCCGCCTTCCCCTCATCATGCCCACAGGCATCTCTAGCCCAACCAGACACTTTGCAATTCATGGCCCCTGCCAGATCCCTGTCTATTTCTGCCTTTGCCTTGGCTGTTCTCCTTGCTTGGAATACCTTTTTCCTTGCCTGTAATAATAATAATAATAATAATAATAATAATAATAATAATAATAATAATAACTATCATTAGTTGATCACTTACTATGGTCTAGGCTCTGCTAAGAGGTTTACTTGATTTAACTGTTACCTAATCTAATTATTCTGGCATCTCTGAGAGGTGGAAGTTTATTATCTGCAATTGACAGATGAGGAAACTGAGGCACCAAGAGATTAAGTTATGGGCCCACATGTAGTAGCTCCCTCTCCTCTGCTTATGGCTAGGCAGGGGGTGGAGGTGCGTTTACTCTTCAGTGCCTCCATTAATTTTTGTTTTCTTTGAGATGAAATTTGCATACCATGGAATTAACCATTTTACAATTCAGCAGCATTTAGTACATTCACAATGTTGTGTAATCACCACCCTTGTCTAGTTCCGAGACATTTTCATCACCCCAAGAGGAAAACCCACATCATTCAATAGCCACTCCCGATTCTACACCTACCGGCCTATACACCTGGCCTCCATTCTGCTTCCTCCCAGTTGATGTCACTTGTCCAGGATCTAATTCTCTTTCTGGAATAACACCTCACTTTCCTTTGGGGGATCATCTTTTTCTCACACAGAAACAGATAGAACTTGGGTTCCTAGAGTGCAGGGGCTGGGTCTTACTCCCATCTACATGCCCAGCAATCAGCATGGAACGCAGTATATATGAGTATTTGTCGAAATGATACAAGTTTGAAGGTCCACCTGGTTTCTAGTTGTTGTTTTTCTTTAACATCTATTGAGTTTATTGAGGCCCTACTATGTGCTTCTATGTGAATCCTCAGAATAACTCTAGGAGGAAGCAGAAGAGATTATGCCTGTCATACAGAAGAGGAAACCGAGTCTCAGAAAGTTTAAGCCACTTACCAAAGTGCCAATTTCTCTGTACCTTTGTAACTGCTGTTCTCCTTGCCTTGAACACCCATCCATCAGAGTTTTCTGCTCCCAGTACCCTTGCCCTCCCTCCTTTCTCTGTTTGGAGACTGAGTGTGCTCCTGTGTTAAAAAAGCAAAACTCGACACACAAAGGGAAGTCACATATTTGCCACCCATAAGGCCACTCAGGCTCCTTCAAATACCCAGCTTCTTTGCTCTTGGCTGGGATTCTCTCAGCTCCAGGAGCCTCCTGCCAATCAGAAGCCCTGGTCTGCCGTTCGAACGTCCTTGATGAATAAAAAATGGGGAAATGAATTAATTACTACTTAATAAATTCAGTTTGGTTGACAAAATCTTTCAAAACATAAGGCCCCCGTAGTTGGAGCCAGCCCAGACGTCCATGAACGGGTGGCTAGTGAAGTAGACATAATGCCTTCCCATAGTGGCATGCTGGGAAGGGGGACCTATGGGCAGTGACGTGGAAAGATGGCAGGGACATTGCACGGAAAGGGAAAATAAAATTGCAGGGGAGTTTGGACGGCAGAAATTCATTCTTGTAGATAGAAAAGAAATATGCATGCGTGTGGATATAGATATGATCTCCGAGGGTACTTCGAAAAGTTCATGGAAAGATTCATATTATCTTTCAATTCTATTTTTCCATGAACTTTTTGAAGTACCCTTGTATTCACGGAGAAAATTCTAAAAGAATGCCAAATGTTTAAAAAAACTGATCTCTCAGTAGAAATATGGGGAACTTTTGTTTTCTTTCCCTTGCTGTAGGTAATTTATTTTAATTACAAAATATATTTTACTTACAGGATATAGGATCAATGTGAAAACTTTTAAATGTTACAAAAAATGTATAAAATCTAGAGAAATATCCCTGGTCCTCATTTTACAGAAGTATAACTACAGTTTGGAATATATTCTTCCAGATTTTTTCTTTGCACACATAAACATAATATGTGTACTTTTGGAAAATAAAAACTAGAGTGTAGAATTACGTAGCTTGCTCTGTCCATGAAATGCTGTATCGTGGGCATCTATCTTACCAAGTCAGTTCGTGTGGATCTACTTCATTCTTTTTAATACTCCATTGCCTATATGCTCCAAGTGTATTTAACCAATCTTCTATCATGGACGCAGCATTTAGGTTGTTTCCTGTTTTTTGTCTTTATAAACTGTGGTGCACTGAAGGTTATCGAACATTCATCTTTGCACAAGTTGAGTAAAACTAGTCGTAAGATGCATTCCCCGAAGCAGAATCACTAGGTCAAAATGTGAATGGGTATTGCCGAATTGTCTTCCAAAAAAGTTGTTCTGATTTCCCCCCAACATCCATGTGGTTGGGAGTAGTTTTCCACCACATTCCCACCAACCACAGATATTCTCTCACTTTTTAGCCTGGTAAAGATCAAGCTTATTGTGGTTTCGATCTGCCGTCTTCAATTACAAGTGCAGCTGAATTCTTTCTCAGCTTAGTAGTTAATTGTTTTTCTTCTGTGAATGTTTACACACTTTGCCCAATTTAAGTGAGTTTTCTGTTTCCTTAAGGCTTTCACTTTCTACATTATGTCATTTGACTTTCTCATTACAACGAGCCACTTCAAGTCTACAATACCTTATCTGAAGCCTTTGGGGACGATGTGTTTTAGAATTCAAATCTGGCTCTTGGAAAGACATTGGGTTCAGGCACCTTATCTATCACTTGCAGCGAGGTCTGGGGCAACACCCTCCAATCAAACACATTAATATTTCTGCAGTGAAAGGTATAAATAGTCCCACAAAGTTGGATAAATAGGAATATAAAGAGCCTACTATTGGTTCAAATCAGGTTTGGCCATCAAATGTGTTACCAATAAAAACTCGCAGTTTTCCAAGCTTTTTGGACCTCAGAATTTTGGCTTATGAATTGTGGACCTACATCACTTTTGTTTGCAGGGATAAAAAATGAAGACAACTTTAGAATTAAGTAAATAATGCCCACATAGGGAAATGAACAGCAAGTGACAAGGTCAGGATTCCTTCCTCCGTCTGCAGACTTTGGGGAAGGATACAGGCTGGTGGGACAAGGTGGGGACGTTTGCGCTTAGCCCAGGCTCACAGGGACAGAGGCAGGGCACACACATCCCATCACGATTGACTTTAGCTAGCTAGCATCAGCCCTCTCCCTAGCACACTTTCTCCTTTTCCAGCCCAGTGGCCCCACCCCCACACCACCCCCCATTTCCAATGCCTGCTCCTATGCATTGAGTTTCTCCCGTGCATTGGGTCCTAGAGCCCCTTCTCTCCTTACTGCTGCATGCAGTTTCCTCTGCTCCGTGCCCGAGTGCAGATGAAATTAATTCAGTCTTATGGAGTACCCCAGCCTGAGAGCCACTCACCTCCCTGCTGTCCAAGAGCGTAAGTCAGTGATTTCCACGAGGAAATCCCGATGCTAATGTTTCCCCCAATATATAAAAACCAGGTGCTTCCAAGAACTGTAAATATGAATCTACTTTAGGCTTTTAGAGCTACTGTGGAATTGAATAATCATAAAAGATACTTCTTCCATGGAGATTTATGCTTTCCACACCCGTCCACCCCCGGTTACCAACTGATAAAAAAAACATATTTTACAAAAATATATCTCCCCTCAGCGGTCCTGGAACACCTCACTAACTGACTGTATTTACTGGGAAATGATTTACATTAATTTCAGGTGTCATCGTAATATTGTATTTATGACAGACTGTGTGAGCGCCAGCAGGGACCCTCACCTCGTTTCTGGCATACATTCTCTGTTTCTGCAAATTCACATTGTAAACACTGCCTGGAGAGATAGAATCATAAAACAAAAATAGGTTATCTTTGGAAAATCTGTTAATCCTAATCAAATAAGACAACTGCTTGCCTGATTTGAGAAGCTGAGAGGCTTCATCCAAGGTCTGTGGGAATATTTCTCTTGGGACTTTCTTATTCCAATACGACTTCCCCCTTCCCCATTCCCATTCTGAGGTGATGTGACTTTTTCATGCTGGGAAGATCCTCATTGTGGATGAGGCTTAACTTACAAATCCTGCCACATGAATAGTTGCTCATTGTGTGGAAGGAGAAACAAAAGGGAGAGAAGGAACCAGAAGGCGAGAGAAGATTGAGGCAAGTTTATTTGCTGAACCCATTTTGTGTGGCCTCATGCAGTAAGACACAGGTATAGAGCCAGACAGAGAAAACACAAAACATCTGCCACCAGGGACAAGGTCACTTTGAATGAGCCAGAAACTTGTTGGGGACTGCCTTGGATTGAAGTGTCCCCCCAAAACTTGACCCCCACTGTGACACTGTCGAGGGAGGGAAATCCTATTATGGTAATTGAAAGGTGGGGCTGTGAAGAGGTGATTAGATTCTGAGGACCATGCCCAGTAAGTGGATTTAAAATGGTGGTCATGGGTGTGATTCTGAGGGTTTTAAAAAGGTGAGTGGATCAGGAGCTCTCTCTGCTCTGCCATTTCTCAATGTGATACCTGCTGCCACCAAGACCCTCACCAGATGTGTTCCCTGGGCTTCGGACTTCACAGCCTCTGAAAGTGTAAGCAATAAATTTTGTTCTCTTACCCAGTTCCAAGTAATTTGTTATAAGCAACAGAAATGGACTAATATAGGGACAAATCCCTTATGGTGAGAGGGAAAGGCCCAAGAGTTTTTAAGAATAAGGGGGATCTAATATTTCATCTTAAATTATGTTGTTGCAGCATGAAGTAGACACACACACATGCCCCACTGTGGCTGTCATGTCTAGTAAAAGCCACCATCCAGCACAACCTTGAGTGGGGGATTCTCTGGGAAAAAGCACAAAGGTCTTTGTTCCCCTTTGGGGTTGTTGTTCTCTGAGGCAGCTGTTTCCGCCTGCCCTCCATCCATTCCTACATCTGGGAACAGCACTCCTCACCCTTCTGCACCACAATCCAAGAGTTTGGATGAAGCCCACCTCAACCCTTGGTGCCAAGGATGGACACATGACATAGGCCTGGTCAATTAGAGCATTTTGTTTCCCTAGACACAATGATTGGTTCCTGATGCCCATGTGACTCAGGCCAGTCAGAGCATTTTATCCCCCTAGACACAATCCTTAGTGTCAGGCCTGGACAATGAGAGCTTGCCATCCTTCTGGCCACAGTGATTGATTCTGAGATTGACACATGACCTAAAACTGGCTAATAAGAATAGCTCATTTCCCTGACCCCAGAGATTGGAACAGGAAAGGGCAGGACCAAAGCAAGGCTGAAGAAAGCCACTCCAGGATTTCTGCTGGAACTCTGAGGAAGGAAAGGACAAGCTATCTTCAGATTAGGGCTTTTAAGGGATGGGATGTAAGCTTGAGTGCCTGGCAGCCATTTTGCCATCATGGGGAAGAAGCTACCTGAGAATAAAGGCCATAGATGAAAATAGTGCAGGTAGATAAGGAAAGCTAAATTCCCAGTGATGATAAAGATGCAATAATATTAATACTAGTAATGGCCATCTCATGTGTTGTGCTTATCATTGTCAAAATGTACTCTAGAAGCTATACCTATAGTGATTCATTTGGTCCTTCTAAAAACCCTACGAGCTAAGTACTTTTATTATCTCCATTTCAGAGATGAGGCAGAGAGGTCACCCAGTAAGTGGGAGAGGCAGAATTGGAACCCAAGCTGTCTGGCTCAGAATCCCTTTCCCTGACTACTATGCATCATTCAACAAACATATATTGAGCACCTACTGTGTGCCAGGCTATGTGAGGACATGGAGATGAACCAGCCCTGGCCCCTGGTATATTACTTTGCTAGGGCTGCTATAACAAAATACTACAAACTAGGTGGCTTAAAGAAAAGAAATATATTTTTTTACAGTTCTGGAGACCAGAAATCCAAGATCAAGGTACCATCAGGGTTGGTTTCTGGTGAGGCCTTTCTTCCTTGCTTGTAGACGGTCACCTTCTTGTTGTGTCCTCACGTGGCCTCTTTGTGTGTGCAGAAAGACAGAGAGATCTGTTGTCTTTTCCTCTTCTCATAAGGACATCAATCTGGTTAGATTAGGGTCCCACCATTATAACCTCATTTAACCTTAATTTCATCCCTAAAGGCCCTATCTGCAAATACAGTCACATTGGGGTTAGGGTTTCAGCATATGAATTTAGAAGGGGGGGACACAATTCAGTCTATAATGCCTGGTCTCCAGAAGCTCAGGGCCAAGGAGGAAGTTAGGAAAGCAGACAGGCTGGCCCGCTAGGTGGAACTGAGCTGTGAGTGTGGTAGGTGCCCTTGGCCTGTGACTGTGCCACTTCCTCCTTTGGTTTGCAGAGACACTCTTTTCTGTCAGGAAAGCAGCTCCGGCTATAACAGACCTTCAAAAATGTCAGGGTTATTTTTAGCCTGGAGAGTTGGTATGTCCAGTGGCAGATCGGAGAAACGAGACTGCTCTGGGGAGGCAAAATGTGACGCCATAAGAAACCCTATTTCAGGAGAGGGGCTGAGCTCAGCAGAGGCCTGGGAGCTTAGGGGACTGAGGGGAGAGCAGCCAGGCTTCTGGGCATCTAGAACAGGGAAGGAGGCACACTCAGAAGGGCCTAGAACCTTCCCTGGCCCACTCCCAGGAGTATATGAAGGTCCTCCAGAAAGTGTCACCTTAGCAGGTATACACAGGGGAATGGCACTCACAGTGAGATGGCCAAGTGAATACAGAACATGGGGACAGGTCATTTAGTCATTCAAACCCACATGCTATTGCCCCGGAGCCCAACATACCATCAGTACTCAAAACATTTTGTTGAATGAAGAGTTCCCATTTCCTGAGTGAGTACCCATGGTGGTTCAGAACCATATCAGGAGCCAAGAATACAAAAGAGAAAGCTCAGCCTCTGCCCTTATATTAGATGGAAATAGAAAATTATAGAACAATGTGGTCAGAACTAGTGTGGTTTGGTAGCCTGAGGGGCTGCAGTTACACAGGAGAGGGCCACTTAGCCTGTTTTGCAAGGTCAGGAGGCTGCCTGGAGGAGATGACCCTTGAATTGGTGGCTTGAAAGACAATCTGAAATGAGCCTGGCTGAGAAGGGAGTCAAGTGCAAAGGCCTGGAGATGGATTGAGAAGAAAAAATAAATAAAAATGACAGCTCCCTTCTATTGAGCTCTCCCTGAGAGCCCGGCACTGTGCTAAGCATGTAAGTGCAAGATCTCATCTAATCCTCAGAACAACCCTAGAAGGAAAGTGTTATTATAACCTCCAGTTTGCAGAGAGGAAACCTGGCCCCTAAAAGTTAAGAGCATGGACTCAGGAGCCAGATGGCCTGAGTTCAAATCCTAACTTTGATATTTATGAGCTGTGTCACCTGGGGCAAGTGACTTTCCCTCTCTGGGCCTTGAGTTACCCATCTGTAAAAAAAGAGATAATAATAGCACTTACTTCCTTTAGGGTTGTGGGAGTCACAGCAATTGAAATGCTACAAGCAAAGTGTTTAAAACACTGCTCGGCATAAAGCCATTGTTCAGTAAGTGTTGAGGGAATGAATGGAGAAATGAATGAATGAAATTAGGGCTCAAAAAAGTATACTAACTTTCTAAGGCCACACAGAAAATAAGGTCAAGGTCTGAATTTGAACCCAGGTCTACTCAGTATTCTGAGCCTCTATTCTTTATTGCCAACTCATAATTTAGTAAAATCAAACAGTGAAGAAGGTCATAATCTCAAGGCTCACATGGCTGGATGGAGCACTTACCATGTGCTGGGTACCAGGCTCTGCACTTTCCTTACATCATTCCTCATTTAGCCCTTATGACAACCCCATGGGGTAGGTACTAATAATTTCCCCATTTCATAGATGAAGAAACTGAGGGTCAGAGTGACTATGAGATGTGCCTGAGCCACACAGCTAACAAGTGGGATTTGAACCCAGCACTGTGTGGCCATAAAGAAATGGATAAATGATTGTACTAGAGCACATGGATGATTTATCTGCACTCTTTCAATTCTCACAACAGCCTTATGAGTAGGTGGTGGGTTGTCAGCCCCATTTGAAAGATGAGAAAACCAAGGCTCAGAGAGGACAATTAACTTGCTTGAGGCCACACAGGGAGTCAGCACTAGTGCCGTCAGTCCAGTAGTCTCTGGAGACGGGTAGTTGCAGTTTGTCAGAGCAGCAGCGTCCGGACCTTGACAAGCTGTCAGCCCAGGCCCTCCGTTTTCACAAACAGTCCTGCTGGGCCCAGCTGGGGGTTGCAGGCTCTCCATCTCTCCCTCATCCCACCTCTCATGATGATCCCATGGCCATGCACTCTCTGTGTTCCTGCCCCCGAATGCAGCTCTGTCCTCACAGCCATGCCGAATGACGTTTGCCACCGCCTGCCTTGCCTGTCTTGTGCAGATCATTGGTTAATTGTCAGCTGATTCCCAGGTGTGAGGTCCACACAGGCCTGGGAGCAGCTGCAACTGGCGACAGAGCACTTCCAGGGCTCCCCAGCTGGCACTACAACTGGTGGTCATGGGAGAAGAAAGCCCCCTTACCTCATCCCTCCTCTTCTTCTAAAACATGCCTGTGGCCACCCCCTGCTTCCCACCTTGCTGCCACTGTGACAGTCCAGTCCAATATAGGCCCTCACCTGGACGGCTGCAGCAGCCATCTCCCAGGTCTCCTGCTGTGACATCCCTCACCACTACACTGTCCATTCTCTACCTGGCAGCCACACATGAGCCCTGCTCAAAACTTGCCAATGGCATGTAGACCCGAGAGAATGAGAACAGGGACTCAAACAAATATTTGCACCCATAAGTTCATAGCAGCACTGTGCACAATAGCCAAAGGTGGAAACAGCCCAAATGCTCATTAAACATGTAAGGACAAACAAGTGTGGCATGTCCATGCAATGGAATATTATTCAGCCACGAAAATGAATGAAGTACTGATACACGCTACAACACGGATGAACTTTGAAAACATTAAGCCAAGTGAAAGACTCCAGGCACAAAAGGCCACATACTGTATGATTCCACTTGTGCGAAGTGTCCAGAACAGGAAAATCCATCAAGACAGAAAGCAGTATGTGCAGTGGTGGTTGCTCAGGGCTGAGGAATGAGGGAACAGGGAGTGACTGCTAATAGGTATGGGACTTCCATGGGTGATGGAAATGTTCTGGAACTAGACAGAAGGGTCATTGCCCAACACTGCGAATGTACTAAATGCCACTGGATTGTTCACTTTAAAACGGTTAATTGTGTTTGTGTGTGTAAAACACTCAATTTTAAAAACATTTTTTCACTGTGATAAACCAAATACA
Organism: Cynocephalus volans; assembly: GCF_027409185.1. Lineage (NCBI taxonomy): Eukaryota > Metazoa > Chordata > Mammalia > Dermoptera > Cynocephalidae > Cynocephalus > Cynocephalus volans. The sequence continues at coordinate 188,557,185 of NC_084461.1, forward strand.
ACATAAAATTTACCATTTTAATGATTTTTAACTATTTTCATCAACCCAAAAGGAAAACTCATGCCATTAGCAGTGACCCCCCATTCCCCCCTCCCCCCAGCCCCTGGCAACCGTTACTCTACTTTCTGTCTCTATGGATTTGCCTATTCTGGGCATTTCACATAAATGGAATCATACAATATGTGGCCTATTGTGTCTGGGTTCTTTCACTTAGCATAAGATTTTCAAAGTTCATCCATGTTGTAGCATGCGTCAGAGCTTCCTTCTTTTTATGGCTAAGTGTTATTCCATTGTGTGGATAGACCACAGATTGTTTATCCGTGCACTAGTTGATGGGCATTTGGGTTGTTTTCACCTCTTGGCTATTACGAATAATGCTGCTATGAACATTCCTGTACAAGATTTTTTGCGACTTGCATTTCCATATATCTTGTTCATATACTGGACAAGGAGTGGAGTTGCTGGGTCATGTGGTAATTCTGTGTTTAACCATTTGAGAAACCGCCGAATTGTTTTCTAGAGTGACCGCACCGTTTTACCTTGTGCATTTTACCACCAGCAATGTGTGAGATCCTAGGGTGGTTCTCAGGTTTAGCTGCAATAATGCATGTAGCGGGCTTAACCAGGGCTTGAAATATAAAAAGTACAACAAAAATATGAGCCACTATGATCATTCTTGTTAACAAACACTATGCACCTTGTCTATGCCAGACCCTGGTATAGGTGCTGGGATACAAAGATAAATAAAAAATGATTTCTGCTTTCAAAGAGCTCTTGTTCATCCAAATGACTAATCTTCAGGCTCATCTAGTTAACTCGTTTGATTAACAATAAGGACAGCAATAACAATAACAACTACAAATTTAATGACTGTTTATGACATACCTGGCATTGTGCCAAGGTCTTTATTCACTTCCTTCGTGTGGTCCCTCACAACTTAGGGAGTAGGCAGTGTTATTATCCCTTTCTGCAGGTGGGAAGACTGAGTCCCCAGAGGGTGTGATCATGCCTGAGTCCCACAGCCAGCATCGAGCTGGGGTTTGAATGTGAAGCCTGTGCCCTCTCTGGCCACTCAGAATTGAAGCATGGATTTGCTTACTCCTGATTTTGCTGAAGTTCTGGAATGAATCTGATTTTGGTTTTGTTCACACCCAGCAAGATCCCAGCTGTAGACTCCAGCATGGCAGGGATGTCCAGTGGACATCTTCTGGATTTGAGTCAGGCCAGCCCCTGAAGGACAGTCTTTGTTATGGCTCAAAGAGCTGATACAGGATGCATCTGGGCCTCTGAGAACTAAAGAACAGGTGCTAAGTTTCACTTGATTTTTCCTCCCTGGCTGTGTACGTTTCCCTCAAAAGCCCTGCCTGGCAGCCACCTGCCTGGTGGCCCTGCTTCTTGGTGCATTCACCCTCCTTTGCAAGACTCCACCACCCAGTTTGGGTACAGAAAAGTGATACCCAGCCTGCCTTTCATATTGCCCATGGCTCTGATTTCAGAGATGCTGGGAACGTCTTCCAAAATGGCACTTGAAAAATGTCAAGGTCAAGAAACACAAGGAAAGGCGGAGGAACTATCCCAGATTAAAGAAGACTAGAGAGACATGACAGCTAATTAAAATGTATGATCCTGGATTACAACCTGAACTGGAATAACAATTGCTATAAAGTACAGTATTAGAACAATTGGTGAAATCTGAGGATGGAGTCTAAAATTCAGATGATAGAACTATATCAATGTTAAGTTTCCTGAATGTGATCATTGTACACTATTATATAAGAGAGTGACCTTGTTCTTAGGAAAGACACACTGGACTGCGTGTGTAAAGGATCTGAGGAATGACTGCATTGACTCTCAAATGGTTCAGGGGGCGTGAAATGTATGTATAGAGACAGAAAAGCAAATGTGGCAAAATGTCGACATTTGGCAAATCTGGAGAAGTTCAGGGAGTTCGTTGAACTTACTCTTCTTGCAACTCTTCTGTTACAGTTTTTTTCCACAATAAAAAGTTTTGGAAAATATGCACCTAAGGAGAGCAAAGCCACTCCCATGTCAAGGGCAGGGGTCCCTCTCTCTGGGATGTTCCTAGTTGGTGCCATTTCTCCACCTCCAGTGGTTTTTTGTAGTTCTTCCCTTCATAGCCCAACCCAGCCATGTCCTGAGTAGACACTGCCTACTTGTTCTCCTCCTAGATATTCTTGACCCACATTAGCATATTAAAGGCTCTGAAAAGTCCTGTAGCCACAAAAATGTGTTGAATGTGTTCTTGTTTAGGGGAGGGGCTGCCATTTGTTGAGCCCCTACCATGTCCCTGCCATTGTGCTAAGAACCCTAGGAGATGGATGCTGTCATTATACTCATTTCACAGATAAGAGAACAGAGGCTCAAAGGGACAAGTCACTTATTTCAAGATTCCCAGATAGGAAGCCACAAAGTAGAGATTAGAATACTCTTCCTTGAATACCATGATACATTCACTTTTGGAGCCACAGAGCCATTACTGGGGACAATCTAATGGACAAGAGCAGGGACTCTGGTTCAAATCCCAGCTTTGCCACTAAGTGGCTGTGTGATTTGGAAAAAATCACTTACCTATACCACGAGGCTGTGGTGACAATTAAATTAATGAGTACATGGAAAGCAAATAGAGCAATTTCTCAGTGCCAGGGAGAAACAGAGACTCAGAGAGGTTAAGTGACTTGGCCAAAGTCACTCAGGAAGTGGCAGATGCAGGGTTTGAACCCGGGCTTGGTTGACCCTAGAGGCCCAGCTGGGATCCTGTGTTTTGTTGACTCTGAGCTCACCTCCTGATTCTGTTCTCCATTGTGATGAAGACTCCATTTTCCTAGTCTAGGGGTGGCTCTGCTCAGTCCTCGGGAGGACAGGAGCTATTTCTTTTGAACCTTTTGCTTGGATATCCAGCTCATATCCCATGCCCAGCCTGGATGGGGAGGCTGGGTGCACCTTAACCACTGCTGAAGTCAGAACATTCACTCGCAGACCCATGGGTTACCAGAATGTTCCACAGGCTCACCCCTGCCTAAAGCCATTGTGTGAGAAATTCTTCAGCGAAAGAGACTAGAACAACAACCACAATGACAACAACAGGGTCAAAATCCATTTCAGCCTAACTGATATTTTACACAATCGGATACGTTTGACTAAACTAATACATATGTATGGGACGGGTGCACTTCCATTCAAACCAATGTAAATTACCTTTGACCAATATATTTTCCTGGAAATCAATGCATTTTAACACGAGATAATATTTATGAAATTGAATTTTTTATTGAAGCTAATGCAATTCTATTCTATTTTATGCATTTTTATTAAACTAATGCATTTTAAATTAATCCATTGTATATTAAGTACAACAGACATTGGTACTTACAGTAAAATAATATATGCCCACTGAAATCAATACAGTTTCAAAACCCGGTGTTTTCCATTTAACTGAAGGATGTCAAGAACACAGAGCCATGAGTTTGGGGCATGTGAATGTGAAATCCTGTCTTTTCTTTTTCTTTTTTTCAAAATCATTATCACGTAAAAGATATTGTGCCTCAGGATATGGTCAGAGCCCAAAGATTTAGAATGAATTCATGATTATAAACAGCCAACTCAATCAAACATTGGAGTTGACTGACATTTTTGACCAAGTGGACAGGTGTGAAACAAGTCACTTCTCCCTACTAATAAAACACCAGAGTTTGCAAATACTGTAATTTACTTTGGGAAAAAAACACACAAAAGCTAATATTCTAAATCAGTCAGGGTTTTGACAGGAAAAGATACACTCCAACTGGTATTTTGAGAAGTGTTTAATACACACAGCAATGACCAGCAAGCTGCAGCAAGAAGGGCGCCGGGTTCCCAAGCTGGGGTGGTGGGGGGGAGAGGGCTTTTGCCACACCCCCTGACATCTGCATCCAGCCCAGCAATGACCAAACCACAGCTGGAAGCTACCCCTCTTCCTCCTTCTTCCATCACATTTCCTTCCCCTTTCTCCTTGCTCTCTCCCTCCCAACTGCTCTGCAGCAACATCATAGAATGTAAAAAATTAATATTAATTTAAAAAAACATAATAAAGAGACTATATATTAAGGTGAGGGCAGGTTTAGAAAAAGCAATGGTGCAGCCCTCTGGGGCTAGTAACTGCGGGGAGCTGTTCCCATCTGGCATTACTGGGAGCTGGCAAGAGTAGCCGTCAGAGAGAGAGAAGCTGTGGCCTCCCTTGGCAGTCCATGGGGAGGATGTCAGGGGAATAAACACCCGGCCTCTCTCTTCTCCCTCCATCAAGACCTTCCATTAGCCAAATCCACCAGAAGTCAGAGGCCGAGGGAGACCATCGTTGCAGTCCTGGGGCAGCACAGAACAAATTGGAGAAAGGTGGAGAAAGGTGAATCTGGGCAGGCCAACAGAAGATATCAGCCTACCTATGGTGTGCTTTTTGTATGCTAAGTGCTTTCCCACTCAATTCTCACAACACTTTCTGAGGAAGATATTACTATTTATCCCATGTCCAGAATGGGGATAATGAGGCTCAGAGAGATTAAGTGGGAGAGCTAAGGTTTGGACAGAGGTCCATCCAGCTTTGCTGAGGAAGGGGACAGTCTCTGGGAAAGATCTCTTTCTTTAATAAAAGAATATAGAAGTCTCTTGAGCCCCATCAGATTCCCTTCCTTGCTGCTTAGGACTCTGATGTGAGGACCTGATGCCTGGGGTTGTGGCAGCCTTCTTGTGACCGTGATGGAAAATATCACCAACACACTGAGTTGAGCAGAACAGAAAGAGCAAAGGACTCTGGATTCTTGTTGAAATCACTGAGTCCCTAAACCAAGCTTATAACCTCCTACCTTCAGGCTTCCTGCTAATTAATAATAAACACATTTGTCTTTTTTTTTTTTTTTTGTCCTTTTCGTGACCGGTACTCAGCCAGTGAGTGCACAGGACACTCTATATAGGATCCGAACCCGCAGCGGGAGCATCACCGCACTCCCAGCGCCGCACTCTCCTGAGTGCGCCACGGGCTCGGCCCAACACATTTGTCTTTAAGAGGATATTGGTTGAGTTTACTGTTGTAGTTAGAAGTATTCCTAACTGGTAAATCATTACGTATACAGTACTTGAATTTTTAATAATGAATATGTATTACCTTTATGAAAAACACAAAATCAAATAATAAATACGGGGGTACTTCAAAAAGTTCGTGAAAAGATCCGTATTATCTTTCAGTTCTGTTTTTCCACGAACTTTTTGAAGTGCCCTCGTAACTGTTTAACCACACTTTTCACTCCAACTTCATCACACTGATCATAGGATTTTATCTTTCCCCTTTCAGGACAAAAAAGCCAGATGCATGTGATTTTTTAAGGCTGAATTCACAGACCTATTTTATTACATTTTTATACAAGTTTTTTCATTATGCATATTAAGATGGCAGAACAGCTCAAGCGTGTGCATCTCCGCATTCCCACTCGCTGAGGACCCCATATGCAGCTTTCACAGGGCACGAGGCTGCTATCGTTGCATTTCCTGTGAGGGTCCCGTAAAAGCCCGCTCTCTCCCACCTCCGCCAGCTCTGAGTCCATTCAGGGAAATCTCCAGGGTTCCCAGAACCCTGGGGGGAACTCTCGGCATTTCCCCAGAATTCTCAGTTGACACCAGCATCTTCCTTCTATGAAGGGAGAATTTTGCTCTAAATTCCTATCTTGCTCCTGTCTCTTTGAATATAGATTCACAAAATTCTAGGACCTCAAAGGTTTGGGGAAACTTACTCCTCCCTCAACGATTTTTAATGGTGGGATTCCCTGATCTCACCCACTCACCCATTTCTTTAGCTCCACTAAGCCTCAGTTTCCTCATCTGGAAAATGGGAGTGATGCAAGGACTACTTCATAGGATTGTTGTGAGAGGGAAAGAGTTAAAACATCGAGTTACTGGCATAGAGCACAGGCTCAGTAACTCTAGGCTCTTGTGAGTAGGAAAAGTAATACCATTATTATCTCTTTGAGAATCAATACAAGTTCTTCACGTGTACGTTCACATCACAGCCAGTTCCTCAGTGGTGGCTTGCCCTTGCCATGGAGAGATTCAGGTCATCATGTCTCCATTTTGTATAACTGTTTTATGAATTCATCTATAGCACTGATTAGCTACTCCCAGACTCAGTGGGAGCTAAAAGCCTGGACATTAAAACTAGGGAGACCTGGGTTCAAATCCCAGTTTCACTTCCCAGCTGTGTGATCTTGGGCAAATCACTTTGCCTCTCTAAGCCTCAGCTTCCTTATTGGGAGACCGGATGCCTCATGGGCTGGCTTATGAATTAAATGAGGTTAGACGTGGAAAACCCTGAACACAGGGCACTTAAGAGCATCTGCCATCTCTCTTCATAGCTGTCATTTTTTTTTCTCTTGCCATGCACAGAAATAAGTAGGAAAAGATGAATCCAGAGTTCTGTGGTCTACGTGCTATTCTGCCTCCAGAGACAGATGGAGAAGGGAAGAAAGTGCAAGGAGGTTATTGGTTGAGTTGGAAATTCTTTTCTTAAATAAAAGTGAGCTCAAAGTTACAGAAAAGATAGAAGAGACCCATCATTAATATTTTAATACTGCTTCTAGATTCCAAGCCTTAGTACCCTGCACTGTGCCTGGCACTTAGCAGATGCCAGTAAATATTTGTCACTCTAAATGGATCACTGTATTAGTCAGCTCAGGCTGCCAGAACAAAATACCATAGACAGGGTGGCTTACACAACAGGAATTTATTTTCTCACAGTTCTGGAGGCTGGAAGTCTGAAATCAAGGTGCTGGCATAGTCAGGATCTGGTGAGGACTCTTCCTGGCTTGCAGACAGCCACCTTCTCACTATGTCCTCACATGGCAGAGAGAAAGAGAACAAGCTCTCTGGTGTCCCTTCTGATAAGAGCACTAATCCCCTACCCCCATGACCTCATCTAAACTTAATTATTTCCCAAAGGCCTCTTCTCCAAATATTATCACTTTGAGGTTAGGGCTTCAGCATATGAATTTGAGAGGGACACAATTTAATCCATAGCAATCCCCTAAAATGTAGTGCTTCAGCTGCAAAGTAGACCAAACTTTAAGTTGGGAAAAGTACGTGAGAATCCTTGGGTAGAGAGGATGGAGAGTGAAAGGGAGTTTGGAGTGGGCATCATAGGGAACCATAGGCCTGCCCACCCTCTTGGCTGTCCCTGGCAGGTAGTGGAATGGCTAAGAGTTCAGGAGCTGGAGTTCATTTCTTGGATCCACTGCTGTGAGACCTCGGGCAAGTGCCTTGCCCTCTCTTGGCCTAAATTTCTCTATCAATGAAATGAAGACTATAGGAGATAAGTGCTGCTTTTGCCTGCATGCCCTTCTTCTCTCTTGTAAGCAGCCTGTTGGCTTTTCTTTGACTAGCTTATGCCCTTCTAGTTTTACCCCTCATTCTGACCCTGCCCCAGCTGTAGAACTGGGCATGTGATCTAGGCTTGGTCTAGCAGATCATGGTGATTTGTTCAGACACAGGCATTTGGTCTAGTTTGGACCAATGAGAATCTTCCTTATGATTTCTGGTGGAACTTTTGAGTAGAGGGACTCTCTTCCCTGGGGATGCTAAGCTCGGAGGATGGGAGTCTGAGCTATGGTAGCCAACTTAACTGCCTTGACGGGAAAAGCCTGTTTGAGAATGAAGGCAACACAGAAGAAATCAGAGCCCAGAGAAGGAGAATGATAAAGTCTAAAATTCAACTTCAGAGGCTCCTTATCTAGCTGTGCCTGAAGCCCATCTGCTATGGGTTAAATGTGTCCCCCAAAAGTTCATGTATTGGAAACTTGACTCCCATTGTGACAGTGTTAAGAGGGTAGGAAATCCAGTTATGTTATTTGAAAGGTGGGGCCTCTGAGAGGTGAATGGATTAATCCACTGATGGTTTAATGGGTGGTTGTGGGTGTGGTTCTGTTGGCTTTGTGAGAGCAAGCGAGAAGGTAGCTCTCTTGCTCAGCCCATGCTTGCCACGTGATAAACTATAAGATTTTGTTCCTCTATAAATTATCCAATTTCAGGTGTTCTGTTATAAGCAACAGAAATAGACTAATATACCATCCACACCATTAAACTTTCCAGGTAAGCCAATAATTTATTTTTGGCTTAAGCCAATTTGATTTGTGTTTCTGTCTGTTACAACCAGAAACATGTGACACATTCAGGTGTGGTGGCTAGAACCATCTCAGTGTTTTCCACCTGTGCCTATGGTACCCGATTTTCTCAGGTTTGGGATGATCTGCACCACACTCTCTTGCAATGTTGAAGAGAATTACAACTTGTCTAAATCTTACACACCCTGTGAGGCAGTTGAGCATCTGGTATTACCTTCTGTGGTACACACTGCTGTCACCTTCCTGGCATCATGTTCCCTCTTCCTCTTCCCTTTTCCTTCAAGTTCTCACCACCCTCCCCACCAAGCCACTTGCCTCAGGGGAAGCTGAGCCCACCCTGTAGTCAGGCAACTCCCATCCCCCTTCTCAGGTACTGAGTCAGGACTGGGCATGTGACCTGATTCTGACCAATGAGATATGAGGGAAAACCTACTGGGCGGGGCTTCCGTGAGAAGTCTTCTGAGAATCACAAGAGAACTTCCAGGAACTTTGTCCCAGTGGAACCATTGCCACCATCTGGCTTTGCCCTGAAGAAGAAACCCTGAAGACTGCAGGGCAAAGACATGGAACATGCCTGCATCTGGGATGATATGGTTGAGCCACCAAATCACCCATCTTGAGATCTGTTCCACCTAAGAGATCCCCATTATGTGAGATCATAATTGCCCCTTTCATTAAAGCCAATTTTGAGTCAAGATTTCTGTCACTTACACTCAAAACCATCTTGAGTAATGCACTCTCATTTTATATATTAAAGAAATGATTTCAGAGGGGCAGTTGCTTTCCCTAATATACTGTAGTGCCAAGATTATTTTGGTTGCTGGTGACAGAAACCTAACTCAAGCAGCTTCAAAAAGAAAAAGGATTTATTGGCTCAAGTAAATTCAGAGTACAGGAGTAGACTAATGTCTCTCAACTGGTGAATGGATAAACTGTGGCACATTCCTACAATGGACTATTACTACTCAGCAACATCAAGGGGCAAACTACTACTGATATGTCAATGACATGGATGAACCGCAAATGCATTATGCTAAGTGAAAGAGCCAGACTCAAAGGGCAGCCTACTGTGTGATTTCATTTATATGACATGCTGGAAGAGACAAAACTTTACAGACAGAAAACAGATCAGTGGTTGCCAAGGGCAGGGGAGCAAACTACTAAGGAGAATGAGGGAATTTGGGGCCGGGAAATAGGACTGTTCTGTATCTGGAGTGTGGTGCTGGTTACGCAACTATATGTGTTTGTACTGTATGTATATTATACCTTTAAAAAATAAAATTAAAAAAGTTCTGAGGTAGAGTAGAGGAGTTATTGTCTAATGGGGTAAAGAGCCACTGTTTGGTGTGATGAAAATTTTGGAAACAGATAGTGATGATGGTTGCACAACATTGTGAATGTCATTAATGCTGCTGAATTGTACACTTAAAGATGGTTAAAATGGCAAATTTTATGCTATATGTATTTTACCTCAATTTTAAAAACAAAGAAAAGGAATACAAGGATAGATTTCAGGCATGGCTGGACCCAGGATTCTCTTCATCTCTCAGGCTCTCTTTTCTCTTTATTCTCAGCAAACACTCTCCAAGGGGTGACAAAGATGGTCTTTGGCAGTTTCAGGCACCAGCTAACAACTTCAGCAAGAAGGAAGTACCTCTACGGCTATAGTTCCTGACAGTCCCATGGTTGAGTCTCACTGACTTGCCTTGGGGCCTGAGCTTGACCCTTAAACAATCACTGATGTCAAGGGGGTGGAATGATCTGATTGACCAGGTCCGGGTCACAAACTGGCTCCTAGGGATGGGTGATGAGTCCCACCCAAACCCATGGACAGAGATTAGGGAGGGATGGATCTCAGAAAAAACTAGGGAACTTTTGCCAGCTGCCCCTACACCCAAGTTAAATGTTGAATGGCCCAGCCCCAATTCTCTGCCTGGCATTTATGCAGGCTGTGCCATTCTGTCCTCATATTCTCTCCAGCGAAGCCCACATAGGAACAACATACACTCGTCATTCCATCCCTGGGTTTGCATAAAAACCCACGTCCACGAAGTAGCAACTGCAATGTTTTTCAATCACACAGCAAAGATATTTAAAAATATCACCCATATGTGTTTTAAATACAGGCAAATAGCTGGCAAGGCAGCCGGCTTCACACCCGCGTGCCATTCTGAGTTATAATCTTCTCGCTTCCAACTTTCAAAATCACACTTTGAAGGCCAGACAAGCCCAGAATGCAGCTAAGGCTGCGTGTCTACCCAGAATCTTCCTGACCTGTGCAGCCCGGCTTTCTTTGCTGGTGGAGGAGATGTCTATGATCCTGGGAAGGGATTTAAGGGTCCTGGGCTTAAGGAGAATCATTTGCCCTCCACTGAGATTAAAGAAATGGAACCAGGAAGTTTTAAGTGACTTCCAGTGCCACCTCCTTCATGGACCACCCTCATCAGTCCAGCCCACATGAGCTCTCTCACTGCCCCCTCCTGCCCATGCACAGTATCATCGGTCTTGTATTAAAATCTTTAAAATACAACCTTGTTTATATGTGATCTTATAACTTGAGACTCCCCACATTTTCTCACCTTCCAGATTTGTACTTTCCTTTAATATCCAAAATAATATCCCTCTGTTGTAAATAATGAATAATTCGAACTCAAATGGGCTAAAAATATAAGACTTTCTTCATATTACACAAGAAGTGCAGAGGCAGGCAAGTCCAGGATTGGTGTGATCAGCGGCTGTGTGACGTCAGCTCTGTACCCTGCCATCCTCTGTGTGGCCTTCAACCTCAGTCTGCTTCTCCTCATGGCCCCAAGATGGCTGCCCCAGCACCAGCTATCACATCTTGATGCAGAAAGTCTACAGTGAACCTTCCCTAGAATCACCTCAGTAAGTCTTCCTTCACATCTCATTGACTAGAACTAAGTCACTTGTCCACTCCCAGACCAATCACCAGCAAGGGCAATCTGAGCATTGTGATTGGTTCAACTGGGATTTAGCTTTGTTAAATCTTTTTGTCAGACTTTAGTTCAATCAGGATTTAGCTCTGAAATTGGGGAGAGTGTCGTTCTCACACTCCTCTGAGTCATGATTTGAAGCAAGTGGACATTCCAGCAAAATGGAGGAATGCCAGCAAGGAATGTGGGGGGCATGGCTGTGAGGTCGATGTAACAGACCCCCTTCAGTTCTCTGCCCCTCTCCCCTGACCCTCTCATTTTGGTACCTGCCTTCTGACTGCCACTGCTAGTACCTACATGCCATTGCCTGAAGGCTTTTCCTGGCTGCTGGAGTAGACTAGAAGAGCCAGGGAATGAATGTCCCCTGGGAGCAGCCCTGGGCAATGACCGATGGCAGTTGGTGTGTAAATACCCTAGCTCCCTTACTCCTCAGGTGGAATAACAGTGAGGGGCATGTGTTAACACTGTCTCCCAGGCTTTCCTGGTGGACCAAACTCCAGTTCAGTTGCTCAAGATGGCAACTGGCTGAATAAGTCATTTTTTTATGGGTTTCCTTCTTTTCCCTGTCTCACTTTCCCACTCCTGTCAGGGTCTTGTCCCAACAAATTACTTGTAATTGAATCCTTGGGGTCTGCTACAGGGGCTAATCAAATTAGGACAGTAAGATAGGACGGCCTGCTACAGAATGGAAATGGAGGAGGGGGAGTAAGAAGAAAGACAGGGAGGAGGAGAGGCGGGGTCACAGGGGAGGATGCAATGCCTCAGAAATTCAGGAAGCTCTTATAATCTCCTGTGTCTCAGGACTGATGCCACAGTCCACTCAGTGGCACATCTTGCTCTCTCTAAACCCTTCCTCTGGGCTCTGGCCTCTGCCCTCTCCCTCTGCCCTAGAGGGCACTGCATGGGCTTGACTGGACACTTGCCCTGTGCTGGCCATGCTGGGGCTTCACAGGGCACTTAGCCTTGCTCACCCCCTGCCCAACTTCCCACGAGGCTGGTCAAGGCCCATAGCCCCTTGTCTGCAATTCCAAAATCCCAAAAGTTCTGGAATATGAAAAGTTTTATTTTCAAGTTTGTGGCAAATTCACTTGGCCAAAAAAATCTGACCAGGACTGGTGCAATGTTTGGACTTTTTAAAACACTCTGCTTGATGTGAACAGTCATACTTTTGCTGCAGAAATATTGATGTGCTTGGTCATGGGATGCTACTGAGACCCTGCACATATACAATACACAGTATTCTAAAATCTGAAAAATTGTGAATTTCAAAATACATCTGGTCCCAAGGGGTTTAGATAAAGTGTTATATAGTTTTTATTATTATTATTATTATTAATCTCTGTTTTGCAGTAAGGAAACTGAGACTCTGGTAAGTTCAGTAGCTTGCCCAAGTTTACGTAGAGAGTGTGGCCTGGATTTAAACTTGGGACATCTAATGTCAAAGCCAAGGCCACTACCCAACATAGTCCTTCAGTCCTTCCATCCACATTTACAACTTTTGCCATATCCAGGTACCCTATATATTATTATTTATTTAATATTTTTCCTCTAAACTGGCTTACTTTTTACTTAAATAAGTGCATTTGTAAAAGGAAACTTCCTCTCACCACTCTAAGTAAAATCTGGTGTCTCTTGCCATAAATAGAAAGTAGATACATATAAATAAATACATTCAGAGGAAAGTAATGAATTAAATTCTTGCCTGCCAGAGGAGCTGATTCTGAAACCTGCTCCCTCTCTCTATATAAATGACACATTTTTTCAAGGGACATAGGTGTTGCAGACACGCTAGCACCACTTGTGCTTTGGAGTGATCAGAAAGATCTAAAGATACTTGAAATAGGGCTACAGGAGGTGGACACATCAGAAAGGCTGCCATCAAATTGCCCATATTTCCATTTGAGGTAGGGATGAGGTTTGATTTAGAAATTAAGTTGGCTTACAGAACAAAAGGAGACTCACTATTTCTTGTACACATGGTCTGTGGACTGCGATTTGGACATAATACATGTAGAGCTGGAAATCAGGTATCCCTAGCCATATAAGGGCTGTCTGACACATCTCACCTCAGGAAGTCCCTTAGCAGCCCTGTCTCTCTTGGCCCTGGACACCCTGCAAGGTGCTTAGGCCTGGTCCTTCCACCAGATTATCCCTGCTCTCGGCCCTTTCTTCTTTGAGGACAGGGACTCTCTCACCCCTGTCTCTAAGACTTCTGGAGAAGGCCACAGATTTGTTGGCATCCTAACAACTTCTCTACCTAAGATCATCTGTATGTTCTTCGTGGATGAAAAAGAGCAGATTAACTGTGGACCTTGCCTTTTGTATAACTACAAGACTCATCAAAGTGTTTCCCCCAAAACATTCCCAAACAAGCAGACTCTATCCCCAGAGCTTCAAGCACAGACTGGAGAGGATTTGAGAGATGCCATTTTGCATCCTGCTCAGTTCTCCTGTGGGTAGAAGGTGGGACTGTAGTCCTTTCTGGGAGGCTGGGCATGCCTGAGAAACCTGCTTTGGCCAATGTGATGTGAGTGTCATTTCCGGTGGAGGCCCTCACAAGACAATGCACGAGTCTCCATGTTTCCATCTGTCCTGCCATGACCCCCACTGATAGAAACTCCATTGTCCTAGGGTCCTGAGGGTGACAGAGCCCTCAGCTGACCCATGGTGGACATGAAGCAAGAACAAGAAACAAACATTTCTTGTCTTAAGCCTCTGTTTGGGGGCTGCTGCCATAGCATAATCTAGCCCCTCTTGACTGAGTCAAAGAGGAAACCATGAAAAATTTGATGTGCACAAATCCTAGTTTATCCAAGGATCTTTCCTTGTGACTCAATCCAATGCTCTTTTTTTCTACCTTGACTGTCCACAGAAACCATCTCTTCCCTCCTCCCCTCCCTTCTCCCTCCCTTTCTTTCTCTTTTACCTCTGTCCTTCCTCCCTCTCTTCCCATATTCCCTCCCTCCCTCCTTCCTTCCTTCTCTACTTTCTTTAACACATATTTTCTGAGTGCTTACTATGTACCAGTCACCCAGAATTCTGTTACAACAGAACTTGATTCCAGGTTATGTGGTGCAGTAGTATCCTCCAATTGTCTGATGTGAGTCAGTTTAATGTCCTCTGGGCTGCGATCTCCATAGGGACAGTAACTGTAAGGACTTTCTCCTTGTTTCTCCGACACCAAGCCCAGAGTGGGTTTTGATCAATTACTTGTTGCCTGGCTGGAGGAAGGAACTGTATGCTCCTGTGGGACCATGCTTCATTAACATATTTTTGCAGACCCACCGGCCTCTTGCAGTGGGCTCTTAGAAGAGTTTCATGTGTTCTAATTGGACTGGATTGTGTCCAGAAGAGTCTGGAACCCTGTGTCTGGAGCCCATTCATTGTGTTAACTGGGCCTCAGTCTCGGAGATTGTGGTGGGCAGAACGACAGCTCTTCTCAGGACAGGTACTGCTGTAGGAGCGTGTGTTGAGCACAGAGATGAGCAAACACTGTAAGAGTGGCTGCTTCTTCCTCGCCTTCCTCCACACCCGTATGTCTGGGGACCCCAAGACATCTTGCTTTAAGAAAACGGACATAGAAATCAGAACTTACCCAAATGACCAATAGTTCTCTTCACCTTCAACAATTACTGTGTACTCACTATTTACCAGATATATTCACCACGTGATTTCAGACCCTTACAGTCTCCCTGTAAAGATACTGAGGATCAGAAAAATGAAGAGTCCCCAGGGTCACACACTAAGTGGCAGAGAGTGTGTTTAGCCCTTGCTTTTCCCATGTGCTATGGATTGGATGTCCCATCAAAGTCCACTGAGGCTTAATACCCACTGACAGTGTGAAGTGGGGGGGAGGGGAGATTCTATTATGGTCGTTGAAAGGTGGGGCCTTTAAGAGGTGATAAGATTGTGAGGACCATCCATTAATCCTAGTGAATGGATTAATGAGTCAGTAGTTTAATGGTGTTCATGGGCTTGATTCTGAGGACTTTAAAAGGAAAAGGAGTAAAGAGTTAGCTCTCTCTCTGCTCCCACCATATTCACCATGTGATACCCTGTGTTGCTATACTCACCAACAGGACAAGACCCTTGCCAAATGTGTACCCTGACTTTAGACTTCCCAGCCTCCAAATTACTCAGTTCCAGGTATTTTGTTATAAGCAACAGAAATGGACTAATATACCATGAGACCAAACAACCCTCCTGTTCCATTTCAGCATTTTGAAATTTATTTTGATCAATTCTGGTTATGAGAGGATATAAAGAATAATATCAAAGCATTTGAATACCTACCACCCAGCTTTAAAAAAATAAAAGATTACCAGCTAAAGCCCCCTCCCTACCCCTCCCCAAGCTCAGTCCTCCCCCGTCCCCAACCAGGTAATCTCTATCCTGAATTGGTGTTTATCATCCCTATGAATTCACTCTTTAGTGAAATGTATGAATGCATCCTTAAACAATATACAATATAGTGTTGCCTGCTTTTCAAGTTCATATAAATAATATCATACTATTGTGTTCTGCAACCTGCTTTCTTTACTCAGCATTACTGGGTGAGAATCTTCCAAGCTGACTTGTGTAACTTTGATTCTTTTATTTTCCCCACTTACAGAATTCCATTGTGTGAATATAGTACAATTTATTTATCTAGTCTCCTGTTGATGGGAATTTGGGTTATGACCTTTTTCCTTTTTTTTTTTTTTTTTTGAACTATGGTGAACAATCTTTTATAAACAATCCTATATAAAGATACAAATCATTTATATCCTCTCTTTGGATGAGAGTTCCTAGTGAGTATATTCATAGGAGTAGATTGCTGGGGCATGAGGTACTGGTGTCTTCTACTTTACTGAATTATGTCAGATTGTTTTCTAAGGCACATGTGCTAGTTACACCCCACCAGCAGTGTAAGAGGCTTCCAGTTGCTCCACATTCTTGCCAACACTTGCTCTTATAAGGTTTTAAAATTTTGGCCAATCTGGTGAGTGTGAAAAGGTACCTCCTCCTGGTTTTAATTTGATTTTTCGTAAGTACTAGTGAGGCTAAGCAGCTCTTCATATATTTATGGGCCATTTGAGTTTCCTCTTCTGAGAAATGTTTGTACATGGCTGTCATATAAATCTCTAGAAAGAGAAAGGGATCTTTTTACAGGGCCACTCTGGGGGTACTTAAGTCTCTCTTTTTTAAGTATACCCAATTGTCAAAGAAGCTGACATTCAAGACCCTAACAAATAGAAGAAACAGGGAGAGGGTTAGGAGGAGGCTGGGGAGAGGAAGTGGGATTCTCCTCTATTTATCGCAGTGATGCCCCTTAAAGTAAGTACTGATGGTGGATCTCATGGCACTTATATTCCTGGAGGACTCATACTTTTCAAAGATATGAATCTTCATGCCACTGAACTTTGGTCAAGCAGGAAACCACACTCTCCTTTTACAGATGTGAAGAATGAGGCCTTGAGGGTGCTAGATGCTAGGTGACTTGCCCAATGCCACATGGTGTCATGACTCTAGATAACTGTGTGCAAGATCTGCCAGGACCCCAGACCCCAGAGCAAGTTGGGAGGCCACCAGGAAGAGCACCAGGAAATCTCATTCCTTGGCCGGGTTGTGTCCTGCAGGGCAGGTGGATGGCCCAAGGGAGGACTCAATGAGAACCAATGCCTGATTGCAGGGAGCCCACAGTCTTAGGTCAGGGATCACAGCACCTGAAAGCACAAAGTCCTGTGGCAACCAGGCTGTGTGACCATGGGGAGACACCAAGGTTGGTGAAACCACAGGATTGGCTCGAGAAGGGGTGTAGTGTCCAATTACCAGTGGGACAGTACTAGATCCATTTGCTGCAGTAACAAATAGGCCCTCAATGCATATTGGCTCAAAACAAGAAATGTTGGTTTCTTAGCCATGGAACAATCCCCAGCAGGTGTTCCTGGGTGGCAGAAGCTTTCCTCCTCTGTCATTCAGGAACCTGGGCTTCTCCCTATCCTTGTGTCTTACATCCTCCTCTTGGCACCATTGTGCTAGTCCAGGCATGTTCTTTCCATGGTGAAGACAAAAGTACAACAAGGCATGAATAGAGGGAAGGTACAGAATTGGGATCAATGACACCATCTACTACAGGTAGGTATTATTCTTCCCATTTTCCAGAGGAGGAAGCTGATGCCCATAGAGGTTAATCAACTGGACTTAGGCCACACAGCCAGGTAGCTGCAGACTCAAGATTCAAGCCCAGCAGCTCTTGAACTCCCAGTCAAGGCTCTGGCACCATGCCATGCCACATCAAAATTTGATTCCCCTGTGGCTGGCATCATCAGGAAGCCCTTTTCCAGTGACTGACTTTTAAATAAAGTGTGGAACGCACAATTTCCCACGCCTAATCTCTCTTTTACATTCGTCTCTTGTCTGGGTCACCATCTGTCCCTCCGCTCTGCTGCATCGCTTCAGCGGTGAGGCGAGGCCTTGCCAGCCAGGTTCCCTCCACCTTCCTGCCACTTAGCAACATCTAGCAGATGCAAGTTTTCTGACACAGGCTCCCACGATTAGCAGATGCTCTTTAATTAGTGTAATTTCCATCACGTTTATTGCCTCCCCAAGATTATCTTAATTCCATAGCCCTCAGGGATACACGCAGTGCTTATGTGCCTATTTGCCTCCCTGGGGATGGGGAGGAAGAATGGGCCTGTTGGGGACTCTTGTGGTGCAGGGCTTGTACTCTAAAGTTGGGCTTCAGTCCCTAGGGAAGCTTCCACACTTAGGAGAGGCTGGGAGGTAAGAGCTGGTAGGACACTCAGTGGAAGTAAGGAAACGGAGAAATCCAGAGGGCTCTGGAATTAGCCTTCCTGTATTTTAATCCATTCTCTGGCTCCATGACCCTGGGCAAGTTACATCACTTCTGTGCCTCAGTCTCCTCATCTGTAAAATGGGGATAATAAAAGTGCCTACTTCATCGGGTTGTTGTGAAGTTAAATGAGCTCATTCTTAGGGCTTAGTACAGTGCTTGGCAAATAGTGATTAAATTATAATGAATTACAATTATATAATAATTATATTGGGCTCCTGAGCATTAGCTACCACCCACCCCTCCAACTATCACTTATTTCCCCCAAACATCAACTCTGGCCGTGGCAGCCTACATTTGTGGAGCACCTACTTACACCAGGCTCTTTGCAGCATTATCTCATTTAACTCTCATGACAACACCAAGAGGTCCCCATTGAACAAATGGGGAAACTGAGGTTCAGAGAGGTGGAGTGACTTTCTCAAGGTTGCATCTAAAAAATGGCAGAGTCAGGATTCAAATCAGAATTTGAATAGGGTCCCTCTGACTCCAGCCCTGCCTGTCTGTCTTTGTCTGTCACCAGCCTCTGACTTTCACCCCTGAACTATTCCTGTATTTGGTTTGAGAGAAATGAAGACAGAGTAGTGGGCTTCATTTCCATGATGTGGATTGTTTCTTCAAACCACCCTGTCAGGGGTTTGACCCAATTTACAGTTGATGAACAGGGTTCAGGGAGGTGGAGTGACTTGCCCAGGGATTTACAGCTAGTACGGGGCAGAACTGGGGTCTGCATCCTCATTTGAACCCAGGTCTGGCTTCAGACTCGGTCTGGGCTGCCTGTCCTGAGGTACACAGCATCACTTTGCATCCATGATGTCATGTGCTCCTTTCAAACACCTATTTGAGAACCTTGCCCCCATTTTACAGCTGAGCACATAAGGCCTGGGAGAAGCCAGCAAGTGGGAGAGCAGTGACTCAAACCCCTGTCTCTGGACCTGATCCTCTTTTCTCTGCCTTTAATCAAGCAAATTGCTGTGTGGGGGAGGGATAGGAGGAGAGAAGGAAGCTCTAAAGGGGCAGGGAGTGCACCGAAGTCTAGTTTTGGAGCCACTTAGTTATTGCCTGCCAGCCAGCCAGGGGCTGCCCAGAGCCCTCACGCTGGTCCCAGAGGCTCACGCTTGGAGCGGGGTTGGAGTCTACACCAAGTGTCCACCAGGTGGGGCTTTTGCCAAGGCCGGGTTCTGCAAAGGCCTCACTGCCTCACCCCAGGAAGGTACAACCAGGCACACCCCTCTGGTGTTTCCATGCAGTATGCTTACCCAAGTGCACACGTGGGCTGTGCAAACGTGTGTGTGAGCACACAGGTGTGTCTCAGAAAACCTGTTTCTGGCTTGTGTGCAAATGTGCATGAAGAAACGTGTGCACAGGCATGCAGGCATGTATGTGTGTGCATGCATGTGTAAGCATGTACACATGTGAGAGTGTAGTGGAGGTGCAGGCATGCAGTGTGAGTGCAGGTGTGAGCAGGTTTAGAAGGAATATGTACATAGGTCTGCATCTCTATACAGATGTGTGTACATATATTTGTGCATATTTGCAAATATGTACATGTGAGTGTATACAGAAAAGCATGTGAGCACATGGTTGACAGATTAGACCCTGGCCTTGGGTCCTGAGGCTGATTTTAGAGTCTTTTTCCTAGGCAGTTTGGAGGCAGGAGGATGGAACAGATGACCTCTTGAGGTCCCCAGTGACTGGCACTTTAGAAGAGACCCTGATGGATGCCAAGGATTTGGAGCAAGAGGGGTAATGGCGGGAGGGCTAGATTTGCTTCCTCGGTCAGGGAACAATTGAAAGGGGGGACTTTGCACCCCCAGACACTGGATTATTTAGTCCTCTGAGGTTTTTTCAGTTGGAGGGATGGAGACCCAACCTTCAAAGGTAAGCTTCTAGAATGTTTATCCCGGACCCTCAGAAGTCTGGGGAGTGTGGCCAGAGACTGTGGGCGCAAAAAGAGTCAATTCTGGGTTCCAGTTCTGACTCAGCCCCTCACCAGCTGTGAAGTGAATTCAATGCCCCATGGAGGAGTTAGAGACAGTTGAGAAAGGGAAGGGGGTAGTGGTAAAATTCAAGAACTCGAGCCTGGCATGAGTTAGAGCGGGATTGGACACTGCTGTGTTGCTCACAGGCTGGGTGACCTTGGGCAAGTCACTTACCCTCTCTGAGCCCCCATTTCTTCAGCTATTAAAGGGAGGAAATGACAGTATTTGCCTCCAAGGGCTGTTACAAGGAGGAAATTAGATCACGAACAGCACGAGCCAGCTTGTGGAAAGCAGGCCATAAACCATAGCACTGTCATTACTTCTCTGCCCTGTGGGGCCAAGTGGATCATCTTTTGGTTCTTGGAAGCCAAGAGCTGAGAAACCAGAAGCTCCAAGGAGGCTGAGAGGGTGGTAACCCTGGGACTGGCTGCCGGGGTGGCAGACACATCCCCCATTGGCTCCAATTTGTCTGCATGGCATCTTTCTCTCTGTCCTTCTGCCTTGAGCACAGGCAGCAGGAAAAGCTAAAATGGGGGCGGAGGGGGGGATCCCTGTTTCCAAATCATGCTCAGCCATTGTCCTGCTGAGTGAACTTGCTGGCGAGCTATTCTGCCTCTCTGAGCCTCAGTTTGCTTACCTGTAAAATGGACACAGCCATGCTTGATGTGAGATTTGAGGGAGAATGCTGGTGAAGCCCCTGGAGCATAGTGGGCACTATCGTGACAATGATGATGACAATGATAATGGTTGGACAGGGAAAAAAGGACAAGAGTAAGCCTTCATCTCTCCCCATCTTACCAAAGGAGTAAAAGAATTCTTTCTTTTTTTGCTTAGTTTCCAGGCCATGTTTTACTGACTAAATTAAATATGAGAATAGAGGGAGGCAAAATGAGAGAGGGAGGAGGAAGAAGAATAAAGGGTGAGGGAGAAGAAGGAGAGGAGCTGGAAAGAGAGAGAAACCAATAGGGAGCAATAAGAGAGAAGACAGGAGCAGTTTGTAGGGAGAGAAATTAAAAATAGAGCAGCTGCTTTAATGGAGGGAACTTTGGGGAAAGAAAGAAGCAAAAAAGGTTTTAAGGCTGTGAGCTCTCTGTGCCTTGCCCCTTAAGAAAGCCTGCAGTAAGTCTGTGCTCTCCATCAAGGCTTTAGGGGTCCAGTACTGTGGAGTTTTATTTGGGTGGGTGGGGGCTGCTGGAGGGTTCAGCTCTGAGCACAGGGAAGGCCCATGACTGCCCTGGGGAGCTCAAAGTCCTGGGGGCTGTTGCAGGAATGGACGGCCATTCAGGCCAGACATGTGGTGTCTGGGTGACATGGGGAACCACGTGGGTGTCCGGAATTCTGTGGTGATTGTTTCTGAGGACTTTGGTCACTGTCTGGTTTACACACTTGGCTGTTAAAATAGGGCTGCAGAACTGGTAGGTGGGTTCCTGCCCTGGGACCTGCTTCTCAGAGGCTCGCAAGTTGTGTGCATGAGGAAGAGCCCATGCCAGTGCAGAGCAGGGTCCTAGAAACTAACCAGCTAATGTTTCTAAATCTTCTGGAAGCTGCCAACTGCCAAGCGGCGTTTCATTTGGGAGATGCTCAAAAAAGATTCAGTCCTGGTATGGCTACAAATCTAGTTCTGAAAGGAATTCTGAGCTATTACATGACCAGTGCTATTTAGGATGCTTGAGAGAGAGAGAGACAGAGACAGAGACAGAGAGACAGAGAGAGACAGAGACAGAGAGAGAGAGAGAGAGAGACAGAGAGAGAGAGACAGAGAGAGAGAATAGTGAAGTCAGCTTAATAGATATAATTCTTCACTTTAAATAATCTGTGCTGTTGGAAAAATGGAACAAGTTGGGTTTCTTTCTATAAATCGATGGTGTGCAGACACCTCCACTAGGAGTTGGCCACTGTGCATGGTATGAGGTAGAGATCTAATTGTATTTTTCCCCATGCAGAGAGCCAGTTGGCCCAACATCATATAGAAAATGAAATCTCTCCTTTCCTCACTAGTTATAATGCCAGCTCTGCATCTATTTGTGAGTCTGTTCTATATTTGTGTAAATCTGTTTCTGGGCTTTTAATTTTGTCCCTTGGGTTTATTTATCTGTCTTTCTGCCTTACTCTCTGTTATAGCTTTATAATAAGTCTTGATATCTGATAAGAAAACTTCTTCTATCTTGTTATGCTTCAAACTTGACTCAGCTGTTCTTGACCCTGGCATCTTCACAAGAATTTTAAGATGGGCTTGTCAAGTTCTGTGAAAAACCTTATTGGGATTTTGATGGGAATGATCTTAAATTTATGGATTAATTTGAGAAAAAAATGACATCTTCACCTTGTTAAGTCTTCCAGCCTATGAACATGGAATCTCTCCAGTTAGTCAGATCATTTATAGACATCTCGGATGGATGTGGTATTCTTTGGTATGTGTATCAGTCAGGGTCCCAGGAGGAAATAGACACCCCCCATCCACCCAAATGAAGATTCCTGATGATAAAAGTAATTTGTGCTAATAAAAAAATTAAGATGATGATGTGGAAATTATAAGAGCCCTCTAAGCCCATTTTCCAGAACTAATGTCTGTTTACCATTCGATACCTAGTTTTCTCTGGCTTTTTCCTAGATACCACATTTTAAGCAAAGATGGGATTATTCCATAATACTGTTCTATAAACTGCTTATGTTTGCTTTACCGTATATCATACACACATATAAATATATTTATATAGTATATTTATATGTGCCTCATCACATAAAGAGCCCTGATTTTTCTTGACAAGTGAATAGTATTCCATGGTAGGTGTATCAGTTACGGCCCCCGCAGGTACACCCACCTGGGATTTTTTAATGAGGACACTATTAGCAGAGGTGTGGGCCGAGGAATGTTGAGGCACCAGGGAGCTAGCAAGCAGGGGAAGCCATTTCCACCCCAGACCCGAAGGGGCAGGGAGAAAGAGAAGTTCCTGGGGCCCGGTGAGAGCAGGAGAGAGACAGCTTGACAGTGGTGTAGCCGCAGAACCACCCACTCATTGCCCCAACTGCAGTGAAGTAGGGAAGGAACCTGGGAATAAATACCACAGCCTTTCTCTCCTCCTGCCTTCTCATCTCCTATCAGGGTCCCCCATTGGCCAAACTCTGGAGAAAGCCAGAGAGCACGGGAACCTGGGAGATGTAGTCCACAGAGCTCAGCTTCCTGGGGCGGGGAGCAGGTGGAGAGTGAATGGGGGAGGGGGGCAAAGAGAGAATAATCAGCACAGGAAGAATATACTGTTGCTTAGTTAACTAGTTCCCGACACTGGAGAGGAATCAAGCCAAAAAGCCTCTTGTGATGTTACTCTCCCATTTGACTGGTCACTGAGAGGTGGCACATGGCTAAGGCTGCAGCCATTGCTTTCCGGAAGTCTGCTTTTTAGCCCATTCTTCCTTCCCACAAGAGGCAGAGCAGCCTCAAGAGCCCCAGCTTTCTGTGAGTGAACCCAGGTATCAGTTCCTGGTTTTGTCCCTTCACAACCATGTGACCATGAGCCAGCCACTTTTCTCAGGGCCTCAGTCTTTTCATCTGCAATATGGGAATACCAATCCTCGTCCCATCCACTGTGAGGCCAATAATAATGAGAGCTAGTAGATACTGTGCATTTATACAGTGCTTTATGTAGATCAACTAATTTAATCCTCATCACGTTGTACCATTATTAGCACCATTGTACACATGAAGAAAATGAGACACAGAGAGGTCAAATAACTTGCTTAAAATCACAGAGCTTCTAAGTGGCAGAGCTGTAAGTCACACCCAGACAATCTGGCTCCAGAACCATGCTTCTAACCGCTATGTTATAATAATGATTTATTTATTAAGCATCCAACAACCAGTAGGTGCTTAATAATGGTAGTGGTTGATAGCATTGCATCAAGTATTGCATATATAAGGAACTTTCAGCTTGGTCCTTGTAGACAGTCACTCCAGCCACTGGATCCTGGATCTTACCATGAGCCATCCTCCAAGAGCACACACTGCAAGTGTCTGCCAGATAGTCCTTTATCCCTTACTTCTCTCCTAGGGCTGTTTAATACTTCCAGGAATTTGGAGTCTGTAGTTGTTTTTCTCCCTGCCTGGCAGCTGCGGTGGGCAACGCAGAGCTACCGAAGGACATTTTCTTTTGTTTCAGCTTTGATGCTAGGGATTTCGCATATCATTATGCTTGTGGTAAGGACCTGCCATTATCTTCCCCGGGATTCTTGCACAGTTTATGAATTTCCTAAAGCATCCCAGCTCTCTGTCTGCTTCTGCTTTCTGTATAGGCTGCCCCAAGCCCCCTCCAGGGGATGGGGAATGTCTTCTTTTCCACTGTAATTTTTTAATACTCATCTTGATGTGTGGGTCTTTGGGAATGAGGAATCAGTCATGGCGTTTTAAGTTTTTGTATGTCTGTGTATGTGTGTGTGTGTTTGTGGCACAGAGAGTGTGCTGAGAACATGAAAAATAGCCTTTCACAAAAATATTTTAAATTTTAGTGCTTTAGTTCCCAAATCCAAGGCCATCATCTGCTGAAAAGGTCTGAATTTCCTGGCTTACCATCTTTAGTTAAGGACCTCCCATAATACTATCATTTCCCCAGCTAACTCTGTTTAGGAGGTAAACACATAACTGCTTAATTCATTATTGCTGAGTCTGAGACAGTTACAGAAGCTTTTGGAATATAAGCCCCCACATCTAATAAGGCACAGGCTCACATTGTGCTTGGAATATGGTGGGGAGAGACGGGTGAAATTTATTTTGTGAATAAAGCAATAAGCCACTAAGCAAAGCTAATATATTTCAGCCCAGACAGAAAGACACGATCATTCAGTATTTATGTAGCAACCCATTCCTCAGTGGGAATGCAAGTTTCTTCCATTAAAATTGTCAGAATTCTTCAGAGACCTGCTGCATTAAGTCATTTAAAAATATCACAGACTTAAAACAATCTGAATTATTGGATTTTCTCACTGCTCCTTGCTAAGCATGTTTGCTGTGGCAATTTCCTGCTTGGTCAAAGGGGCAGCCTCAGTCAGGAAAGTAGAAAAGTTCCATGCAGAATTTTTATTTGGAAGCCCAATAGTCCCTAGTAGCTGAAATGAAATTGAACCTAGATTTATTATTTTCTTTTAACTTTTAATTTTGACATAATTTCAGGTTCCCAGAAATGTTGCAAGGAAAGTACAAAGAATTTACATGTACTCTTCACCTAGAGTCTTCAAATGTTAAAATTTTGCAACATTTGCTTTATCATTCTCCCTATATCAAGAGATACAGATAAATAGATACATGTTATTTTCATCTGCACTGTTTCAGTTAGTGGCAGACATGATGTTTGTCCCTTTATCTCTAAATACTTCGGTATGTTCTCTAAAAACAAAGATATTTTGTTACATAGCCACAGTCCAATGATCAAAACCAGGAAATTAACATTGATACAATGCTATTATCTAATCTATTGACTTTATTCTAAATTTGCCATTGGCTCCAATTAATGCACTTCATAGTAAAAAAGAATTCCGGATCATTCTTGATCACTTGTCAAGTCTCTTTAGCTTCCTTTACCTGGAATAGTTTCTCTTCTTTCTGTGTGTTTCATGTGACACTGACATTTTTGAAGAGAACAGGCTGTTTATTTTGTAGAATTTTCTTTCCATTGGGGTTGTCTGATATTTCTTCACAATTAGATTCAGATTGTGCACTTTTGGCAGGAATACCGCAGAAGTGATGTGTCCTTCTCAGTACATCATGTCAGGAGGTATGTGATGTCAATGTGTTCCGTTACTGAAAAGTTGGACATAAATTTAAAATAATCTTTTACTAAAACTTTGGTTTGTTAAACATTGCTTGGAAGAGTTTCACACTCACTCCAGATTTTTTATTACAGGTCTTTAAAAAACAGACTCAAAGACAAGGAAGCTCCAAGCTTTATAGATGCTCAGGAGAAAATGTAACCATTTTTAAAAAATTGAAACATGATTGTTATGAAATTTTCTTAAATTCATTTTGTAGAATAAGAGTTGTAATTTAAACGTGAAGTTATTGAGGGCTGAGATAAACCACACATCATGTGCAATTTAATCTGGCAGGGAAACAGACCACTTGGAATTGCTAACTAGGCCTAATTCATTACATCTCGATGAATGCTGTACTTTTGGTCTTACGAGTCTTTCAACTCCTGCTTTAATATATTTACCCAGACCTCACGGAAAATGTATGGGAACAGTAACAGAAATACTGTATCCTTGTTTAAATCACATTACATTTTTTTAAACAGCTCCAGTGATTGCTCAGAAAAATCACACCTTCTTCAGAAGCGTTTATGAAACAATTATTTACATTACATTAAAAACTTTAATTGCTGTGAAGCACGTGCTTTGAGACACAAATATTGGAAAATCATCAAAAATATCCATCACGATTCTCTCTCCTTTACAACTCTTCTAAACTTTATCTTTTTTATAACCCACTATATTGATCTATTGTCCCAGACCAAGAGTGATGTCAGAAGTCCAAGCTGGATCATAAAAAGAGAATATAATTTCCATTTGCTGTTCATAAAAGCAAATCTTTTGATCAGAGAAAAAGGAAAAAAATGCCCCTTTTAGGGGTAGCAAAGAGGGTGGGGTGATATGTGGCAGGGGAACATGCCAGAGAGGGAGGGTGATAAGTGGGTTGGCGATGGAGGGGGTTCAGAGGATGAGTTCTTCCTGGGGAGTGAGATGTTGGGAGGGAACTAGGGACGTCTTGTTTGCACAGAGGCAAAAAGAGGGAAAAATGTAAAACAAGAAACCTGGTCACCCCTATTGTTCAAGGTCTGAGGAACTGCAAAAGACCAGAGCCTCCCTCTAGCTAGGCTAAAGACCCCTTCCCAAAAGACAATCATAATAAAGGAACGCCATATTGCAAGAGACTTAGGACTCCCGAATAACAATGGTGATAACAATAGCAGAAACCTCCGTAGTGGTTAGGGATCCAGAGCACCCACAACAGTGCCAGGACCTCAACACATCGTGATAATAAAACCAGCCCACTGGAAGAAAAGGCCCTCAGGAGGTTAGGCTAAGAACCCCTCCAGTAATGATCATGAAAGTAAAAGGGCCTCCTCGCATTGCAAAGTTGTTGGGAGCCCCTACAATTGAGTTAAAGACCCCCTAAATAATAAACATAACAGGAATCCATATTGCAAAAGTCCTGAGGCACCGCTCCCCACGCCCCGCAAAGAACCCTGAACTACTGCTAAGAGGGGGCCCCAAGAATATGAGTAATAATATAATGGTGTGGAAAATGCGCGCGGCGGTAGTGACATTTCCCACGACTCAGTGGCGCCCCCGGGCGGCTCCCACCCGCCGCCCACCAGCCGGAGAGTCTAAGCAGCCCCAAGTGCGGGCTGCGACCCTCGAATTCCAAACCTAGGTGGCGGAGTAAAGACGGCAGCCCGAGGCGCGTGTTTTGTGTGCTCCGATTGCAAAAGAAAAAAAAAATGCATTGCAAACTATTAACTTTTTTTTAAAGTAAGCAATGCCGGGAGCACGGGGTAGACAGGTACGGGGGTCGGGGGGCGTCCCGCACGCCTGCCTCTCGCAGTCCCCCCTCCCAAACTTCCTTTTGCATTGATCAGCACGTTACGTCAGTATTGATAAGTTTGCAAAAAGCCAAAGTCAAGTGCACTCGCGCGGCACACCGACCCCGGACTTGGGGGGAGATGCAGCGAGCGCTTCGCGGGCCCGAGAGCCGGCTGCAGGCAGGGCAGCGGCGGCGCCGGCGCCTCTCCGAGAGGCTGCCTCCCCCCTACCCCTCCCCTCCCACCCCATCCCCGGCCGCCTCCCTCGGGCGGGCGCCGAGCTCCCCGCCCGGCGCGCTCCGCCCGCGCCCTCCGGGGGTCGGGGGGGCGCACGGATCCCGGGCCCGGCGGCGGCGGCGGCGGCGCGGCGGCGCCGAGGGGCAGCGGGTGGCAGGAGGCCGGGGGGCGCCCGAGGGGCCCCGGGCGGCGGCGCGCAGGGCCGGGGCGGCCGGCGGCGGCCCCGGGGCTAGGGGGAGTCCAGCCCGGATATTGAGTGCAGCCATTGAGAAAAGCCAAACTCTTGTGTGTGTGCGTCTCGAATAGCCCCCAAGATGGCCGCCAATGTGGGATCGATGTTTCAATATTGGAAGCGATTTGATCTACGGCGACTCCAGGTTAGTGCGGGCAGCGCCGGCCGCGCGGCTGTGGGGAGCCCCCGGGCGCGCCCTGGGCGCATTGGGGAGGTCCCCGGGCGGGCGAGCGGGCGCCCCGGGGCGGCGGGCGGCGGCTGCCAGGGCTCGCCGGGGCTCGGCTGCCCGCTGCCCATCGATAGGTATTAGCAATTGATCTCGCCGCTGCTCTTTGTTCGGTTCAATCATCGATTAGCCGCCGCGACCATGGAGAAGCGCTAGTGAGCCCTCGACCGGGAGAGCGAGCCGGCGGGCGAGCGGCCGGGCGAGGCGCGGGGAAGGCAGGGGCTGCGGCCGGGGGCAAGGGGCTGCTGGCGGGACACCCAGCAGCCCCCCGCGCGCCGCACTTTATGCGCCTCCCAACTTCGCGACGCCGGGGGAGGCCGCGGAGCGCGCCGCGTTCCTGTCCGCGCCCGGCTGGGGCTCGGGCGAGGGAGGGAGGGAGCTGGCGGGCAGGGAGGAGGAGGAGGAGGAGAGAGGAGGAGGCAGCCAGGGTTGGCGAGGAGGCGGCTCCGCGCCCCGCCGCCCGCCGGCACCTCCGCCGCCGCCCGCCTGGCTGCGCCGCCCGGACGCGCCGCCTCCCGAGCCACCGCCGCTGGACTGTTCTCCTGCGCCGGCAGACCTCTTCTCCTCGGGCCAGGGTCTCGGGGTTCGTCCTTGCTTCTTGCCTTTTATCCCCCTTCATGCCCTTCCCAAGTCTAGACGCAGACGGGCGGTGGAGATGGGCTCGGGCGCGCGCAAGTTTGCGCTCCTGCCTCCGGGGCGTTGGAGAGCCGGGAGCGGCATAGAGCAGGTGACTCCCGGCTCTCGGGCCCCTGGGAACTTTTAAATGGAAATTCCCTCGCTCAGTTCTGCTTCCTGCTTTTCTTCCCCGCTGCTCCCCTCTTTTCTCCTCTCTCTAGTCTCTCCTGTTCTCTCTCTTTCCTCTCTCCTCTTTCCCTCTCCATCTCTAGGGAGGCTTGCTCCCATACCCCAGCACTTTCTCCCCGCTCGCCTTTTCTGGGAGTCTGTGTGTCTTCTCCAGATTTGGGGATGTTCTCTGCCGACCCCTAGGAGTCGGGGCTGGGAGGTGGAAACCCGAGTAGGCGCACTGGAGGCACAGCTCGTCTCTTTTCTTTCCGGTGATGCCCAGGACGCTCCTGACAAGCCCCGCAAGCCCCGGGGTCTCGCAGAGTCGCGGCCGGTGCGGCGGGAATAAGGGGCGGGGAAATGGTGCGGATAACTGGGCGATTAGAGCATCCTGCCTGGGCAGTGACATTCTCGAAAGACGCGAAAACATCCGTCTGGAGATTAAAAGGGACCCACTTTTTCTTTTTAATCCGCCTGCAAATCTCGTTAAGTTTTTTATAAGTGGTTCCAGCACCCCCTCCTCCCGGCCTCTCCCCAGTCCCCTCCTTCTAGCCCCCTACTCCTCGCTGACCCCCTCCCCCAAAGCCATTGAGCTGGAGAGAAAATCGGGGCACTCAGGCGTGCAGTTAATAACTGCGAGCGCCCTGCAATTCCAGGTTCTCACTCGAGTCGGGGCTACAGTTTGGTGGCCGGCTGAGGCAGGCAAGGCTGTGAGCTGTGCTTGCCGGTTTAAATGATGCTAAAGTGGCTTTTCTGGAAGAGTGGGGGTTGCGGGGGGAAGAGAGAGGAAAAAAAAGAGAGACAGGGAGAGTTGGGCAGCCACGTTGGGTTTGGCACGAAGGCCAATGGTAATCGTATTCCCTGCTAATGTTTGTAAATGAGACCCGGGCACGGCTGGGGGACAGCGTCTTTATTTATGATTGATGTTCTGTAACATAAGGAATGACAAGAACGTGGCAGACAAGAGGAGAGGAACCAGAAGGGCTGGCGAAAGCCCTTTGCAGGGTCCTATTGTTATTCTGGGCTGGAGAAAATTTCCGCGTCGAGATTTATAGCGCTGGTATTTGCTCCCGGTCGGCCGGAATGTCAGTTAACACAATTTTCATTAGATAACTCGTTTTCAATCCGGGGAGCTCTGGCTGCAGCGGGGGAGAGGCTGGGGCTGGGTGCTGAGGGGTGGGTGCGGCTCCCCAGGGGCTGATTTTTGAGCTTGGGGGGACGGGAGGGATTGAACCTCACTCTCTTCATTCTTCTGCTCAGGGGTCTTTTGTGGAGCCGTTGAGGTCACCCAAATCTTGATTCCAGCTGGACACCCATTGATCTGGGAACCCTTTGTTAGGGTTTTAGAAGATGCTGAGATAGAAAAGCAAATTTGAACTGGAAAGGATGAAGGTTGTGGGGGAAGCTAGCTCAGGTGATAGGCAAACCAGGGGGCCAAGACCTCTTCCCTCACAGTGTGTACTCATATGGGGGGGAGTTGTTCATTAAGACAATGGCTGGTGTGTCTGGCACAAACGAAGAAGGCTCTCAGGGAAGGGGGGTAGGCTCATTTACATTGATATTAAGTGGAGGGGTGTCCCTGTGGGAGTTTGAAAGGCTACACACTTCTACAGAGTGGAGAAATAAACGTGGCAGCTGCCACCGCAGCTACAGACATTTAGGCCCTTACATCTGCCACCTCCCCCACCCCCATCCTGAAATCTTCAGTTGCCCCCTGCCCAAAAGGCTGGCAGCTTCCCCCATGTCCTCCCTGATGGCATTTTTGTTGGAAACGGATTATGAGCCTAAGCACTTTTGCCTGGGATCCTCTCTTGTACATAACGCTAATGACTCCTATGCTACACTTTTATTTTCATTTATTTCCCTCTTCATTTTCCTCTTCTAGGGGAAATAACCAGAAAGGAAAACTTCTGTTGGCTTGTTCTGTGATGCAGACAGCAGAGGCAGGTCTTCACCCCAGGGCCTGTGCAGGCCGAGAGCTTTGGGCCCCCTTGCCACCAGGCTGAGCTGTTTGTGAGGAGGTGTGGAGTTTTAATTCTTGGTTGTTCAGGTTGAATGGTTTCTTGCAGCTTGGATGCTGAGCACAAAAATGGTCGAGGCAGCAGAGGTGGCTGCGTGTCCCCAGGCCACACCACATTGCTGACGCCACCCCGATCCTGGCAAGAAAGGTGACCTTGTGCCAGCCTGGCATACAGCCCTCTCCAGTGCTGTCTCTGAACACAGCAGGGCTTTTTTCCTAGGATGAGAGTCAGTCAACAACCTTAATGATTTGCGGGCTGGTGGTAGAGATGATCCCAGACATCGTACCCTACTCCAGAACCCCTGGAACTGCTAACCCCCTTCCTTTCTTCCTCTGCTGCTAGCGGCTCAGGAAACAAGAAGAAATAAAATTCCATCCAAAGATAATGCTGGGCATATTTCATTTGGTTATAAGATTGCTTTATGGTGAACATTACTAATGCAGTATTTTTTTATGGCTTTTCTGTGTATAATCGTCGTAACCGGATTCATACCTTTATGATTTTCTTTTTCTGCTTTACTTTGCCACTTTTTTTATGATGCTCTGGATTCAGTCTCCCATACTATCTTTTTTTTTCCTTCCGAAGAGGGTTAATTAAGCTAACAAGAGCTGAGGGCACCCAGTCCAAATGAGGGCGCTCGGTCCAAATGCACATCTCTGTTTCTGGGGGAGGAAGGAGGTTGGCTGCTGGGACCACATAGTATGAGTTTCGAGGAAGAGATAAATGCAGTGGGAAGGAAGCAATAGGCAGGAAGATGGGCAGGCCAAACAAGAGAGGCCAGACTTTTCTAAGGAGTTTGGAGAAACTTCCGGGAAGGCTCAGTCTCTTGGCTCAGGGGAGCAAGATGGTGCTTGATGGAATGTTTTTCCCTGCTCAAAGTTTAGAAAAGAGCGTGGATGTGATTAAAATATTATAACCTTATGATATTCTGAAGTGCATAAATTTTACATATCAGCTACAGAGAGTTTAGACATCCATTAGAGCCTCTGACAGCTTGACTTATCTAAATGTGCTATCATTTAACAATGTGTCAAAATTCCTCTTTCTATAGATGACAGCAGTAAATAAGCTATCAGCCCTCGTGGCGGAATCCTAACTTTGGAAACTTCGCCGCCCTAATAGAATTGCTGCTGGAGTGGGGGGACGTGAGCAGACGGGCCTTGCATGGCCCAGGCCTGTGAGACGGGTTGGCATTAGGCGAGGGCTGTGGGATGGTGAAGGGGGGAACAGGAAGAAAGGGGTGCGGAGAGAAGGAGATTTCTAGTGGCAACTCTGTGACTAAGACCAAATAATCGTTCAGACCCCTGGACTCTCTTATAAGTCCAACTAATGGGTGACCCCATTCTATCTGCCTCTCCATTTCTTTAGAACCCACATTCTGTTGGCTTTTCTGCAGAAAGAGCTAGAAGCAGGTGTTGAGAATTATTTAAAGAACCCAGCAGTCTTTTCTGGGCATCCCGAAATTCTGGTTTCTCGACTCAACAAAAATTGCCTCCCAGAGATGGGCTCTCTCTTTGAGTGGTAAAAGAAAAATGAACAACGTCTCATCCATCACCGATTTGGTGGTGGGGGTCTGGAAATTTCTTTTATTAATACCTGCATTCACTGTAGAAAATTGAGAATCCACGGACAAGCCTAAAGAAGCAAATAAGCCTCTTGGTGGGTTATTTCAGATGAGCGTGGTGCTATTTTGACCAGAGTGAACAGCTTTTCTGATGGTGGTGGTGGTTTTTCTTTCTTTCTTTTTCCTTATTTATTTTTTTTTTTTTAACGCTCCTGTGAGGAAGAGAATTGTGTCTTCAAACTTGACATTCTGTTGTGGTAACCTTTCTTCCGGCAGATGGGATTTCAAATGTGAGCACCTTGGCTGGTGCTAAATTGGGTCCTGGATGATGGTGAATGGAGCTGCCCAGAAACTGTGGTTTTCTGTGCTGCTTTCTGAATTTCCGGCAGCTTCTCAGTGATCTAATTCAGAGGCTGGGCCTGGCAGAGGTTGCTCATGGGACGGGGACTAAGTGGTGGCCTGCCTTTGTTCCTGGCCTTGGGATTCAGGGTCTGATCTTCTGTTTGATTTTTCTCGGGGGGGGGGGTGCTCTTTATGACAATGACTTATTTGAGGGTGTCAGGCAAGGTAGAAATGGTTGGCAGTGGGGAAGGAGCACCAAGAGCTGTAGTCTGAGTGGCATTCCTGGGTAAATCATCCCACATCCCACCTCTCCTGTTTCTTAATCCATCAAATGACTGGCTTTGCCCACCTTGTCTGCTGTACTGGTTGTTGTAAAAGTGAAAGATGCTGACATTTTTTTTTTTTAAATTTTATTTTGCCGATATACAATGTGGTTGATTATTATGGCCCATTACCAAAACCTCCCTTCCTTCTCCCTCTTCCCCCTCCCACCCAACAATGTCCTTTCTGTATGCTTGTCATGTCAACTTCAAGGAATTGTAATTGTTATGTCTTCTTCTCCCCCCCCGGTTTTTTTTTTTTTTTTTTTTTTGTGTGTGTGTGTGTGTGTGTGTGTGAATTTATTTATTTATTTTTATCTCCCACCAATAAGTGAGAACATGTGGTATTTTTCTTTCTGTGCCTGACTTGTTTCACTTAATATAATTCTCTCAAGGTCCATCCATGTTGTTGCAAATGGCAGTATTTCATTCTTTTTTATAGCTGAGTAGTATTCCATTGTGTAGATATACCACATTTTCCGTATCCACTCATCCGATGATGGTCATTTGGGATGCTGACATACTTTGTGGACTGGTTAAATGTGTTGTCTGCTAATGACCTTGGCCCTCCCGCCCCCTATGGTTGTGGTGGTGGTGGTGATGGGGCTATTGGCCTTTTAATCAAATTTTTTTGAGACAAGAAATTACGTCTAGGATGGAGTTACTTGGTTTCTAAGTCTCAATGATGTCTTCATAAAAATGGTTTGTAGTGCTTTGTAGGATATGGACAATATATTTCTATCATGCTTAGATCAAAATTCAAATTTCTTTCCCTGATTGATCCCACATGATCTGCCCCCCAGCCCCCGTTATCTCTCTGGCTTCCTCTCCAGCTGCTCTCCCCCACCTCACTCTGCTTCAGCCACAGTGGCCTTCTTTCTGTCCCTCAAATATGTTGAGCACTTTCTGACCTCAGGACCTTTGCACCTGCAGTTCTCTCTACCTGGGATTCTTTTCCTCCAGATCTTCCCATGGCTGGCTCCTTCATTTCGTGCAGTCTCAGCCCAAAAGTCATGGGCACTCAGCCTCAAGAAGGCTAAAGAAGCTTCTACAATTCTTTCCTCCTTTAATATGGAAATGTGCTTCCATATCTCTAAGGACACTGCAGTGTTTCCCAGAGGGTTTTGACCTCAGAACCCTGTTGCAGTGTGTTGTCTCTCTAGACACTTTAGGCAATGTTGGTCTGCCATCAGAAAAGGCAAGTTTTTTTTCTGGAAACAGTTACATAATAATATACTTTAAGCTTTGTGAGCCGTACCATCTCTGTTGTAACCACTCTGCTCTGCTATTGTAATATGAAAGTAGCCATTGACAATAAGAATGAATGGGCATTATTGTGTCCAATAAAACTTTATTTACAAAAATAGGCAGGGGGCTGGATTTATTCTGAAGGTCTAGCCTGGTCTACTGGTCTATGTAATCGTTGTCATAGAGGGTATGGCATGGCCAGAGTCTTAACTTTTCATTAAGAGTATTAAGGTGAATCAAGTTCAGTTACAGAAATGTGTTCTTTACCCTTTCTTTTACCCTTTTCCCTCAGGATGAAAGAAAGGAGGGCCAGGACAGTGAGGGGGCCCCAGCCTGGCATCACATCCTAGCTCTATCATCTACCAGCTGTGTGACCTTGAATGAGTCACTTAACCTCTCTGAATTTTAACTTTCCTTGTCTTTTAATGTGACTAATAATAGTCTCCACCTTCTAGGCTGTTCGGGAAGATTAAAACCACTTTGAACATGAAAATGTTTAGCACAGTGTGGGGCACACAGTCAAGGCTCTGTAAGTGCCTTACTTATTATTATTGTTGGCATTCTTAGAGAGTGAGAGAGGGAGGAGAAAACCAAATAAACAGCAGCTGCTGGAACTTGCTGGCCTTGCAGGCTGTTTCAGAGAATCCTAGGCAAGTTTTCTCTTCTCTCTTACTCCATTGGGGGTTTACTATATTAATATATTTCTAATATTATATGTAACATTTTATGTTTTTGGAGCTCTGGCCACAGAAATTGCAGACAGGGAGCTATGTCTGGCCCGTGGATATGTCTGTCTAGATTAGTGCAGTATTTAAAAATACTTTTGCATAAGTTGTCAGCATTTAAAACACAGGAGACTTTACCTAAAAAATCCAGAGGTCCAGTGTCTCTTACAAAAGAAGCTCTGGCCACACTGGGCTGGTCCCGCAGAGAAGGGGACCAGGGACTTGGGAAGGGCATTCTAAGCAGAGGGAACAGCCAGTGCAAAGACCCCATCTAAAGGGTCTGCAGTGGGTCAGGCCAGCTGTAGGGGTCCCAAGGAGGGTCATACTGCTCTGTAGCTGTCAAGGCCACTGGCTACTTCTCTCCAAGTACCTAGTGTCAGAAGAGGCTGCATTTCCATAAAGAACGAAAGATCCGTACCCATCCCATGAAGATGCATGATTAGGAGGTCACTGGATCTGCTTTTCCCCCAGTAGCTCTGCCACCTCCACAGTGGGCCTGTAGCTGCCCCCTTCTTTCCTGGACCCCTCCCTATCTGTCTCCTCTACCCCCGCCTCGCTTATCCTTCAGTTCAACCAAATGAAACAGCAGTTCCAGGATACGCATTTGTCATTTAAAAGAAAGATAGAAAGAAGAAAAATCAATCCTTCAGCCTCTTTGGCCTGAGCTGGTCATCTGCCCAAGACGCCTGGAGCCCAACAGTGCTTAAGACTCTGCGAGCTGCCGTCGCTCAAACTGGACAGGGTAAATTGCTCCCCGGGAACTATTACAGTTGATTGACTTGTCCAGCCGACTGTGTGGAGTGTGGGTGCTGCAGATGGGGAGACCACAAGGGTCACCAGGGCCACTCGGTCTGAGGCAGATTTCCCTGAGTAGGGAGGTCACTCAGAGGCCACGTGCTGGGGACACCTACTTGTGGGGCTATCGTTGTTATGAGGGCCCATGGGTCTGGGTATCCAAGGGGGTATGGTATAGGCTGCACCTTCGCTCCTCCAAAGACATTTAGCATGGTCTCTGGAGCCAGGCAGCCTGGGCTCAAGTCCCAGCTGTGCCACTTACCAGCTGTGTGACCTTGGATGAATCACTTACCCTCTCTGAACCTCAGTTTTGTCATATGTAAAATGGGGATAATAATAACCTCCTTAAGGGTGGTTGTGAGGATAGGCAAGTCAATTCATACAAAGTACTGAGATCCTGCCCAGCACATAGAAATGCTATATAATGTTAAAATTAATAATAATATCTATTAATAAAATTAATAATATTTATCCTTCACTCCAGAAATGTATATTCACCACTTATGGTACAATTAATAAGTACAATTGATAATGATATAAAGAATAACAGCAATGTTAAATAACATAAATATGAAAACTAATAATTGTATATTGACAGTATCATAGTGAACAAGGAAGGCAAGGTGCCCACTGTCACTGAGCCCACAGACAATGGGAATTGTGACGCACGTGTCCTTGGACAGACGGCTATGCAGTCAAATGCTGGGAATAGATTCTGAGACAACATGTGGCAAAAGACTTCCTGGGTCTGGGCCTCAGGGGAGGCTTCCTGGAAGAAGTGGCCCTTCAGTGAGAATTCAAGGATGAGGTCAGGGAAAAGCATCCCAGGAGAGGGAACAGCATGTGCTAAGACCCTGAGGTGGGTGGAAGAACTGTGCATAGGAGGAACTGAAGGAAGCAGTGAGGCCAGGTGGCAGATTCTGAGCAGGCTGTTGGACCCACCTCCACCCTCACTCTTGCCATCTGTCAGCTGGGAGTAAGAATGGAAGACAAAATTGACGTTGCGTGCATGGCTCCAAGTGAACGCTCTCTCAACAGGCACTCTGTAAACTGAAACGCTGTAACAGCCTTGGATACTGGTTTTATTTTTTAACAAGATGTTCAGCTCACTTCTTCATCCGTTGGAAAATGCCTTTTCCCCCACTCCCATTTCTATCTTGTGACTATGCAGAGGGCGGCCACTATCAAATCCCAGCTTTGCTCCTTCCTAGCTACGTGTCCTTAGGCAGCCTTGGTTTTCTTGCTGAGGCTTGGTTTTCTTTTCTGGAAGATTGGTGTAGTAATGCTACCTCCTGACGGTGGCCATGAAGATACGTCTTGCAGATCTCCAACTCCAGGGACTGTGCCTGGCCCCAGATACTGTGCCCAGAAGTCCACCCCACAGCTTCTCCTGCCAGGGGCTGACTGCAGCAGGGATTTTGCAGGAGATCCATTCCTGGCGCCCACAGGACTCCTCTGCCAGCTCCACAGTAATCTAGGAGCTTTCACCAAACAACCCACCTTGCTTCCTTTCTTCCTTCTCTCCTTCACACTGGCTCCCTTCAGCGGGTGCAGGCGTTGACCCTGATAAATCTCTTTGCCATATAATCCCACCTTTGTGTCTGCGTTTCAGAACGCCATGCTCTCTCACAGGAAAGATGAAATGAGATTCCATTGTCGACATAAGGCTCCCAATGCATAGGAAATGCTCAGTCAAGGTCCCATTGGGAGGCTGGGGAGCTCTGCCTCCCAGATTGCCTCTTCCTGGTTGCCTGTCCTACTTGGTCCATAGGACCTTGGTGATTAGGTCCCCCTCCCATTACACCCCCATTATCTCTCCCTCTCATCCCTGCTACTCTCCCCCTCTTTATTCAAGCCACTCACTGTTCCTCAAACACGCCAAGCACATTCCACCCTCAGGGCCTTTGCACTTATGGTTCCCAGACATCTCCATAGCTCCCTCCTGCAGTGCATTCAGTCACTGCGTAAATATCACCTCTTCAGAGAGGCCCTTCCTGACCTCTCTTTCCCAAATAGCCTCCCCCATCTCCCTACCCTGCTTTATCTGATATGCTAATGTCTATTTATTTGTTCATCTGTTTACCGGCTGGGGAGAGCAGGGACATAATAAGTGCTCAATAAATATTTGAACAATGGAGGGGTTGAATGCCACTGAGCTTCACCTTGGGGGGCATCCCTAGAGGACCCATCTCCTCCCAGACCCCCAGCTGCTTCACCCATCACTGGCTCTTGAACGTTGCACGCCCCATGCCTGGGAATTGAGCATGGGCCTGCCTCCGGCCTGTGGCAAATGAGGGTTTATCTTTAGCTCAATCTCGCTTTAGAAACTGGTGACCCCAATTCCAGCCTGGGAGGTGGCTCCCATCCTAATTAATAAATCCATTAATTAATTGCCAGCAGGCTGCGGTCCATTAGCGATGCTTTGGTGGCCTCAGTCACATAAAGCTCAAAGCAGGTCCCTGCAGCCTGTGGGATGGCTGCTGTGGGAGATACAAGACAACCAGTTAATGTTTTCAGACCAGTTGATGTTCTTATCTCAGAGCCTGGTTCACGGGCCCACCTAATCAGCCCAGGAGGCATTGGAAAGGAGGCAGGGTCTCTGGACAGTGATTCCAGGGTTGAGGGGCCTTCCTTCTCTTCATCCCCTGGGACCCCTCATTTATAACCAGGCAGGAGACTAGGATCTCAATCCCACTTTTCCTTGTGGCTGAGGGACCCTCTGTGGGCCTCAGTTTTTCTTTCTAAAATGAATCTTCCCTGGGTTGTCGAGACAGGTCGTTCATTCATTTGATGAACATCTTTCAGCCCTTGTATGTGTGAGGTGCTGCTTGAGGTGTTAGAAGTAAAGCCAGTGAACAAAACGGGCCAAGTCCCTGCCCTCACAAAGCTTCTACTTTATAATTGTTTAGAGATAGAAATACTTTTCTTCAAAGGTTGTAAGAAGTAAAGAGTCACAACCTAATTTAGACACTTGGCCTAGGGATAGGCAAGTTATAGGCTTTTCTTAAGTGGTGACTATTATTAATTATTCCTTATTAACAATTATTATTATCATCAGTAAAATGTGAGGGCATTTCCTGTTGAATTCAGTTAACTTAGGAGCAGCACCTGAAATGATGTGGATTTGATAAGGCAAAGCATGGAAAGCCCTTAGCATGCAGTCTGGCACAAGGTCATTCCCCAATAACCATGAAAGCGGCTATTATTATCTTGGTTATTATTCTTATTGTCGAAGTCATTTAACTACTGGGCCTTACTGGTCAGCTCCAAGATGCCCAAATCTGGGTGGAGCCTAGAGATTTGTTTGCAGCACTGGCTGCTCAGGTATCAGATGAGAGAAGCTCACCTGAACCCCAGCAGGTGCAGGGAGCTGCACTGTATCCCACAAGCACAGGAATCTAAACCGAGCCTTCCTTAGTGAGTGCCAGAGTCTCTCAGCCCAACCCACCTAGAGCCAGCGGCCAGCAGCCAGGCTCCTCGCTGAGAAACACCAGACAGGAAGTCAGACCTTTCCGAATGCCACTCGGTTGGCCTTAGCGAGGCTAGGCCTGGCTTGTGCAGGCATTGGAGGGCCACAGGAAAGCTCTTGGAGAGGCCCATGCAGGCCTGGGATTTCTTTAATAGCTCTTAAACCTTTATTGTATTTCAGACAGTATTCAAAGCCCTTTACAAATATTATCTTGTTTACTTTTCATAGTAACTCTACAAAGGGAAAACTATTACTATCCCCATGTTATGGCTGAGCAGACTGAGGCACAGAAGGTTCAGTCCAAGGATGCATTGCCAGCAAGTGGCAGAATCTGGCGCAAGCCCAGGACTTATGTCTGTTGGTCACCCGTGTCCCACTGTTAGCCAGAGGTGCTCCTCCCAGGGCCGATATCCTCACTCTTTGTCCCTTTCTCAGGTGTTCCCCCATCTGCAGTCACTGTGCTTGTATGTTTCCCTTTATTTTCTATTTTAAAAACCTCTTAAAGCACCTGGCCACTGTCAACTCATAGAAATGATTTTGCATCCAAAACCCTGAGAGGCATGGGCTGGGGGTGGAGGTTTATTAATAATGTGAGAAAAATTCCCATCTCCCTGCTGGAAAACAAGCACCCCTGGCCATCCATCCCTGGCCTGCCCACCGGCTCCGGGGTTGCGTGGCGTGCCTTGTCGTTGGGCCTACGTTCTGCAAGATGGAATTTTCGGCCTGGGCTGATAATAAGCAGGTATTGATTGCTGCCATGGTCATTATCAAGATTTATTTAGTCAATATGTCCTCCCCAGTCAATAAATCGTGTCGTTGATAAAGAAGGAAGGAGATAGACTTGTAGGCTTTATTAAAAAAGTTTTTTAGATTTTCTTTTTTAACAGCAGAGTCCAGCCCCCCTTTCTATGGCCATATCAGCCACACTCCACATTTTGTATTTGGCTTTAGAAGCTCTTTCCTTTCATGTCAGAACTTCCCCTTGTTGCTCTGATCTCGGGGAGCAAAGACCTGGGGCCAGGGCTGAGACTGGGGAATGGCCCCTGGGCCTCAAATGTCTCCTTACTTTTCTGTAGTCCCCTCCCGAACAGGGCTGGGTGTCTCCTCCCTGCCTTGTCATCACCCCATTCTCTCATTTAATCCTCACAACAACCCACTGGGACAGGTACTAGTATAACCCCATTTTGCAAATGAGGAAACTGAAGTCCAGGGAGGTCCATTCACTAACCCAAGGTCACACAGGACTTGAACCCAGATATTCTGGCCAGAGTCTTTGCTCTGAAGCTGGCATTCATTCAGCAAATAGTAAATATTTATCAAGCATGTGCTATAGGCCCAGCACAGTGCCAGGTGCTGGACATAGAGGAGAAGGTAAACAAATAAATGTGTAATTACAGAAATAGAACAGAGGAAAGCAATGACCAGAGTGCTGAAATCCAGGTGCAGATGGTACCTGTTTATGCAGGGTGGTTATGAAGGGCCCCACTGAGTAGGTGATATTTAGCTGTGAGACCTGAATGATGAGAAGGAGCCAGTCAGGCAAAGTTCAGGTAGAAGAGAGTTCATAGCTACAGGAACAGTCTGTGCAAAGGCCCTAAGGTGGGAATCAGCTTGGCACATCAAGGAAGTGAAGGGAGGCCAGTGTGGCTGGGGAAGATAGGCAAGGGCAGGGGGAGGTGATGCTGGGCCAGGGGCTCCCTGGTTTCAGTGTTCACTGCGGTGCCTAACCTCTGCATGGTGCTCAAAGCCTGTCAGAAGTGGTCCCACCTATGCTGTTGGACCACCTTCCATTCTGCAGTGGAGGAAATTGAGGCACAGAGTATATAAAAGAGATGAGACTTGCATTCCCTTTCCCAAGAAGGCAGGGCAAGGAAACCCCTACCCCACATCCTCCTCCCCTGCTCAGCCACATTTCTAGAACATCTGGCTCACACTTGATCTCCATTTCTATATCTCCCCCACCACTCTCCCTACAAAGCTTCCCTCCTTGGCCTCCTGATGCTACATTCTCTTCATTTTCCTCCTCCCTCCTGCCACCATTTCTCTGTTTCTTTTCAGGTCCATTCTCCTGTGTCCAGCCTCTAAATTTGCCCGTCCCTCTGAGGTCCATCTCTTCTCCCTCTGTCCCCTCACACTGCGTGACCTCATCTGTATCACAACACCACTGCCTCCAAGCTTTCCATGCTCTGCCTCTGGGCTCCAAACCTATCTACTCAACAGCCTTCTTGACATTTCTTTCTTCCTTTCTTTCTTTCAGCCTTTTTATTGTCATTTCTTGAATATCTGTCTCAAAGATGTCTCCAGCTCAAAATGTACAAACCTTAACTCTCTTCACCTGGTCTCTATCTTAGGGATGCTTCATTGAGGTCTGCAGGACAGAAATCTGGGAGCTGCCCTGACTACCTCCCTCTTCATCATGCCCCTCACATCCAATCTATCACTAAATCCTGGGGATTTTATTTTCTAGATATCTCCTGATCCCATCCCCTACTTTCATCTCCACCATTGGCACTTGGACCCATGTCTCATCACCTGTCTCCTGGACATTGGTCTCCCAGTTTGTCTTCCCGTCTTGACTCTGGCCTCCCCCACCCTGTTGACAGACAGTAGCTAGTGAGCTTATTAAAAACCTGTTAAGAACCATTTCCAGTGGCTCCCCATTGCCTTTAAGGACAAAAGCCCCACATGACCTTCTAGGCTCAGCATGGAATGGCCACTGCCCTCTGTTCTTGGTTTATAGTATTGTTCAAATCTTCTGTCTTTTTGTTGATCGTCTGTCTGGTTGTTCTGTCCATGATTGAAAATGGGGTATGAAGTCTCCAACTATTATTGTTGAATTGTGTGTTTCTCCCTTCATTTCTGTCAGTTTTTGCTTCATGTATTTTGGTGCTCTGTTATGAGGTGCATATATGTTTTTAATTATTATATTTTCCTGATGGATTGACCTTTTTATCATTATCAAATGTTCCCCTTTCTCTAGTAACATTTATTTTTGTTTTAAAGTCTTTTTTGCCTGATATTTATATAGGTGCTTCCATTTTGTTATGGTTGCTGTTTGCATGGTAATATCTTTTTCTGTCCTTTGACTTTCAATCTGTTTCCTTCTTGAATCTAAAATGTGTCTTCAGTAGACAACACATGGTTAGATCATGTTTTTTCACCCAGTCTGAAAACCTCTGCCCTTTGGTTGGATTGTTTAGTCCATTCACATTTAATGCTATTATTGATATAGTAGGATTAATGTCTGCCATTTTGCTTTTTGTTTTCTGTATGTCTCATGTCTTTTTTGTTCCTCTATTCCTCTTTCACTGCTTTCATTTGCATTGAGTGAGTATTTTCTAACATAATGTTTTATTTCATTAGTGGTTTTTTCTACTATATTTTTTGAGATTTTTTTTTATAGTGGTTGCTCTAGGGTTTACCATATATATATACATCTTAACTTATCAGAACCAAGTGAAGATTTATATTAGCTTAATTCCAGTATGTTCTCTGTTCTTGATCTTGAGCTACATTCCCTGTGCCCTTTATATTTTAGCCATGTCTTCCTTCAGTTTCCCCTGTACACATCCCCTGTGCATGCCCTGCTCCCCCTGCCTGTGACACTCTTCCCACTCTTCCTCCTGTCAACTCCTCCTTGACCCTCACAGATTGCTTAATGTCACTTTCTCTGGACAGCTTCCCTGTTCCTCTTTGTACAACCCTAAGGTCCATGGTCCCATCTCTGCAGCACTTGTGAACATGGTGGGTGTCAGCCATAGTTCTATGGGTTACTGATTAACACCTGCCTCTTTCTGTGGACTCTAAGAGCAGCT
Source organism: Cynocephalus volans (assembly GCF_027409185.1). NCBI lineage: Eukaryota > Metazoa > Chordata > Mammalia > Dermoptera > Cynocephalidae > Cynocephalus > Cynocephalus volans. The sequence continues at coordinate 188,600,457 of NC_084461.1, forward strand.
TGTCCCCAGAACTGAGCAGCAGAGGGCAGAGCACATAGTAGACCCTCAAAAAATATTGGTCAAATGAACAAACAGGAATGGATGTGAGTGTAGTGGGACTGTTTTTGCATATTTATTTGTGTATGTCTGCATCTTTATGTATATGTGTCTTTGAGTATGTTTGTAGGTATTTGCATGTTTATGTGTTTGTCTGTGTCCTTGTATGTGCATCTTGGTGTGTTTCTGTATGTGTGTGTGTCTGAGTGTATCTTTGTGTCTATGTCCTTCTTGAGTGTGTCTTTGAATGCGTGCCTGTGTGTCTGCATCCACACATGGGTATGTCTGTGTGTGCGTGCATGTATGTCAGTGTGTGTCTTTGTCCACATGTGCACCTTAGTGTGTCTCTGTGTGTTTATGTTTGTGCACTTATGCTTCTGGGCAGAGCTCCTTTCAGTGTCTCCTTGCCATGCAATTATTTTTTGACTAGTTTGGTGTAGCATTTAATGATTTCCCTAAAGCTAAGCATGGCCCCCTGAGTATTGATCTTACTGCAGTGGAAGTGACACTGGGTACTGCAGGGCCAGTGGCGGGTGCTACCTTCTCGGAATTGGCTGCTGCACCTATCATGCCTCCCCTAGCCTTGACTTAGTCCCTTAGGGAAATACCAGGTTGGTAGCTTGGTGCAGGGGCAGAGTGGGACTGCCCACCAGACAGACTGGCTCTGCCCTCCCCAGCTGCTTTCCCTCTCTGTGCCTCAGTTTCTTCATCTGTGAAATGGGGGTAGCAATAATAGTCACTTCATGGGGTCTCAGCATGGAGAAAATGAGATAATTCATGAGAAGGGCTCAGCATGGTGCCTGGCACACACCAGGTGCTCCATAAATTTTTTTTTTTTTTTTTTTTTTTTGCCTGCTTTTATACTCTCTCCCCATTATCTCTTGCCTCAGCAGTGAGAGAGATGGTTTTAGGCTGCAGCATGGAGGGAAATGACTAAGAAACTCTCTCCTGTCAAGGGGGCCTTTCCACATGACTGCTCTGGGGCCATCCATGGGCTGCACAACAGCTCTAGTGAAAGCAACCTGTTAACCCACAGGTGCCCAGAGAAGTTCCGAGGCTTCCCATGGACACACACAGCATTTCCCCAGCAGAGATGGGATTTAGCCCCAAGAGTTTCTGACTTCTAGAAATCTGCCAGCTGCTTCTGTAGTCTCCAGCCTTAGGTCTCTGTCTCACTACCCCCACCCCCACATCCTTCCTATCCCCAAACTGCCACACTCCTCACAGTTCCCAGCCTTTGCTTTTGCTGTTCCCTCTGCCTGCAACACTGTTCCCTTTGCTCTTTGCAGGCCCCAGCCCTTGTGCTGGGTTGGGTGCCTTCTTCTACCTCCCACTTGGACATTTCTGACCTGGGCTGCTTTCCACCCCACCAGGTGATTCCCTGGTTCTTTGTTGGTCTATTCCATCAGATGGTAAGCTCATTTACTCTACATTGAAGCTGCAGTACCTGGTGTGGTGATTGGTGAGTGCAGAATGCCTGGTGGCCTGATCAGTGGTCACATTTTAAAAACTCAGATCCCTGGCTCTCTCTTCAGCAGGAGGGCTGGTGTCCCTGGGCCTGCACAGGGCTAGGTAATGGGGGCATGGGTTTCACATTGTGCACAGCCCCTACTCAGCCCAGTCCTCCTGTAGGTGTGGCTCCCATAGGTGTGTGACTTGTTTCAGGGATCAGCTGTGCCGATTGATTTTGTGACTGATGTGGAGGTGATCCTGTCTTCTCTGACCTCAGCGTAACCATTCCATAAATGGGAAGACTTTGTATGAACTTTCAAGAATGAGAGGAGCTCTGAAGGTTTTTTTAAAAAATTTTATTTATTTTTAATTTAACAAATTCTCACCAAGGGTGGTAAGTGCTTCCTAAATACCATCATTTAAATGATTTAATTTCCATAACAACTCTAAGGTGTAGACACTGTTAATATTCCCATTTTGTAGAGGAGGAAGCTGAGGCACAGAGAGGTTAAGTGACTTATCCAAGGATCACGCAGCAGAGCCAGGCAGTGTCACTCCAGAGTCTGTGTTCATAGGCTGTCCTGCCTCTTGTTATTTCTGTTAATATCCAAAGCAAGGATTATGTATAGTTGGGAAGGGGCTATTATGTCTAGGTTCCCCCTTTCCTCCCCAGAAACCACTATATGTGCGGGTTTGCTTGTAAAATTCTTATGTGATGGTGGGTTGCTTGCAGTGAACTGTGCTGCCTGCAGGAGTCGGGGGACCTGGGCCAGGATTCCTGTGAGTGGGCACCAACAAGCAGCTGAGACGTCAGGGTCCCAGGGACCAAGGTTGGAGCCAGTCACCATAGAAGGAGATGCTGGGAGGGGCCAGGCTTATTTTCTGCCCTTTATAAACTGAGGTAGCTGGACCCTGGGCCCCTTGGGTGAGAAGCCTGGGGGCCTCTCTGAGCCAGCCCCATCCCTCAGAGGACATCCTCTTCAGCCTCTGTGAGCAAGGGGGTTGGTCCCATGGCCCGTGGCCTACTTTATGAAATTCATCTCCGGAAAAAATTATTCTCCAAGCAGAGCAGAGCATCTTGGCATTTTGTGGTGGGTGAGGCCTGCTGAGGCCTTCCGCTTCCCCAGAGTGGGGAAGAGAGGAATCCAGGCCAAGCTCCTGCTTCCTCTTTGGCAGCCAAGGCAAGGGGTCCTGGAGAAGACAGCCCCTCAGCCTCCAGCCCCCCTGAGCTGCCCCAGCTGCCTCATCAATGCACATCTCCTATACCCTGCCCAGGATGGCACCTTTAACAGGTTGGGGCTGGCCTGGCCACCCAGCAGGTAAGTGGGCTTGGGCCAGAGTATAATTTGTTTTTGTGGGATATATCAACAAGCTGCCCTAATTACACACCTTACCAATGAGAATCAAACCACTTTCCTGGGAGTCATGTGGATCTGAGCCTAGCTCTGCCATGGGCAGGTCACTCAGCTGTGTGGGGGTCTCAATTTTGTCTTCCACAGTATGGGGCTGCCGTATTCTTCCCCTCCATGGCTAGGTCATGTAGTCTGCTGTGCCCTACCTGCTCCCAAACACAGTAGGCTCTTGGAGAACTCGGGGACTGTTGAGATCTGAGGCAGAGACCAATCATGGCTTTCCTTGGGAGAAGCTTTGGTCACGGGTGGTCAGACCCATCGAACTTTTTCTCACGCTGGGCCTCTTGGATGGGTCTATGAGGAAAGGGGTATGTTGGGGATGAGGATAGTTCTTAAATTGTGTGGCTGTAGCAGTCATTTATTGCTGTGTAACAAGCCACCCCAAACTTAGCAGGGTGAACTCTGTGAGTCTAGAATTAGGACAGAGCCCATGTGAACCAGCTTGTCTCCCTAAGAGCTGTGGCTTCATCTGGGAAGATTCAAAGTTTGGGGGTAACTTGATAACTCGCACACCTTGTGGTGGATGCTGGCTGCTGGCTGGGACCTCAGCTACCTGAGAGAACACCAGGAACATGTGGCCTCTCCCTGTGGTCTCTCTGTGTGGGCTCCTTTGGGCTTCCTCACAGCATGGCCACTGGGTTCTCAGAATGAGCATCCTGAGATAGCAAGGTAAAAGTGAAGGCTTTCTCGTGCTCTAGCCTTGGAAATTGCTAGCAACACTTCCATCTGCTCTGCTGGTCAAGGTAGCAACAAAAGTTTGTCCAGGTTCAAAGAGATCCCAACCACCACTCAATGAGAGGAGTGTCAGGGTCACCTTGCAAGAAGCCTGAATGGTGAGAGATATTGTGGCAGCCATTTTTGGAAAAGACAGACTGCTACAGTAAGGGTGATATGGTGGTGACTCAGTGATTCAGGACCGAGTGACAGGCTATGAAGGGAGCGGGTGTAACAGGAAGTGGCGGAGTAGGAGAATAGGTGTGACAGGAGGCTATGTGGGGTGAATGGGTATGACAGGAAGTGGCCAAGTAGGGAGTGTGACAGGAGTTTGTGTGTGAGGAGAGTGAGTGTGACAGGTAGTTGCCGAACTAGAGTGCGTGTGACAGGAGGCTGTGTGAAGAGAGTGAGCATGACAGGAAGTGGCCGAACAGAAATGTGTGTGACAGGAGGTTGGATGAGGGGAGTGGGTGTGACGGGAAGTGGCCAAGCGGGGAGATCTGGCTTTGCCAGAGCGTGCTTTCATAGAAGTGGGCCTGTGGACGACAGCACCATCTTTCCTCATTTCCTAAGCTGCCCCCTTAAGGGCCTCAGGGTGACCAGGCCAATCCCAAGATGGGGACCCAGGCCCGCCAGTACCCTCCTTACCCCCTGCCCAGCCTCTGCCGTCTTCCTCTCTTCCTGTAGGCCCCACGCTCCCCACTCCCACCACCGCCCCTCCTTCCAGAAAGAGCGACTCCCACCTCAACAGCCTGGAAGCGCTCCAACTACTGCTCCAACTACCGTACTTTTCTTCAAATAAAAGCAGCTAATTAACATTATTCTTTAATTATTGCCTTTATCAACAAGGGGTCTGATTTGTACCAGCAGGATAGTTGCTTTCCCTTAAACTACCCAAGTGAATGCTTCAGTTCCTGGTGCTTTTGAAATGAATTTGATGTCATCTGCCCAGAGTCACTTAATGGGGACGCCTGGGTAATGACTGAACGAGCTAACTCCGTTAGCAGCCCTGGAAGCATGTAATTTGGCCCCTCAGGCAACAGCACTTTTGAAATCTCTGGATAGTTTTGAACTCACTGTTCTTAATTAAATATGCAATTTTTCACGGTAACCAGGTTAATTCTTTTGTGTTGTGTTGTAATACTGTTAGGAATTTTCATAGTTCTTATTAAACATTATTCAGGCATTGTGAATTCCATAATTAAAAAAAATGAAAAGAACAAAGCTTGATTCACTCCTTTCTTTTCCCTGGCTAATTTATCAAATGAATTTTGCAAATTTTTCTTTCTGTCCCCAGACAGTGTGGCAAGTGTTTTAAAGGGGAAGGATTTAATTGCCCTGTAGGGATTGGCTGGTTATGAAGGATTTGGCTGTTTGATTAGTAAACCCAGTTGGGAATGGTCTAATGCTCCATGATCTTAAAAATTGTCTGATTGTACTCTCTCCAAGGAGGCCTCTCTTTTCGTTATGTAGAGCATCAGCTTCACACAAGTGTGATTATTAGGTAGTGAGGAAAGGGAGAGAAAAAGACCTGACTTTAAATTGGGGATCTTGGGAGATTTCTACCCCATTTCCCTGGCTGTGGGGGGGAAGGGAGAACACAGGAGAGAGAGAGAAAGAGAGAAAGAGAGAGAGAGAGAGAGCGCAATTCCCAAATCTCAGGTTCAGGAGAGGGTGGAGGAGGGTGGCTGAGAGCGTGGGGCCCAAGGGGATGTTTTACTGCATCCTTGCAGATAATGGCACATGCCACACTGGCCAGCTGGAGAGGGCACTTATAAGCCAAGGAGGCCCCTCTTTGCAGGGCTTCTGGATCAGGGACATAGAGGAGGGATGTTTCCATTTCTGAAATTTGGGCCTGGTCTCTGAAAAATGTGCAGCCCTCCCATCCCCAATGAGTGTGATGGGTGGTGGGTGGAGAAGACCATGCCCCACAAATGTCCTTGATAAGGCAGAGAAAGCCAGACCCTCCCAGTGAGGACCACTGCCTGATTCTTGGACCTTTTTGTTTCCAATGAGGGAAACAGTGTGCCTCAGTTTTCCCCATCTGCAAAATAGGGCAAGTGACTTCCACCCTTTTCTTGCTTTCTAGGTACCTCTGTCTCAGCTTTCTGTATCCTAGAGGTGAGGTGGAGGATAAAGTAGGAGAGGGTGGCGGGGGCCAGGTCATGCGGGGCCTTGCGGGCCATGGTCAAGAGTTGGGATTTTTTTCTAAGGACAAAGCTCCTTATATAATAGAAGAAGGGAGGGATGACTTGGAAGGGGTATTACCAAAGAGAGGGTGGTTGGGGGGACTTAGCCCTGGCTGGGGATGAGCAGGAGGGAGCCTTTGTGTCAGAAGGTGGGCTCTGCCAAGCATCCCCTGCCTGCCCCTACTAGACTTAGTGTCTTCAGTCCTGAGCTCTAGGAATCTCCCCACCTTGCAATCCTGACCCACATGGTCTTTCCAGCAGGTCATAGGGGCATCCTTGAGAAATTGTGACCGGGATGTAGCAATGACTTAAGTTAGGTCACGTGGCAATGCCCTTGCTTAATTCTGTGGTTAAAACCAAAAGTCTTGGACTCTGAGCTCCACCTTGAGTGATCTTCATAAAAATACTAAGTCAGGTCATCATACCCTCTACTCCACTTAAAAACTTTCAGTGGCTCCCTATTGCTAATGGAGTGAAGTCCAGACTTTTATCTTGGCTTACAAGGCCTGTCGCGATCACCTCCCACCCTCATCCAACTCCATCATCTCATCTCTTACTAGACTTCCTTGTCTCCAACTCCCCCAGGCAGACTTAAACCTTTACCCAGCCCCTAAGTGCCTCATGCTTTCTTACCTCCAGACCTTAGCAAATGCTGTTCCCTCTGCTTGGAACTCTCTTCTGCCAAACCTCCTGCCTGGGTTAGGGGCTCCCCACAAAATTACACACATCCCAGTTGATTGGGATTGCTAGCCATGCCTTTTTGTTTTATGACCCACAAGGGCAGCGTTTGTGTCTGTCTTGCTGGCTCTTGTTGTAAGCACAGAGCTTGGCACATATTAGATGCTCAATAAGTCTCCACTGATGGTACCACATTTCTGATGCTCCCAGAGTTTCAGGGAGCAGGTGTCTCACTCCTCAACTTGCTGGACCTCAGTATGAAGCAGGATTTCCCTTTGCTTCGAAGATGCTGAAAGGAGCAAATTCCACTTCCCCCAGGCCTGGCCTGGCCCGGCCCGGCCCGGCCCAGCCTAGCCTGCAGCTCTGGAAGGTTCTGTTGGAACCGACAGCATCTGTGAAGTGAGGACAAGACAGAGCCACTTCTCCAAGTGTCAAGGACAGAGTTAGGCTGTGGGGGCTACCCTCAGGATCAGAAAGAGGGGAGACCTGGCCCTCCTCCCCCTTTCTCCCTTTTATTAGCTTAATCCTCCAAATGGCCAGGTGCCAGGGATAAAGACAAAGGGAAATGACATAGTTATCTTCCCTCCAAGAGGAGTAAGAGGCCTTCAGACAGGAAGCGAGCAGCAACACTTGCCACTTGTCAGCCTTGGGATGCCACAGCCTGTCCTGCTGCCCCTTCCCCAGGTCTGCTGTGGGAGGTTTCCCTGCTGTGGCCGTGGCTGTGGCTATGCAGGGGCCGCCAGTCCCTGCTTGGTGAGGCTCTGCTGCTTGGCGACCCTCAGACCCAAAGCATCCTCAGACACATGTGCGTGCACACACACACACACACGCACACGCACACGCGCACACGGAGGATAGAGGAGGCATGGCTACCCAAGCCTGCATCCCAGGGTCCCTGCACACACCGGCCCTCCCTTCTTCCTATTTTTATTCCTGTTTGAGTTGTTAGGGAACAAACAGGAGCTGAGAAAAGCTTTTTGGGATTTGGGGTGGGGAGACAGGCACAGGTCACAGAAGGATTTGGGGGGAATCCCATGACTGCAAAAGAAAGAAGGGATTTAAAAAATTAATTTCGTATTATGAAAGTCACGTCGCCACATTATCGGAGGGCTTTGAAAATAGAGAAAAGAGGGAGGAAGACGTTGAGAACACAGTCCCTGTTGGCATTTCAGTGTGTTTCTGTCCACTCTTCTTGGTCTGTCCCCATAAGTACATCCAATTCTGCATCATGGTCTTTTCACATAACGCCCCTGTTGGATGTTTCCACGGCATTTTGCTGTTTTCAGAGCAAGCGTTTTTGTCAGCCTAATGTCCTATGAAGTGAATGGATCACTCTCCACTCAGCCTGGCCCTGGCTCTAGCCCTGGGCATCTCTGGCTTTTTTGCTTTTAAACGCTGCAGTGATGGAAATACCACAGTCATGGTTTTACGCACTTGGCCCTGTTCTCAGCAGGGAGGGATGGAGGGCCCTCGTGGCAGGAACATCAGGCACACCTGTGTTCAAATATTGCTCCTGCCCAGGAGACTTCCACCCGTGCACCCGCTCTGTGCCTCAGCTTCCTCGTCTGTGAAATGGGTACCCTCGCAGCCCCACTCACAGGGAGTGTGGCTGGGGTTAGATGAGTGAATTAACTGAGGTGTTTAACTTGGGACTAGCATACAGCAAGCACCCATTAAGTGTGAGCACCTCGTGTCTTATTCGCTGCTCTTCCCCCAGCAGTCATGCTATTGTGTGGTGGGTGCTCACCCCATCCTTGTTGAATGGATTTGGTGGCACGCAGGTGCGTCTCTGCCTGTGCTGGTACATACGCCTCTATTAGGGACTCGTGTGGAGCTACAGATGTGTGCATGTGTGCACATGTACACACTCACTCAGCCAAACCAAAGGGAGTGCACAGGGCCATCCTGGCTGAGGGTCCGTGAGCATTTTATTGTGATTAAGTATTTATCTGGGGCTTGCCATGTGAACATGGCACTTCACAGTATATAAAATGATGTCACATAAAAAAGGCCTGAAAAGCTGTGAAGGCGAACTCAACCAAGAAGCAGCTGACATCGAGGAAGCAGAGTGGGGAGGGGGTTCGGGTGAGGGAACTCAGTCATTTAATCAGTCATCCATTTAACAAGTATCTATCCAGCACCTACTATGTGCCAAGCCCTGGGCTGGAATACCCTGGTGATGAAAACGGACATGCTCTCTGTCCTCACGGTGCCATTGGTCTCCATGGTGTTTAGAAGTAAAATCCCTTAAGAGACCAATATTAATCAAATAATCATACACATTTGAAATTGCAAACCCTGCTGAGGGCTGCAGAGAAAATGAGCTGGGAATGATGACATTGTATAACAGGAACCAGATGTAGCCTGGAAGTCAGGGAGGGACTCTTGAGTTAGCTAAGTGAACAGGGGGCATAATAGTCCAGTCAGGGGAAAAGAGTACATGTGTAAAGGTCCTGGGGTGAGAAGATGCACCTCTGGTCACACCTCTGGCTCTAGAACATGAAAGGCAGCCAGTGTGGCTGGAGCACAGGGTGAGGGGCAGAGAGGTGGGGTGTGGCTGATGAGGGTGGGCAGGGCTGGCTCAAGAGAGGCTTATAGGCCCTTCTGAGGTCCTTATCCTGAACAGAAGGGAACCGTGGCTGTGGAGGTTTGGGGGTGGGGATTGGAAGAGGAGGAGGATTGGAAGCATTTGAGTCTGGGGTTGGGAGAAGTGGCAGACAAGGAAGGTCAGCTTCTTCCACCGTATCCTCTGGCCCAAGACCGCATGCTTGGCCTCTCTGGGCATCCAGGAAATCCCCAATCTATGGGATGGAGCAGGCTAAGGTAGGGACAGGAATAAAGCAATTTCCCTGGACAGATGGGGAGGGGACTGGGAGTGGGCCTTACTGCCTTCAAATATATGCTTCCTTTCTGTCATTTATTATTTACCTAGGGGCTTGTGAAAAAGAGAAAGATCCAAAAAAAAAACCAAAACAAAACCCAAATCCAGCATCGCTCCAGGCATGCAGCCTGAGGAAACAAGTATTTTTTCCTCCAGTGTTTGTGCGTGTGTGAGTGTGCGAAATGCTGTGCTAACACTTTAGGCCCCGCCAGCACAGGGAGCTTTGGCCTTTGGGACTGTCAGGAGGGGGGCACCATCGTCCCCCACAGCCCCAGTGAAGGCTGGCATGGCAGGGCCCCAACTCTGCTAAGGGATGGGCTCCTGTTTCTCATCTGCTTTGTGTTCTGGTAACTCAAGCATGGCCCGCCTGGGGGCTGGAGGGTCTCAGACAGGCTGGCTTCTGGAATGGTGAAATTCCCAAATGAGAGGTTGGAGGCAGGGAGTCCAAGGGATTTGGCGGCCGCCCCTGCATAGTGATATTCTGTGCCTCACACATTCTTATTAGCATCGTAATCGCTCCACAATACTGATTCATTATCACACTCTGAGCTGCAGACTGAGGCAATGGGGTTTAATAGTTCCATATGAGCCATTCTGGGCTGTTGAGTAAATATTGCTCATTCTGAAAAATTGGGTAAATGTGTGTTTACGCTGTCAACGAGCGAGGCACCAGCCAAGTAGGTAGTTGGTGTCTGGATCAGTGCCAGGCAGGGTGGTGGGGACCGGAGGGGCGGGGGTTGCACACTCTGAGAAATGTCCAGATCATGCTGGCTGGCCTGGGAAATATTCTTCTGGACACGGAGAGTGAGATTAGGAAAGGGATTTCACCCCACAGTCAGGGTAGAATGTGCCTTATGTTTCTTGTGCATGTGGAAATGGCTTGGGATGTGGGGGCAGGAAAGACTGTGGGCCTTCCAAATTTGTGTGGACAAGTGATTAGATTCAGAACTAGTGGGCCTGGTTACTAGGGGCAGCAGGAGGCAACTGGCTGGGGGTAAATGTGCAGGTGGGAGGATTCTACTCAGGGGTCCTTGCTGTGCCACTTGCTAATTGTGGAACCCCAGGCAGGTTACTTGCAGCCTCTGCAGCCTCACTTTTCTCATCTGTAAAATGGGGGTGATGAAAGAACTTTCTTGAGGGTCATTGTGGGATTTAAACAAGCATAGACTTATAAAGTGGAAATGGTGTCTTGTATCCTGTGCTAGAAATATTAGTAATTAACATGATTCTGGTGTAGCATGGAGAGAAAGTTTGCATTTAGATCTGGCTGTGACAGGAATTCTTTGACTAAGAATCTGATGAAAACTTCTGAAGAAAACTATGGATCATCTCTTCAGAAACGTGATAGACACACTGCATTCTGCATATAGTTTCAGGGGGTTGTAGGATCCCCTAAATATAGCCATGTACCCCAAGTTAAGAGCTCCTAATTTCTATCATGATCACCTTGCTCTGGAGTGGAAGTAAGGCATAGGATTTGCAACCTTCTAGAACTGAGTTTCAGCCCGAGGCCTGGGTTTCATTCTGGCTCTACCTTGGATTTGCTGTGTGAAGTTGGACAAGTGAAGCCCCATCTCTGATCCTCAGTCATATACCTGATGTTGAGTTCTTCATATGGAAAGGACTTGAATTAAAACATCTGGGCCCAATGCCTGGTGCACAGTAGGTCCTCAGTAAATATCACCATCACTCCTCTTGATTAAAGATCTAAGAGTTGCTAAGTGTAGACTCTGCCTCTCTGTTTCTTTTATAGTCTGTGTATAACATTCCGTTATTTGAAGTTCCTGGGCCTGATTCTGCTATTGGGACTGTTGAGTCTCCCACATGGTAGACCAGTTCTCCATGTGTTTTGTAATTTTGGACTAAGAGGTCATTTTAGGCAGGATTGTATCTCTGTGAATTCTGTATGACCTGGATTGACCTCCTGCAGAAGTCAACCAGATAGTAAATATTTTTGGCTTTGCAGACAGTTTCTGATACAATGACACAACTCTGCCATTGTGCAAAAGCAGACATAAATAATACATAAACTAATGAGTGTGGCTGGATTTGGCCCACAGTAGATGGAATTTGGATTGCTTGTCATAGTTTGCTCATCCCTGAGCTACAGAGATTTTGTATTCGGTTTTGCTTAATAGCCAGCAGTATTACCAAGTGGGAATGATTTTTTTTTTAAAGTTAATTTCTTGGCTGAGAGCAGTAGTTCTCAAAGTGTGGTCCCTGGACCAGCAGCATCAGCATTTCCTGGAAGTTTCTTAGATATGCAAATTCTTGGGCTCCAATCCAGAGTCAGGAATCTGGATGTAAGACCCAGCAACCTCTAGTTTAACAAGCCGTCCAGGTGATTCTGATGCACACTCAAGTCTGAGAACTCCAAAGGTAGTATAAATTTGAACTCCAAACCCATGTGAGTGCAGACCCATGGTTACAAATTCTCAGGGGAGGCTACTTTTTGAGTTTCCAGACTAGAAGCAAGGCTGAGACAGATCAAGCCATGTCTTCTGGTGTTAGTGGCTGGAAGTGCTCTGACCCACACTCTCACTGGGGTTGAAAGCCTCTTGACTACTAAGAGGGGCACCTATCCCACCTTCCATTGCAGCAATCACTGAACTATCAGTTCACATACTCAGCAGTCTGATTTTGAGTTTTCTCTGCAGTTTTGGCCCTTAGGGATTTCTCTCACTCTTATAGAACTGACCTATATATTTAAAGGGATGCTGGTACACTTTATCCAGTATTTCTGGATGTTTTATAGTGGGAGTATTTTAGGTTATATTGTCTCCCATATTACCAGACACAGAAGTCCTTTCAATTTAATGAAAAGCTGAGTTTTTCCTTTAGAATTCTTTCTTAGAATATCTGGCAGCCCCCTGCTTCTCTGGTGACCTGACACTTATCACTTTCCCTAGGGCCAGGACTCACTTTGTCACTCATAGGGACCAGAGGCTGAACAACTCCCTAGGGTCTCTCCACTTCACATTTTCCTGGAGCTTGAGTCCAGTTTAGACAACAGTTGTTGAGCACCCCCTAAGTGGGGGATGAGGGGGTTTCACTCTATACAAGTGACAAGTATCTGTGCTAGAAGATGCCATCTCATGGCCATTGTAGCAGGAGACCTTCCTCTATCCCAGCAAGTAAATCCCATTGTGCCTCTCTAGGGGAGCTTAATTCCTTGAAGGGTTTTTTTTTGGTGGGTCATAACGGGGTCAAGGTTAAGAGCACCGGCTTTGAAATCTGCTGAAATTAGTTTCATCTCCCAGCTCGGCCTCTTACAAACTGTGTGATCTTGGTTGAGCCCCTGCACCTCTGAGTATCAGCATCTCCAACCATAAGATGGGATGACAGAGGGTTGCTATAAGGATCCAATGATATCATTCATGCAAGGCACTTGGCAGAGCACCTGGTACATGGTGAGTGCTTAATGGATGTTGCTATTTGTGAACAGAATTGCTGTTGTGTGTATGCCTCTCATGTAATGGACTTGTAAAAGTCAAGCTGAGGAGGTGGGCAGGCCCTTGGGTGCTCATGGAATGGCAAAATCAGGCAGTGGGCAGAGGCTATTGTATAGCAGATACTCCTTTCCTGCACCCCACCATTCCTGTAGAGGCTTCTTCATGTTTCCTAGGCCTCCACTCAATCATGTGACTAAACCCAGGGAGAAAGGGGAGCTGCCAATCATAGTACTCTATCCCCCTGGCACCAGTGATTGGCTGAGGGGGGGGGAAATCACATGATCCAAGCGGGCCAATCAGATAATTTTCTGGGATTTTTCCATTGGAGCAAAGAGGGTAGTCTCTGTTTTCTCTTTAGCTGAGATGCTGGAAGCAAGGAAGCCTAAAGCTGCCTGTAGTCAGGGTTATAGACAGCTTAATGGCGATGGAGTGAAACCAGCCTGTAGGGAGAGGCCAAGAGAGACAGAGTCCTGGTTTGAAGAATCTTGGAGGCCACCTTCTTCTCTATCTCTTTATAGTTTGATTACAGGAGCCCACCCCATTTGTTTGTTTGGCTCATTCAGACTAACCTACCATCAGAAACACCCCCAAAACATGTCTCCCCATGGAAAGTTCCAGTAATGTCTCTCCAAGGAAGGTTACAGGAACTTTTGGCCATTCCATCCTGCATGACCAAATTACTACAAAGGTGAACTGCATGTGCGTCATGTCTGCTACCCAGCCTGGTGTTGACCTGCCAGGTGGTGCAGGATGTGCCCTCTTGTTTGAAGAACACCATGTTGAGGACAAGGGGACAGAGGGAGGCCACACAGTGTGCTAGGACACAGCCCTGGGCAGAATTCCAGTGCCCTAGGGATTTTGAGTATCCCCTTCCACAGGAACCTTTAGACAGTGGCTCTTTAGGCCATGTTCACATCAGTAAACCACACAGAGAAATAAGGTCCCACGCAGAGCTCCAGCAGATATTGGATGGTTCCATCCTCCAGGTCTCAGATTGTCTTCAGAGAAGCCCATGGAGACCCCTGTTTCATCTGCCCACCTCACACTAGCCTGGCAGGTCTGGCTCACTGGAAATAGATTTTGTCCACTTCTAAAAGTGGCCCGCAGACACCCACAAAGTCCCTCACATCTCCCTGAGCCCACTGCACCTGCTGACATTCAGCATAATTCTCTCCCCTTATCTTTGATTTCTAAAAAGATCATCTTGAAAAAGATTGTTTTGTGTGCAGTTTACCCAAACGCCACTTTTTCTAATTTTGCCAGAATTGCCTGCCCTGCCCGCCTTCCTTTTGTCTCTTGGATTTGCTCTGGGGTTGGCTTCCTCAAACCAAAATAACTCACAAAGCAGGGGAAAAGTAGTTCCGGTGGATGAGTGACATCTGTATGAAAAGCCAGCAAGCCGGCCGATTTCTGTCCTTTGAAGACGCTTGTCAGCAAGTGCCGCAGTGAAGTGTCAAGCGTCACCTGGGGTAACTGTAGAGATGCCTGCAACAGTGAGCTTTTTTTCCCAGAAAGCCTTCAGCCCAAACTTTGGGCTCTCTGGGGATGCAGGAGCAGCATCCATTTTCCGAAGAGATGAAAAGCGATGCTGGTTTGAGCAGCTGGTATTTACTACTGTGTGCCCAGCAGAGCCCTGCAGCAGTGGCTTTGTAGTTCACCTGCATTGCCTTTCCCACATCAACTCTGCTCCCTTCTGTTCTGGTTTGTACGCCTACTCGAGGGCCTGGTTGCTCTAGACAGACCCCAGAGAGGACAGGAGGGGAGAGGAAATGGGGTGCCAGCAATGCCCCCATGGCTCTCCTGTGGGAGAGGAGGGGGGATTCTTGTGGTTAAGAATGTGGCTCTGGAGGCAGACTCAGTCTGGGTTCAAATCCCAGCTCTGCCATCCTCACCGAGCCAATCCTGTCACCTCTCTGAGCCTCAGTTTTCCCATCTGCAGAGTGGGGTTGTTGGTTTTAGTGAAGACAGTGCAGGTAAAGTGCTTTCTTTAGCATGGTGCCTGACGCATGTAAGTGCTCAATACATTTTAGCTGCTGCTTACCTCCGGATTCACCCTGGCTGACCCTCCCTCACAGCGCAGCTTCCAGAGGGTAACATTATTTTCCCCTTTCTGCTGTTTTGCCTGCCCACAGTGGCTTCTCACACACACTCTAGGCTATCCAGTGGGCTCCTGTTCATCTGTCAGTACCCAGCTTAGGCATCTCCTCTCTGTAAGGCTTCCAGATTAGCATCCCCACCACCCCAAGGTTAACCATAAATAAAGCGTTGCTATGTGTGTGTGTGTGTGTGTGTGTGTGTGTGTGTGGCTTAAAAAGCAGACATTTTATTGTCTCACAATGTTGGAGACTAAAAACCTGAGATGAGGGTTTCAGCAGAGTTGGTTCTTTCTGAGGCCTCTTCTTGGCTTGCAGATGGCCATCTTCTCCCTGTGTTGTCACAGGTCTTCTGTGTGTTCCCTAATCTCCTCTCATAATAAGGACACTGGTCAGATTGGGTTAGGGGCCACCATAACGATCTAATTTTTACCTTAAATACCACTTTAAAGACCCTATCTCTAAATACAATCACGTTCTGAAGTACTGGGGGTTAGGAATTCAGTATATGAATTTGGAGGTGGGGGGGACACAATTCAGCCCATAACAAAACAAGGTCACCATCCCTAGGTGTGTCTCGAGACAACACCTGCATGGGCTTCAGTCCCCCAGGACCATGGAGTGTGGTTTTTGGTAGCCCCAAGGCGCGGCTCCCTTGATGGTCATGGGAGGGTAACTCCACAGGGGTTGTCTGCCTGGAAGGCTTCTAGGCATAGCGCTTGACTGCCTTCCCCTGACTGAGGCCTAGGCACACACCTCCACGTTGTGCCTGTTGGTCATGAGAGGAGCTTGGAAGTCTCTGATCTGCACACAGCCGCCGTGGAGGAGTCAGAAGCTGGAATCTCAGGTGTCCAGGTTGGGGTGGGAGGGAATTGGGCATGCGTGAATAAACTGCCTGCGTTGAAGAGCCCAGCTTCAGACAATCTCATAGGGTTGCATGAGAAAAACTGTTGTTAATGCTGTCTGTGGGGTTTGTTTGTTTTTTAAGACTTTATTTCTTTAGAGCAGTTTTAGGTTCACAGCATTGTTAACATACCCCACCAGAGTGCAACCTTTATTACAACTGATGAAACTGCATTGATACATCATCATCACCCAAAGTCCATAGATTAAATTAGGGTTCATTCTTGGTGTTGTGCAGTCTACGAGTTTGGACAAATGTATAATGTCGTGTATCTATCATTACAGTTTCATACAGAGTAGTTTCCCTACCCTAAAAATGCTCAGTGGTCCACCTATTCACCCCCACCCCCACCTCAAAACCCCTGGCCACCACTGATCTTTCTACTGTCTCCATAGCTTTGCCGTTTCCAGAATGTCATATAGTTGGAATCATACAGTGCACAGCCTTTTCGGATTGGCTTCTTTCACTTAGTAATATGTGTTTAAGGTTCTTTCTTGTCTTTTCATGGCTTGATAGCACATTTCTTTTTAATGCTGAATAATATTCCATTGTCTGAATGTACCACAGTTTATTTATCCATTCATCTACTAGAGGATATCTTGGTTGCTTCCGAGTTTTAGCAATTATGAAAAAAGCTGCGATAAACATCCGTGTCCAGGTTTTTGTTTTAGACATAAGTGGTCAACTTCTTTGGGTAAACACCCAGGAACACGATTGCTGCATCAGGTTTTGTAAGAGTATGTTTAGTTTTGTAAGAAATTGCCAAACTGTCTTCCAAAGCAGCTGTACCATTTTGCACACCTACCAGCTACGAATGAGAGTTCCTGTCATTCCACATACTCATCAGCATTTGGTGTTGTCAGTGTTCTGGATTTTGGCCATTCTAATTGATAGGTGTGTAGTAGTATCTCATAGTTGTTTTAATTTACATTTTCCTGATAATATATAATATGGAACATCTTTTCGTAGGCTTATTTGCCATCTGTTATCTTCTTTGGTGAGGTGTCTGTTAAGGTCTTTTGTCCATGTTTTAAATTTTTTTTTTTTATTACTGAGTTTTGAGAGTCCTTTGTATATTTTGGATTAAAGTCCTTTATCGGATGCATGTTTTGCAAATATTTTCTCCCAGTCTTTGGCTTCTTTTCTCATTCTCTTGACATTGTCTTTTGCAAAGAGGAAGTTTTTAATTTTAATGAAGTCCAGCTTATCAATTATTTCTTTCATGTATTGTGCCTTTGGTGTTGTATCTAAAAAGTCATCACCATACCCAAGGTCACCTAGGTTTTCTCCTATGTTATCTTCTAGGAATTTTATAAAAGTTTTGTGTTTTACATTTAGGTCTGTGATCCATTTTGAGGTAATTTTTATGAAAGGTGTAAAGTCTGTGTCTAGACTGATTTTTTTTTTTTTGCATGTAGACGTCCAGTTGTTCCAGCACCATCTGTTGAAAAGACAAATATCTTTGCTTCATTGTGTTGCCTTTGCTCCTTTGTCAAAAATCGGTTGACTATATTTATGTGGGTCTATTTCTGAGCTCTCTATTCTGTTCCATTGACCTATTTGTCTTTTCTTTCTCCAGTACCACACTGTCTTAATTACTGTAGCTTGATAGTAAGTCTTGGAGTCCAGTAGTCTCAGTCCTTGACTTTGTTCTTCTCCTTCAATATTACGTTGGCTATTCTGGGTCTTTTGCCTTTCCGTATAAACTTTAGAATCGGTTTGTCAATAGCCACAAAATAGCTTGCAGGGATTTAATTGGGATTGCATTAAGTCTATAGATCAATTTGGGAAGCACCGACGTCTTGACAATATTGGCTCCTCCTATCCATGAACATGGACTCTCTATTTAGTTAGTTCTTCTTTGATTTCATTCATCAGGGTTTGGTAGTTTTCCGCATCTAGATCTTGCACATATTTAGTTAGGTGTAGCCCTGCTTTATTTATGTTTGTCCATATGTGTTTGTGTTCCTGTCAAGAGCACATTGCCACACCCCTGGGCCTCCCCATTCCCATACAGTTTTTCTTCCTCTGTGTCTATAAGCCTCTCTTCATCTTTCTATCACAGTACAGTGCTGACTGCAATATCTAATTCAGGGAATGGCAAACTCCCGTGAGTGCAGGGGCAGGCAAGTAACATTAGTGGTGGATTTGGCTCTGGGTAAAGCAGGAAAAAATTTGTGTGTGGTGTGGGGAGGGGTGCCAGGCAACTGGAGAGACCTGCTCCTGCCCCAGGGAAATCAAATGGATTAAAGTACGGGAATGGACAGTTGAAATACTCAACCTCTGGCTGGCTGTGGCTCTCTGGCATGATTGTTTACAGACCCTGGTTGCATTTATATCCCCTCCCCAACCAAGACTATGAGCTCTTTGAGGGCAGGAACACCCCTACCCCCCCACACAAAAAAACAAAAAAATAGAGCTCAGCAAATTTTTGATGGATGAATAAATGCATTTGCTGTGGCTCTACTCATTCTTTTAAAAAGTAAGATGTGTTCAGTGTAGCAATTATAGAAAGAACGGATAAGCAAAGAGAGGAAAAGAAAAATCGTCTGCTTCTGAAATAAATCTTTATCACAGTTTCTTTCTTTAGACCTTTTTGTCGACATGTAACAAACATACAGAAAAAGGCACAGGTCATGTGTGTGTTCAGCTCAACAAATTACCACAAAGTGGACACACCCATGGAACTATCACTCAGATTAAGAAATAGAATGTTCCTGACCTACCTATAAGCCCCTTCATGCCCCTTATAGTCACTGCCAGCCAGCTACCCCCAAGAGTGACTTCTTATGGTGCAGATTAGTTTTGCCTCTTAGGAATCATCCAGCATGTGCTCTTTAGTGTCTGGCTTCTTTTGCTAGCATTATGTTCTCAAAATTCACCTGCTTTGTGTGGCGTTACAGCTCATTCATTCTTTTTGCCATGTAGCATTCTGTTGTGTGAGTACACCACAATTTATTTATCCATTCTCCTGTTGATAGACGTTTGAGTGGCTTCAGTTTGGGGCACCTACAAACAGTGCTGTTAGGAACATCAGTTACATGGGTGTCTCTTGGTGCACAGGGGCACACAGTTTTCTTGGGTATAAATCAGGGTTTCTCAGTCTTGGCACTGATGACATTTGAGGCTGGATATTTCTTAGCTGTGGGAGCTGCCCTGTGCATTGTAGGATGTTTAACAGCATCCCTGAGCTCTACTCACTAGATGCCAGTAGCACTCCCCAAGTTGTGGCCATCAAAAATGTCTCCAGGGATTGCCCAGTGTCCCCTAGGATGTGAGTTGAGAAATATATGTTGAGCTTTAGTATAGATGCTGCAAAGAGGTTTTCCAAAGTGGTTGTACCACTTCTACCAGCTGTGTGTGGACTTTTAATCATTTTATTTTATTTTGTTTTATTTATTTATTTTTTAAAGATGACCAGTAAAGGGAACTTAACCCTTGACTTGGTGTTGTCAGCACCACGCTCTCCCAAGTGAGCAACCAGCCATCCCTATATAGGGATCTGAACCCGTGGCCTTGGTGTTATCAGCACCACACTCTCCCAAGAGAGCCACGGGCTGGCCCCTATGGTCTAGTCTTTTAAGTGTTTTATCATTTATTCTTTGATTAGAGAACAGTAAATGATTAAGTGTGTACTTAACTCTGGAATCTGACTTTCCGAGTTTAATATCTGGCTATGCTACTTTCTAGCTGTGTGACTCTGGCTAAGTGGTTTCATTTCTCTTTGCCTCAGTTTCCTCACCCATAAAACAGAGACACTAACAATGCCTGCCTTGATGACTTGGAGGATTACACGAGTTAATTAATATACATGAAGCATGTGGAACAGGGCCTGGCACATGGCAAGTGCTTTGTTGACTTATCCATTTTAGTGGCTCCATAATACTCCCTTGTGTGGGTGAGCTGCGGTTGGTACGGGATGGTAAATGGCTTTCAGTTTGGGCTGCCAGATTTTGCAAAATAAAATAAAATAATAATAATAGTAATAATAATAAAAGATGCCCAGTTAAATCTGAATTTCAGATAAACAATGAATAATTTTTGGTATAATTATGTCCCATAGGACATTTGGGATAATACTTATACTAAAAAATTATACATTATTTATCTGAATTGAAATGGATCTGGGCGTCCTGTATTTTACCCAGCAATCCTCTTAATTACAGTTTTTTCTCCTGAGCACCGCAGTGATTAACATCCTGGAAGCTGAATCTTTGCACGCAAACCGTGTTTCCCAAACCTGGCTTCTCACTTGGTCAGCTAGGGGGCTTGTTTAAATGCAGAATCCTGGCCCCACCCCAGGTCTCTTGAAACTAAGTACTGGAAGCTGGGTTGAGACTGAATTTTTAAACAAGGCTCCAGGTAATTCAGAACCAAAACTTTGGGGTAAATTCCCAAGATAAAATGCTAGGGTCACCCACCTATTTCCTGACGTTTGGGCCAGGGGAAAGTTCCTTACTGTTTCCTTCCCACTCTGCTGGCTTAGTTCTCCACTGTGGGTGCAGACAAGGGCCTGTGTTTGCCCGGCCTTTCCGGGGCTCCTCTGCCCAAGGCCTTCAGCTTGGACAGGGACTGAAGGAGTGCCTCCACCTTGGGCTGCCCCTCAGCTCAGCTCTGAGCCTGCCCCAGCTTGACAGGAAGTGGCAGCTGAACTTTGGCAGCAGCAGGGAAGGGTGGGGGGTTGTGGGCACCAGACCTAGCAGCATTGATTTCTGGCTGCCGAACTTGGAATCACTGTCATAAGGAAAACAGGCAACGGGTAAATAGCAGACGGTGGGTCCAGCAGCGGGGAGCAGGCTGCACCTGGGAACCTGTCTTACTTCAAGAGACCAGCCAGGTCTAGCCACAGCTGTGGGGGACACAGCGTCCCTCAAGCCCAGCCTGAGGCTTCCTAAAACTCCGCCATCAGGCCAGGTAAGGTTGGGCCTGGCCAAGGGGCGGGACCTGGGCTTCCAGAAATGCCCCCTTTCGCCTGGTCCCTGCCTGGCCAGAGCGTCATGGACTCACGGTTCATTCATTTGGTCCCCATGGGCCTTCTCTGGACCAGGCCTGGACGGATTGGGCCTGAGGGTAGTGGTGGACAGAGGAAACATCCACTGCCTACCCCCATCCCCCATCCCCCAGTCCCACCCTGAGCCCTGCCTGCAGAAGCAGCCAGCCGCTTTCCCGGCTTTGGAGGGCAGATCTGATTTCTGTTGCATCCCAGCCGCTGCTGGGCACCCCTTCAGCCACCAGGCCGCAGCCAGCTGGACAGGCTGCCCCCGTCTGTGCAGAGCAGCCACAAAATTACAGCTCAGACAGGATCAATATGATCAGGTCAAAGGGCCTTCGGAGGATGATTTTGCTTTGAAGAGAGGTCAGAGGGGCTTGAGACTTATAAATATATTATTATTTAAGAGAGGATTCCTGGTGATCTGTAAGTTTGTTGGATGGGGATCTGTAAGTTTGTTGGATGGGGATTCAGTCTCTCTCGGGCTTCCTGGATGCTCTCTGGGGTACATCTCAGGATGCTCTCTCAGAAGCCAAAGTGTCCTGGTGGGATGGGATGGGTGCCTCACCCCGGCAACATGGACGTCCTCGGGGTTTGGGGTCAGTGTTTGGGTGTAGAGAGGGAGATGTTCACCTTCTTTCTATATCCATTTCCTGCTGAGAGCTTGTGCTGGGCACTGACATTTTCTAGGGGAGAATTCATTGAACAAATGTATTTATTTGTAGTGCTTTATTTATGTACTTATTTATTTGAGCACTTATTGTAGGCCAGGCATTGTTGTAGACTGACAGAATAGGGCTATGACCAAGCCTGATGGAGCTAATAGGTCTCATTATTTGCCCTTACTGGGAGGAACCCAGGGCTCAGAGAGGCCGAGTGACTTGTCCGGAGTCAGTCAGCAGGAGGCCACTGCCAAGTTCAACTCTCCCTAGTAAATGAACAAAATAATCTCCATTTGGTCAAGTGGGAAACTGAATCTGACTAATAATGATGATAGTAATAGCCAGCATTAATCGAGGGCTTAGTGTGTGCCAGGCACTGTGCTACGTAAGTTCCACAGGCTGGTATTATTATCATCCCATTTTTAAATTGAGAAAGCTGAGACTCAGAGAAGTGAATTCACTTTCCCAGAGTCACACAGCTGGTAAGTGGCTGAGCTGGGATTTGAACCCAGGACTGGTTTTCAAGCTCAACCACATATTGTGTAGGTATTTTCTGGGGTTCCCACTAATGCCTGTGTATGTCAGAATCATCATTTTTATAAAAGTTCAGGTACTCAGGTTGGGAGTGTGCAGCTGAGAGGATGCTAACTTGCGACAGACTTATCAAGAACTCCTTTAAGGAGCTCAAAACACCTGGCATAATAATGACAATAATATTAACAACAGCAACATGAATCTGTTGAGCAGCTGAGTAGTTCCCATGTGCCTTCTGCAATATACAGATGACCTAGAGAACTTAAAATACACAGCTGCTTTATTATTCCCATTTGACAGATGAGGAAACCGAGGCTCAGTCACTGGCTGAAGCTCACACAGCCAGGAAATGGCAGAGCCGGGATCCAAACTCTGCTTACACAGCTCACAGAGCCTTGCTGGTTCTCCCAGTGGCTGCTGGAGAAGCCCAGGGTGGCGTCTACACTATTCCTGGGTTTCCCAGCAGCTCAGAATGAGGAAATGGCTGACCCTGTCTCCTCTGTCACTCAACCCATGGTCTACCCTCCTCCAGGTTGCCAGTCTCCTTCCCATCCTGCCTGAGACTTACTCTTTACCCTTCCTAAATCCTTCTTTCTAATCAGGTCAGCGTGGAATACCGGCCTCAAAATAATAATGCCATGTGCAGCCTTTGCAGCCTCTGGATTTCCTGCTTGCTTAGCACACTGGAAACTTTGGCATGGGTATACCTGTGTCCTTTTTAAAAAAAAAAATTCTTTATTTACTCTGCTATTGTTTTTATAAGATATGACTGTTAATGAGGCTTTAATTCAAGGTCAAAGAGTCTAGAAGTTGGCGAGAAAGCCCGTTGCCCCTCTGGGCCCCACTGGACACATAAACAGCCCATGGATGGCTTTTTTCATCTCTTTTAAACAGTCCCTTTGCAACAGAGCTATTCCTCACACGAGGAGGTAAAATATTTGAACTGACTGTATTGCCTGTTCCTAACTGTTTGCAAAATGCAGCCATGCCCCCCCTAGTCTTTATTTATTTTTTCCTTTTCTGTAGTTCAAGGGAAATAATTTATTAACTTGGGAATTAGAAATATTGTTCCCCAATCTCACAGCCCACCCCCATGCTGAGGCCAGAGCCAGGCTGCCTGCCCTGATTGGGGAGTTGAGAAAGGCCGCTCCGTCAAAGGCACAGCGCAGCAAGGCCCAGGCGGACGTAGGTAATGTATTCACAGTCATGACACACAGACCCCGAGTGTCTTGAACCCCAGCCTCCGGGGACTGGCGAGGCCACGCCATTGACCTGAACCCCCTGGACTGCCGCCCTGGTCTAAATCCATCAGATTCGCTATCCCGTCTTGGACCACTGAATAATTTACGGTCCCTCAGAGCGGCGAGGAGTGGGTCACTGGGGTTCATGGGTTAATAACAGGTTTGGTTTTCGATGTCAGCAGCTCTCTTGATAACGTATGAAAGAATCCTATTCTGTTGATTAGATTTTGAAATGGATCAATTTTTAATCAGCCAAACACCTGACTCACTCAATAAGTGTTGCATTGTGGAGACAGGATGGAGGCCGGCTTTATTTACAGGAGTGTTTGTTTTTTGGGGGCCATACGCAAATTCCCACCCAGATCCCTCCTCCTGGAAGAAATTGACCTGATTATCTCCCACCTCAAATGGCAGTGTTTGATTCACCTTCTGATTAGTTGGGAAATCCATGGGTCTGTTTAAGAGATAAGAACAGCAGCTAAAGGTTTGATTTAGTCATCCGTGGTTATTGATGGAAAAAACATTTATTTGCCAATGAAGAAATTTTGCTTAATGTAACAGCAAGAAAGAGAAAAGGAAACAAAGGGAGCCTAGGCAGTACCCAGGGATGGCAAAGGCATTTTAGATGTGGGGGTAGCTGGGTTTCCAGCCCTGTCCTCTGAGATTTTCAAAACAGTGGTATGGAAATGGATGAATGAATCCATTGAATTCGTAGAAGGTTGATTGTAGGAGGGGGGTTGCTTCTGGTCTTTTTATTTATTCCCTCCACAAACAGCTGAGCACATGCTTTGTGCCAGGCACTGTGCCGGGCATCAGGATGAAGTTGCCATCGAGAGAGACAAGGTTCCTGCCCTTCTAGGGCTTCCATTACAGTCAGGGGAGCCAGGCAGTAGAGAAGGGACAAAGAAGCATAATCACAAAACATGCCAAGCATGTGAGGAAACAGGGAGGAAGTTGTGGGAGAAAAGAGCATCTCACTTCAGTTATGCTCAAGGAAAGTGTCCATGAGTGAAGAGAAATGGGGAGAGCACCAGGCTGCAGGGACAAGGTTAAGGGTCTGCAGGCTGGCATGCTGCAGGAGCCAGGTAAGGCCAGGTAGCAGGTGAATGGCTAACAACTGGGAGAGAGATGGAAGGGGGGCTGGGAAGGTAAACAGGGGCTGGATTAGGTCAGGGAAGGAGCTTGGCTTTTATCTACAGTGCACTGGGGAACCATGGGGAGGTTGTGAACAGGGGAGTGGCTTGTTTCAGTTTTGCATTGGAAAAGATCAATCTAAGCAGAGTGGGCTGGACACCTGGAGACTGCTGAAGGGCCTGCTGTGGCTATCTGGCGAGCAAGGATGGGAGTTCCAACAAGGGACAGCATAGAGTGGGGGAAGGGGATGAACCTGGCAATTCTGGTCCATGGCCAGGTGGCTGAGGAAGAGGAGGAGGTGCTTGGGGCCAGCTGTGCCTGGAGAGGCCTGTAGCCCCCAGCCTGCAGTGGCCTGACCTGGGAAGGGAGGGACAGTCTGTGGCAGAACATTTCCTCTCTGTGGACTGGGCCCTTGGACTCTTTCTCAAAATGGAAGAGCTGGAAATAGGTGGCACAGAGGTTGGGGATGTAAGCTGTGAAGTCAGATGTGGGGGCTTCAGATCTTAGCACTGCCTTTTATAAGCTGGTGGCCTCAGACAAATTGTCCTTTGCATGTACAAGCAAGTTAGAATAAATTTTGTATAGAACTTTCCAGAAGGATTCATAAGAAACTGCCAACAGTGGTTGCCCCTGGGAAGGGGGTCTTGGGGTGGATGGGAGATTGACTTTCTCTTCTGTACCCCTCTGGTAGCCTCTGAATTTATGCCACAGGCATGTTCTATCTGGTTGAAATTGTTCACACCATTTGCAACATGCTGTGACATACACTGGTGGGGACCTGCAGTGGCATTTGGAGCAAGGACTGGTGTTGCAACCCCCGTTTTATAGATGAGGTTCAGAGAGGGGCAGCCACTTGGCTATGATCACACAGCTATCCCTAGTGGGCTACTTCTCAGGCCCTAAGCCCTCTCTCTCCTCTGAGGTTGGCTTGTCTTCCTCATTGATGTTGGTTGAGGTTGTGGACTTGGTGGGACTTGGAGGAGCTGGGTTTTCCCTGGCACGAGTAGCGATTTCTCATTCCCCAGTGCTCTGTTCTGAGAACCATCGATTGGGCAGCTTTATTTATTAGCTTAATCTTTGCACATCCCTCAGCAATGCTGTTCTCTCACCTGCTTTGTCGAGGGGCACACATGTACACCTGTGTGTATGTCTGCATAGGTTTCTGTGGTATGCACGAGCCTCTGAGTGTCTGTGTGGGATGTTCTGAGCATGGCTTTGGGACTGTTTGGGAGGACCTTCCTTTGCAACTCTCCTTGGTGACAAGCAGCTTTCACAAGCATCTTAATCCAGGTGTGACACACTGCAGTTGCTTACTGAAGGATCTCAGTGGAAAGAACCACCTGATTTAGTATCGGGAGTCCTGGGTTTGAGTTCTGGCAAGCGTACTTGCTTGCTGTGTGACCTTGAGCAAGTCACCTCTGTTCTCTATGCCTCAATTTATCGTCTCTAAAATGGGAATGACAAGAATAGCTGACCTTCTCCTTGTTCTTTGAACAGGCCGAGCACAGTCCTACCCCAGGGCCTTTGCACTTGTGGTTCCCCCTTTTCTCACATGTCGGCCTGCCCTGCTCCTTCACTTCAAAGTTGCCTTCTCAGAAAGGCCTTCCCCTGGTCACCCTAAAATCTCATAGCACACACACATGTACACACACATATTTATACACACACACATACACTCACATACACCCCTCACTTCCCTTCTAATATGGGGTGAATGTTTGTCCTCTCCGAAGCTCATGTAGGAACTTGATTCCAAATGTGGCAGTGTTGAAAGGTAGGGCCTTTAAGAGGTGATTGGATTGTGAGGACTATGTTCTTGTGAATGGATTAATCCATTCATGGAGTAATAGGTTAATGGTTTAATGAATTATCATGGGTGTGGACTGGTGGCTTTACAAGACTATGCAAGCTCTCTTCTCCCCTCCTTGACATGTGACATCCTGAGTCACCATGGGACTCTGTAGAGATTCCCAGCCCAGAAAATGGTCCTCACCAGATGTGTGCCTCCTGGACCTTGGACTTCCCAGCCTCCAGAACTGTAAGAAGTAAATTTTATTTTCTTGTAAATTATCCAGTTCCAGGTATTCTCTTATAAGCAACAGAAATGGACAGTACACTTCCCTGCTATATTTTTTTCTTCCTCAGCACTTAATACGATTGAACATATGTATTTTACCCTTTTATCTTGTTCACTGATTTCTCTCATTAAAATGTCAGTTCCAGGAAGGCAGGGATTTTGGTCTGTTTTGCTTACTGCTATCTTCCTGGCACCTAAAGTGGCACTTGGCACATAGTAGGTGTTCAATAAATATCTGTTGAAGGAATGAATACAATAAATCAATATAATGTAAGGCACTTAGCATAGCTCCTGGTATATAGTAAGCACTTAACAAATTTGAGTTACTACTGCTACTATTATTGCTAGTAAGCTTTTTTGAGCCTCAGTTTTCTCATCGATAATGTGGAGATGCTGCTGATAAGAGCTCTCATAGGGTTGTTGTGAAGATTCAATGATGTGGATATCAAATTCTTGCTATAGCTCCTGACACAGTAATTATTCAATAAATAGGAACTATTATAGCTGTAGCTACGAGATGAATAATAAAGGCCTCCCTAGTTATGGGAGTATTTGGGGGAAGTGGAGTTAGTGTCTGGAACTCAGGGACCCAGCCCTTGCCACCCTGTCACTGGTCCTGATTGACTACTGCAGGGGTTGGGGCACTGATTGCTCTTTTGCCTCCAGCTATCACCTACCCAGGGTGTTTAGTTAAGATTTACGAACACTCCTTGGGAGTCCAGCTTTCTCAAGGGGTGTCTCAAATTCTTCCAAAGTTTGTTTGATTTTGTTTTCAGTTTTTAGAAAAAGGATGGAAAGGTTTTTGTTTGTTTGTTTCTTAGGAGGGAAAGACCAATTGATATTTATTTTCCCTGGGAAACATCCCCAGCGCATTGCTGTATGGATAAAAGCCACTGCCGAGCAGCATGTATGGTGTGATTTCTGTAAACTAAAAAAGCAGAGCCTCCCCTGGCCAAGAACTGGGGAGAGGGCCATCTGGGACTCTTAACTGCAAGCAAGCAACGGAAACCGCCTCCACCTCCCACCAGGACTCATAGGGGCTTCTCCACCCACAGGAAGGGGATGCTGATGCTGGCTGCCCAAAAAGCATGAAAGGTGTTCATAACAGTTGGGAGGGGCTGCGACAGGGTGAGGAGGGAACCCCAAATGCAGATAAGGGGGATTGCTGGAATTGGCGCTGCCGCAGTGGCCAGCTAGTGCCCACTGTGTGGCCCAAGATAGAGTAAAAAGCGATTAGCAGATGCCGTCATGATCTCCTTGGACTTTTCAGTGTCTTCTGGCAAGCTTCCACCTGCTGGTGACTGCATCTGTGCCTGGGGTTTTTTTTTTTTTAAGCCAAAAGACCACTTGGCCTGAGAGTGGGGCATGTCAGAAGTATTCAGGCCATAACCCCTGGGAGCAGCCGGCAGCTCTCAGGAGCAGGTGTGTACTTGCCCCAGCTCCTTCTCCTGAGTGGGATGATTCTGAGGCCTGTCTGCTCTTTCTTTGGGGGTAGAGATTATAGGCAATTTTTGTGTTTGGCTTTCTTAAGGAGGTTTTTTGGTTTTCAGGATGGAGAATGTATTATTTTGTCAACCAGGAAGGTTGGGGGTGTTTGTGTGGGGACAGCTGGTAGCAGGTAGCTCTGTGTCTCTTCTCATATTGTGGACAGAGCAATTCAGGCTTCTTCATCGAGCAAAAATGAAGGGAAAAGAGAGAGAGAGGAAAAGTAGGAAATCAGTACTTCATAAGGCACAACTAAAGGAATTGGAGTCAGTCCTAATAAAAGGCTGACACTCTGAATTGGTTTGCATTTTAGGAGTTTTCTGGATTTGAAAATTCAGTGGGAAGAGGGAAATGAATTAATTCTACATCTGTTGAACTATGTGTCAAGCTCTGTTGGGTACTTTTGGGGGGAGAGATGGGTGAGACCAAGTTTCCCAAAGAGTCTAAAGAACTAATAAACAGCAGTGACCCAAGCTGGACAGGGATGGCAGGTGGCCCCTGGGGAAGCTGAAGCCCAGGATGTGGGGGCAGAGGAGAAATAGTGGTTAGATCAGATGGGGCTGGGACAGAGGACCGGGCATTTGCAACAAGCGTTGAAACCTGGAAGACTCTCCAGGATGGAGAGATGGAGGAGGCAGGTGCTCCAGGAGCAAAGGACAGTGGGGGCAAAGGCCCGGAGGTGGGAAGGCCAGGGCCATGCCAGGGGAGCCCTGAGCAGACCTGTTTGGCTCATGCATGTTGGAAGGGCAGTGTGGAAGTTAGGCTGGTAGAATGCAGGATCCTGAGTGTCATGAAGAGGAGTTGTTGGATAGCTTGCTGGGCCACAGAGAGCCATGGAAGGCATTTGAGCCAGGGGAGTGAGGTATTTGGAGCTGTGTCTACAAGATTCCTCTATTACAAGCTTTCTCAACCTGCACACTGTTGATCGACATTTTGGGCAATTTTGTGGTGGGGGCTGTCCTCTGCATTGTAGGATGTTTAGCAACATCCCTGGCCTTGACCTACTAGGTGGCAGTTGCCTCTTCCCCAAGTTATGACCACCAAATATGTTTCCAGACATTGCCAAACATCCCCTGGGGGGCACAATCACCCTCATCTGAGAGTCACTGTGTCAGGTTGGGTGGGAGCAGGGAGAGCAGCTAGGGAGAAGCCAGCTTGCAGGTGTGGCCCAGAACTAGGGCAGGACTCGGGAAGGAGGGTGCAGGTGTGAGAGCCTTTTTGAACAAGGGTTAGAAGGTGGAGATAGAAGGTCAAGGAGAGCAGTGAGGAGAGAGATGTGGAGCCTGCCCTTCTAGGGCCCGACGGATCCATGGGGCCAGGGCCAGATGGGAAGAAGAACTCTTGGGATGAGGGGGATAGGGAACCCTAGAGTCGATGTATCTTGGATGTCTTCAGGGCTTGACACAAAGTGGGTCCTTAATGATCGGGAGGGTGGTGTTGAATGAACAAATGAATAAGCCAGCTATGAGGAATTTAGGGGAAAAGGACTGGGATTGATGAGGGAGTTAAGAGACTATTTTCTATGCCATTCGTTGAGCACCTACTGTGTGCACATACAGAACTGGGCCCTGGGCACCTGCACAGCCTCCAGTCTCATGGAGGTTATAGCCTGATAAGGAAGGGTTGCCCAACAAGCAAATACACAGATAATATATGATTACAGACACTGCTGAGTGCTAAGAAAGGGAAGCATGGGAGAGTTGGTATGTGGAAGACTTGGGGCTGGCAGAGAGGTTGGGAGAAGAGGCCAGGTGGCCAGTCGGGGGTTGCTGTCAACAGGGTGGCCCACTTTGGGGCAGAGCAAATAAGCCCCCTCCTTGGTACAGAGAGGGGTGAGAGGAGACAGCGGAGCAATGTCCTCAAGTACTGGGGTGGGGACAGTCCAGGAAGACTTCCATGAGAGGTGACACTTGAGCTGAGAATGGAAGGAATAGAAGTTTGCAGAGGGAAGGGCGAGGGTACAGCATGTGCAAAGGCATCGAGGCTGTGCTTGTGAGAGACCAGGGTTTATCAGGGTAGACAGAGCCTTGACTCATCTTAAACCCGCAGATAAATACGATTTCTCTTCTGACCTGCAACAGTGAGGACTGGATTGGTGGAAGTGGAGTGGTTGGTGGGTCTGGGGCTGTGGGCATTCTCAGAACCGTGAGATGAAAAAGTTTTCTGCTCCCCTTGCCTCCCTTTCCTGCTCAGCGCCGTCTCGTCTCTGTTTCCAGGGGAGCCCATGGAGAGGCCCACAGATGTCCTGCATCTGCCCACCCCCGCCTTAGCAGTTGGCAACCTGTGGATATTTTGAGAGTGTGATTTTCAGTTCCTCAGTGCACCGCCAGAGAAAGCAAACTTAACTTTTTCCTTTTTTAATTATTTTTTTAAGACCAATTTAAAAAGGAAAAAAAAATTTTTTTTCCAGAACAGGCCACCAGCTATTACGGAAATAGTAAAAACAGGAGTCAGAGCCAGGGCATAAGTGGTTTGTTTTAATTAGAACATTAAAGTATTTTAATGCTTACACTTTATATTTTTGCGAACTTGATTATATAGCATTTTAAATACCTGTGAACATTTTAAGGACTCTCAGCAGTGAATTATTTGCAGTTTCACAGGAAACTTCTATTTTAAAAGCAAAACGGTATGGGAGCGTCTGCGAAGGCTTCGCGGCAGCAACTGCACAGTATAATGTGGAGCCGCGTGCGGGAGCTTGGCAGGCAGCCTGCTGTGCCTGCTGTCACTCAGCTGCCCTGGCACCCCTCCTTCTGGAGAGGCCCCTGCTGGGTGCAGAGGATTTGGGGAGGGCTCAGGGCCCACCTGAGATCTCCACACCCCCCCCAGTTACCCCAAGACCTGATGATTCTTCCTCCTGAATATGTCTCAAGTGTGTCACTCTGTCCCTTCCTCTCATTGCCACTTGGATGACCATAGAAGACCCCTCATTGGGCTCCTGGCTTCAGTTTTTGCCCCCTCCAGGCCTCTCTCCACCCAGCATCCAGAACACAAGTCACTGGCTGGCTGGTTAGCTCAGTAGGTTAGAGCATGATGCTGATAACACCAAGGTCTGGGGTTCAATCACTATACCAGCCACCCCAAAAAACCCCCCCAAATTAAGTCAGTCTCCTTGCTCACTTGCTCAGAAACTTTCCAGGGGCTTCTGTGGTAGGGAGAAGAAACTTCAAGCCACAGCAAGGTCTCCAAAGCCATGGGCATTCGACCCTGCTGACTGTCCTCAGCCTATCTTCTCCCACGTGTCACCACAGCCCAGCCACACAGGCCTTCTTATCATCCTTTTATTCTCTTGACATTTACTGAGCACCTACTATGTGCCGAGCATTGTTCCAGGCACTGGGGACACCACAGGGAGTGAGCCAGACAGAATTTTCTGCCTTCATGGAGCTGACCTTCTAGTTGGTGAAGACAGGCTGTAAAGAGAAAGATAAATGAACATCATGTGATAACAATGGTGAAGAAAAGGGAAACAGTATAGAGGATGGGGTAGGGGTGTTGCTTTTGATGGGAGGAATTAGGAAGGTTTATTTGATGAGGTGACATTTAAAGGCCCAAATGCAAGGAGGGCATGAGCCAGTGGCGTGCTGGAGTTGGCCCAAATTGCTTATGAGAACCCCTTGTGCAGTGATGTCATGTGGATAGCTTGAAATCAGCCACAGTAAAAGTATTTATACCATGGAAATCAGCAAATGTCACAAATCTGGGCTTTCTCCTCAGAGAGCCCGTTGTTTAACTTTTACCAGCTCACATCTGGAGCAGGTCCTACAGAAATCTGGGAAGGGTTGTGAAGGGTGTTCCACACATTCCCTGAAGTGGGAATGTATTCAGGTTTGAGGAATGTTATGGAAGCCAGTAGGAATGGGACTGAGTGAGTGAAGGGGAGAGTGGAAGGGTACAAAGCCAAAAAAATTCCTTAAATGCTTTTGGTTTCTGAAATACTGTTTGTGCCTCAGGACCTTTGCACATGCTGTTTCCCGTGCCCACAGTGCTCTTCCCCTACTGGTTCTTTCAGTTCCTGTCTCCCCCAGAGAGGCCTTATCTGACCATTTTTGCTAAAACACCACTTGATTCCCTCCCCAGCATTTGTCTCGATTTGTAATTGGGTATTAAGTTGTTTATTTGAGGTGGAGTCTGTCTCCCCCATTGGAGTGTAAGTTCTGAGAGGTCATCTTGTTCACTGCTGTCTCCTCACCTTCAAGCAAGGGCCTGCACAGAGCAGATGGTTGATGCATTATTGTCACATCAGTGAATGCTGATGAAGAGCCTTTTCTGTGCTCAATATTGATTGGGAAGATGTCCTGAATGGTGTGAGATCAGGGATCAGGAACAGATGTGGCAATGGAGAAGCCAGAGGTTCCTATGTTGTGCACAGCCTGATTCCAGCAGCATAATTCCTAGGTCCCTTCTAGTTAACCTTGAAGCAATGTGGCAGCAAGTTAAGGTCTTTCTGTTAATAGCTACAGTAAGCATCCCCCCACAAGCCACCAACCTCTGTCAACATGAAAGAGCATGCTCTCTGCTACTGCCAAAGACATGGGGCACATCAGACACTGAATATTCTTATTATGTCATGGCTGACACTTGTATTATCACAAGAGCAATGGATGTCGGGAGCCCAGGAATTAAGATGAAGTTTGTTTCATTGCTAGAGAAAGTGCTTAGCCCACTGGTGCCTGGGACTGTGTGGCCCAAGGTGCAGTGAGGAGGGAAACATTTTGATCAAAGGAAACGGGTCTGGCTGACCTGATATTTCTTTTTCTAATGGTGAGTGCTTAGAACACATTGATTAAGGTGATCAGCATTTAGGTCTTTCATAGTTAATGAGGAACTGTCCAATTTATATTGGAAACAGTCACTTCCCAGAACCTTTAATGAGGCGTGCAGTGCCCGTGAGAGGAAGACACTTAATATCACATCACTGGACGTGGAGCGAAGCGGAAGAGTGCTCCTTTTTCAGGCCAACAGAGCGACTCCCTCTGTGTTTGAGGGTTCAAGTCCTGGCTCTGCCCTTCTCAGCCATATACCCTTTGGCAGGTTGCTAAGCCTCTTGGAACCTCAGTTTCCTCTTCTGTGAAATGGGGCTAATAGTGCATTTATCTCAGGGAATGTTTATGGTTTCTGAGGATTAAAAGTGGTGATGGGTGTAAAAATCTTAGAACAATGCCGAACATGGTAAGCACTCAAGAAATGTTACCTGTTGTTATTCGAGCCATCAAGTGACAGTACTTCCTAAAGCCTATGAAATGGAAACTTCATAGGCTTTGTTCCACTATGACAAGGAACCTTCTAAAGAAAACGCCCTGAATGAAAAAGAGTTTTCTGGCCACTGACTGTTTGCTTCATCTTGGGGTGATGCATGTTTAACTAGAAAGTAATACTTTTCCTTGAGAAAATGTACCCAAGTGCTTAGCACTTGACCTGGCTCTTTGGAGCAGCCACTAATTTTATCATTAACTGGAGAGTTCTTCCCATTTCTATGCATATTGCTGCAGTGGGCTTTGCCATAAGTTGCCTGTTCAGTTACTCCATTTTATATTATCCAAGAAGGCAGAGGTCCGTGTCTGCCTATTCACTGCTGTATCCTCAGTGCATAGAACAGCGCC
This sequence comes from Cynocephalus volans, assembly GCF_027409185.1. Lineage (NCBI taxonomy): Eukaryota > Metazoa > Chordata > Mammalia > Dermoptera > Cynocephalidae > Cynocephalus > Cynocephalus volans. The sequence continues at coordinate 188,633,994 of NC_084461.1, forward strand.
TGCACATAGTAGGTGCTCAGTAAATATCTGTTGAATGAATGAAATTATATGACTATAGGGGTTTCAGAAAGGAGGACTATATTCCAGAGAAACGAAAACTTAAGATCAACACACAAAAACCTGCACACGAATGTTCCCAGCAGCTATATTCCTAATAGGCAAAAAGGGTAAACAACCCAGATGTTCTTCAATTGGCTGGTGATTAAACTGTGGTACATCCATCCAGGAACACTACTCAGCTATAAAAAGCAATGAGCTATTGACAACAACTTGGAGGAAGCTTGAAAGAACTAGGCTGAGTGAAAAAAGCCTAAACTCAAAAGGAATTCCATATTGTATGATTATATTTATATTGCATTCTTGTAAAGACGAAGTTAGGGAAGTGGGGAACAGATTAGGGATGGAGATAGGGAAGGAAATAGGTGTGGCTATAAAAGGATGACATAAGCGACCCTTGGATGATGGAAATATTCTGTTTCTTGACTGTGTCAATGTCAATATCCTGGTTGTGATATTGTGCTGTAGCATTATAAAATTTTACCACGGGGGGAAATTGGATGAAGGGTACAAGGGACCTCTCTGTATTCTTTCTTAAAACTGCATGTGAATATACAATTATCTCAGCATAAAAAGTTCAGTTAAAAAAAAGTGAAGGACCAAAAGCATTTCATTAAATATTAAAAATACAATGGGCTGAATTCCTGCTATGTGATCCATTAACTGAAGTCTTCCCAGCAGCCGTGTGAAATACATGTTTGTGATGTCAACATTTTGCAGAGAACAGAGCAGACTCAGAGAGGTTAAGGGACTTGTCTAAAGACACACAGCTGGCAAGTGGTAGAGATGGGACTCAAACTTGGGGGTGTCAGTCTCCAAATTCTGAGCTCTTTCCTCTAAACATGCAGCTCTGAGTCCCGATGGTTTGGATGCTGAGCAGAGTCATGAAACTCACCTGTCATGTGTGGTCACATGGCCTTTGACCACCTAAACTGGGCTCTGTGAGTGTCTACTTCTCAAGTGGCTGACAACTCTATAGGGGAATGAGGTGGCTAGGAGTTTCCCTGGGCTTCTCGCCTGGCTGCTCTGGAGTGGACCACTGACCTTGAGTCATTGGTGTGCAGTGTTGGGTGTTGTTATGCCCATTTTATGGGTAGAGAGACTGAGGCACAGGGGGAAAAGGAACTGGAGAGTGTTCCAGATGGAGATGTGGTCCTTTCTAGCTCTAGCATCTGTGGTCAGGATCACAGTTCCTTTGATTTGTCTTGCACGGTTGCTGTTCTCAGGGCATCTTTTGCCCCGTGATGGTGGTTAAGGACACAGGCTCTGGAGGCAAAGTTCAAACAGTGGATTGAATCTTTGCTCTACAGATCACCAGACTGTGGCCTTGGGCAAGTGATTTATTTTCTCCAAGCCTCAGTTTTCTCATCTGAGAAATGGGGTAATAATGAGGATTAAACGAGTAAACATATTTAATAACACATTGTAGGGAGCAAAAACCACTGGCAGTATCAGAGGTCTAGAATTGGGAGCTCTGGTCTATCTGCCCTGAGGCCCAGGGCTCTGAGCAGAGGATGGTGAAAGGAGCAAAGCCCTGCCCAAATTATCCCCCTTCACCTCAGTGAGGTTCCTTGACATGGCTCCTCTGGGCCTGTGCTCTTCTGGACCCAAATTCTACTTGGCCATTGGTTTTCTGAGCAGGATGCCCTCTTTTATAATAAGGGCCACCCAAAGGGCCTAGGAAGTTTCCTGCAGGAGGCAGCAGCTAAACTATGAGTGATGACTGGGCATTGCCAGGTGAATGGGAGGAAGCGGAGGGAAGGGCATTCCAGGGAAAGGGAACAGCAGGTGCAAAGACTCAGAGGTCAGAGGGTGCAAGCACTTTGGGGGAAGTGTAACCACGGTTTTAATGCTTGAGTATTAAGTAGGCACAAAGCAGAACCCAGTCTTTCTGGCCCCCAGTTTCTTCTTCTGTTAAAACAGCCCAAAACAGGTTGGAGGAGTTTCAGGGGGCTCATAGCCAGGTAAGGAGTTTGGACTTCATTTGAGGGTGATGGGGAGCCATGGAGGGTTATGAGCAGAAGAGTGATGCACATGGACTTACACGTGAGAAAGGGGCATCGGTCTATGAGTGGAGGGGAGAAGAGGTGAGCTCCAAGTGGAGGTGGTCAGGCCAGGGGGGACTGGAGCAGTGTTGTGGGAGTGGGCTTGGATAGAAGGGGACCAATTCAGTACATTCGTCAGTGTGGAATTGACAGAGTTCTTCGAGGGGTCAGACGAGGGAGCATCTAGGGTGAGCCGGGTTTCTCTCTTGGTTCTCGGCTAGCCGGGAGGGGAGACCCCTATACCTCTTTGTTCCTCGGTCTCATATGTAAATCAGGGATAACTTCCACCTCCCCATCTCTTGGCATCCTTCACCTCAGTGAGGCTCAAATGACGTCCTCCCCGAGTCTGCGCCTTACAACGAACAGCAAATAACCCCAAGCACCACCCCAAGGCCATGAGTATTCCCAGGGGGACAGAGCACAAACACCTTTATTTTGTCCAGTGGCTTTTCAAGTGTGGCACAACCTGATCAGATTAACAGAGATACCTACTATTTCTTCTCTTTCCTTTTTTTAATTGTAAAGACATGCTTGGGGCTTTCTTCCCTTCTGCCCAGTTCAGGACAGGTGCTGAGAAACAACACTATCACCAAACAGCAGTTTCCAAAGCAAGCACAAACCAGCATTTATGAAGCACCTACTATGTGCTCGGCTCCCTGTGTTACATTCTTGATCTTCTGGGTTAAGGCCAGGGGGGATGGAATATCCAACAAGGTGGAGTTTGTGTCCAGCCCTGCTGTATCCTAGCTCAATGAAACCTTGTGCAAGGAACTTCGGCCACTCTCAGCCTCAGTTTGCACATCTTTGTAAGGGGTCACTCATTAGACTCACCTCAAAAGGTGGCTGAGGGAGTCATATACCCACTCCTGCCAGGGGCTGCACACTCAGTGCAGTGCCTGGTAGAGAGAAGGGATGTAGTTTGCTAAATAACCCTAGGAGACTGGCCTCATTATTCCTGTTCAGGGAGAGAAGTGAGATTTGCAGCCCCAAAGCTGCCAAGGTGGATTTCCTTGTTCAACTGTTCCCTTTCCATGAAGGCCTGGAGGAGACACAGCTGGGTCACCTCTGGCTAAGGTCAAGTGTATCAGGGCAGCCTTGGCTCCTCCCTGGGCAGAACTCTGAGTACAGGGAGAAACTTGGTGGGGCCATTGTAGGATGCAGGATTGAGCCCCCTTGTCCTGATTACCCAACTGACAGGGCCCATTTTGATTTTTCACCCCACCCAGCCTGGAACCTTCCCAAAACCCAGATAATTGTCTGAGGTTCCATCCACATTTTATAGAAGAACATTGTCTTCACTTCTGAGGGTTGCCATAATAACAAATTACCACAAACTGAGTGATTTAAAATGTCAGAAATTTATCCTCTCATGGTTTTGGAGGCCAGAAGTCCAAAATCAAGGGATGATCAAAGCCACGCTCTACCTGAAGGCTCTAGGGGAAGGATCCTTCCCTGCCTCTTCCAGCTCTGGTGACGGCTGGCGTCCTTGGCTCTCCTTGGCTTGTAGCCACATCACTCCGATCTCTGCCTCCACCCTGACGTGGCTGTCTTCCCTTTGTGCATGTCTCTGTGTCTGTTTTCTCTTATTATAATGACAGTCACTGGATTTAGGGCCCAACCTAATCCAGTACAACTTCATCTTAAATTAACTGATTAAACCTGCAAAGATTCTATATAAGAATATAGACTTTTCAAATAAGGTCACGTCCTGAGGTTCCAGGTGAAGATGAATTTGGGGGGGCCATATTTCAACCCAATCCAAGCATCTTTATTTTTTTATATATATATTTTGGGGGGGGGGGCAGCTGGCCAGTACAGGGATTGAACCCTTGACCTTGGTGTTATAATCACCATGCTCTAACCAACTGAGCTAACCGGCCAACCCTAGCATTTTTAGAAAATGTTGAGAGCAAGGGTTTCCTTTCACTCTGAGTTTTGTTTGGAGTTTTGTGGGGAGGAAAAGAGGAGATGTGGAGATGATTCTCCCACCATGGGCAGGAAGAATGGCCCTAGGCATCAGTCCTAAATGTGTTGCTGACTGAAAAACTGAAACATGGACATTTTATGGGGACTATGCAATCAGGAGGGAGGAGAAGAGGCTTCTGGGTGGGCTGAGCTGAAGTCCAGGGCCATTCTTTTCTCCTCGGTCTTGACAGCTTGATTTTCCCCCAAGCCTCAGTTTTTCTTTCTATAAATTGTGGATGATAACATCACTTTCCCTGTGAAGTGGTTGTATATATTTTAATGCTAGAGGCAGACTCATCTAAGGTCTTATTATTTTGACAAAAAATGTGGGATTGGGAGAGGAGCCGTGATTTGAAGTGATGGGCCTAGAATCAGGGCTGGTTCTGCTGACTCCAAGAACAGTGTTCCTTCCTCTCAAGTTCGGCCCTGGTCCTGCCAACGATTGGCTAGGAAGATCTGAGCCCTTTAATAATAAAGCTAAGAAATATGAATTTAGAGGCTCATCTTTGCAGTGACCCTGTGCAGCAGAGACTGCTGTAATCCCCATTTTACAGATAAGGAAACTGAGGCTCAAGCAGGTTTAAGTTACCTACCTGAGGCCACACAGCTGGAAGGTGGTGGAGCTGAGATTCAAATGCAGGTACATCCAAGTCCACTTCTCCCTTCCTTAGGCTTCTCTGTGCCTCGGTTTCTCCATCTGTAAAATGACATCTACTCCAGGTTCCCAGCTGAGAGGACCCCCACTCCAGCAAAATTGTGCCCAGTATGAGGCCTGGAGTGGTCTATAAGCCCCAACTCATCCAGGAGGGAGTCTCAGCTTTCCCATCTCCTGTCCCTCACACCACAGTGACTTGAGATTTTTACACAGGCGGGAACTGTGTGTAGGGTGGTGAGCAAGTGAGTGTGTGTGTGTGTATGTGTGTGTTTGCAAAAAATACTTTATAATAGACAAGCCTTGTCTGCCACTTCTAAAAGTAGTGAAAAAAACCCAACTTTGAGAAAGTAAAAATAACCCAACGCTTGAGTCACTGAAGTCACCAAACTCAGCTGGAACTGGTTGCTCCAGGCTGTGGCTGCTTCAGCACCCACCTCCCCTCCCCGCACCGGGGTCAGCAGGTCCGGGGTTGGAAACTTGGGGGACAGACACTCGAGCTTTTAGGAGGCAAGTCCCAGTAGTTAGTTTGTGGGCAAAGTGACTGTCCATCCACCTTTGTATTTTAAGCTGGAGGAAATGTCTTCCTGAAATGCTCCATCTTCTTTCTCTTTGAAAAGTGACTTGGCATTGATAATTTTGCCCTGACGTCGGACACCTTAGAGCTTTTATTTCTTGGAGGCCAAACATTGATGTTGTGTGAAATGGGAGCTTGGCGGAGCCTTTGTGCGGATCTCAAGCTCCCTGAAAAATTTATTTACTGTGACTGTGATCTGCAGGAGCGAATTGATGTTTATCTATAGCTGTTCGCGCCAGCAAGGAGGGCAAAAATGCATAACTGCACTTTCTTCAGGAGTCTTGCGAGGCTGTTTAAATAAGTATCTAATAGCGAACTTTCAATAGCAGACAGGCAGTTGACAGACAGGGTACAGTGTATTATTAACCATAAGCAGGCTTAATCTTTCCCCCATGTTTTAGAGGAAGCTTTATAACCTACTGGCTGAGGAATCTGAGAACCAGGTATTTGAAGCTAAGCAAAATTATCCTGGCCACTCCAGTGGCAGAATCAATACCTCCAAGAGTTGCATGAAGGAGGGAAGCAGAGGCTGCGGCTGGGCCCAGCATGAGCAGCTCCAGCCACCTCATTGTAGCTGAAGGTCAGGAGAAGTTGACAGGGACCAGGAGCTAGCTGGCATGGGGAGGCAGGAGTCGTGCCTAGAGCCTGGCTTTCCCGTTGGGTAAGTAACTTCTGCTGCCTGAGCATGGGGGGCCAGTGGGGACAGGGAACAGGGTTGTGTGTCTTCCCTCGTGTCCTGGTTGCAACAGTGCCTGGCCTTTGGTGGCATCTGTCTTTTTAAGCAATAGAAAGGATTTATGTGATTGTTCAGTGCATGTGTCTTGCCCATGGAACCAGAGGTTTTGTGGGGCCTGGAAGCTGTCTTGTTTAACCACAGTGGCTCCCTTGATCTCTGGGAGAAGGTAGACTCTAGGTTATGAGATCCTCCCCTAGTTCCCTACCTGGCCCTCATCACCTTAAGAGTGATGGAGCCTTCAGTGTCTGTCTCTCCTCTATTGGAAGGTCAGCTGCAAGAGCCTGGGGACTCATCACCTCCCCCTCAGTATCCCCAGCACCAAATGCGCCCTGGCATCTCTTACAGGCTTGGTTTCTATTTGTTGAATGACTGGCTGTGGGTTTTCCTGGGGAGGGAACAGCTGTGGTTAAGAGCATGAATGTCAGATAGACTTGGGATCAAATTCTAGTCTGTTACCTGCTGTGTGTTCTCAGGCAAGTGGCCTGCCCTCTCTGAGTCTTTGTTTCCTGTTCTATAAAATAGGGTAATGGGAAAAGTGACCTTACTGTTTTAAATCTTGATTTCCTCATCTGTAAAATAAGCATAACACTGCTACCTTCCTCCAGGGCAGTAGTGAGGGACAGATGAGAAGGTGCTGGGGATGACTCAGCATGGGTCCAGCGTAGAGCTGGTGTTCAGTGAGTTATAGCGTTATTATTAAAATTGTTTTTATCAATATTACTGTTATTACCACCACTACTTTTACTCTGCATGACTCAAGGGAAATCACAGCCTCTGCCCATTTTGTCTGCTTTGGACAGTGTTGTGCCCTTTCAGTGTCCCAAGCACAATGTGGGGACACGCTGGATGGCCCCAGAAGTGGCCTGGAGGGAGCCCCTGCCAGTGATGGCAGCTCTCCTGGATCTGCTGGGTGCCACAGCTGTGAGCTGCTCCTGGAGCTCAGACCCCCGTGCGCATCTGAGCTTCCTCCAGCAAGGGCTCGGGGGCTGGTAGAGTTGGCAGTGAATCGAGGGGCAGCAGGGAGTGTAGGGGTGCAGTGAGCCTAAGTAGCGTGGCTCATGGATGAGTGACAGCCCCAGGATTATCTGTGCCACCGAGCCCCCCATCAATGGGGAGAACCAAGAGCTGCCTGGCATTTAGAGCACTATCATCACCAGAGCCTGGTTCACGTTCTCATGGTCACCCAGGGGGTCCAAAATGGAATCTCAGGTTCCCTAACTGCCCAGGCCAAGGCTCTCTATCTGTCCTAGTCTGTTCTATACCCTCTGTCCTTTCTTCCTGCTCTCCCAGAATCAAGTGGGTTTACCCAAATTATCATCATAATGTCCACCGTGCTCAGAGCACAGGGAGAGGCCAGCCCTGTGCTGTGTGCTCCGCGTGTGGAATCTCAGGCACTTCTATGACTTATGCCCATTTTCCAGATGAGGAAACTGAGGCTCAAAGATGCAAAATCATTTGCGCGAAGCTTCACAGCATTCCCACCACCTGTCCATCTTTTCTGATGCTTTAAGTCCCCACTTTGCAGCTCAGCTTGTCTGCAGCCTCCTCTTTTCCTCCAGAAAGCAGGACCAGGTGGGTAGCTACCAGGTGGGTTGGTGAGTAGAGCTGGAATTGTCCAGGAGCCCCGGCTAAAGAAAGTTGGGGGGTAGAAAAGACCTTGGCTGCAAAGGGTATGTCTTAGTTCTCAAGATAAAAAGTATTAAATTCTAAAAGTAGGGTATTGTCAACCCATCAGGCTGAGCCCAGCACCCCCGAATGTCCTACATTGTGGTCATTCCTGTTCCCCTCTCATGCTCACCCATCCTGACTTTTGACAGGAGCTCTGGTCCATATGCACACAGTAAGGTGATATGTGTGTCACCCGAGACCACCATGTGTGGCCTTGGAGTGAAGACCCACACTGTTGTGGGCTGAACATGAGGGTCCCAAGTACTCAGGTGCCTGTCTTGGGGAGACAAGTCCCACTACCTCCCCCTGCTTCCTGCTTCATTTCAGGGGGGCTTTCCCCTGTTGACTCACCTGTGGGTCTCCAGGCCCCCCAACCTCCAGACTGCAGCAGGAGGAGTTGAGGAGGAAGTGGAGGAGCCTGGGTCTTTTTTTTTTTTTTTTTTTGGCTTTATTTATTAGAAACAAACTAATATGAGAGCTTAGAGCAAAGTGACAGCAGCAGAGGAGCTTAGAAATTATGTTAATCACAGCAGCAAAAACTAATATATATTAATGCATCTACTCCGGGGAGCCCCCAGATAAATAAAATGGGCTCCTTCTCTCAAGGGGGTCACCAAGGAGACAGGGCCACCTACTGCAGCACAAGATGGCTTTTTCTACAACAGTGGGTACCACACTCAGCAGGTGCTCAGATTCAGGAGCAGAAAGGAGCCGCCAAGAGACTGTTTGCAGCAGGTCTTTAAAAATGAGTTTGCCATGCAGGGAATTAGGGTGGCTATTTTATATTTGGGAACAGCACCAGACACTGGGAACAGTGTGGACATCAGCACAGAGGATGAGAACCGGGGCTCTGGGACATTGTGAGTCATTTTATTGGGATGGAGGTGAGCTTGGAGTGGTTGGTGGGCATCAGATCAGGCAAAGCCCCCTGGGCCACCATATAGAGTTTGACCTTTCCCTGAGGCTGGGGGGTGGGGCGAGAATTTGGGGGGTTAATTCTAAGAGCTATGGGAAACCATTGAAGGGTTTAAGCCAGGCGTGGTAGTGACAGGAGCCACTTGCCTTTTGCAAAGAGCTCTCGGGCCACTGTGGAGAAGAGGGGTTATTGGGGGAAGACGGGGAGGAGCTGCGGCAGTGGTCCAGGTCTGCATTCAGGGGGAGTGGGCCTGGGCCTGGCCTTGGCACTGGAGCTGCCCAGGAGAGGGCTGATGTAGGCGCATTTCAAAGGGAGACTCAGGATCCCTGGAGGGCGGACGCTGAAGCTGCTGTGAGCTGTCTGCTAACCTTTCTCTTTTCCATCCCACATTTGAATGCTCAGGGCCTGCAGAGCCCAAATTGGCAATATAGTGCCATGCTGACAGTTGGGAATGGCTGGAGGGGGCCTGCACTCCTCTGCTCAGAGCATAGTGGACAGGAGCAGGGAGCCCATGTCACCTCCCTCTCTCTAGCAAGGACTTCTGGGGTCCCTCTTTCCTCGTTTCTCTGCAGGAGTCTAGAGGAGGAAGAGTGTGAGCCGTGCTGGAGAGATTTGGCCCCGGCCAGCACAAGCTGGCTGTTCATTTATTTATTCATTCAGCAGCCACCAACTGGCTTAGCTCTGCCCGGTGTGGGGAGACAGGGAACACAGCAGACTGCTCCCTGCCCTCGAGGAGCCGAGGCAGGGACAGATCAAGGAGGAGGCAGACAGAACCAGCCTGGGAAGAGCTGTCTCCGGAGCCGGAGACCCAGGAGGCTTCTGGAGCTGAGGAGAGGTGCTCAACATAGCCTGGAAAGCCAGGGAAGCTTTCTGGAGAAGGCTGCCTCCATTATATGACTCAGTGAAGGCAGAAACTGGGCTGCCCCATGCACAATGGGATCCCAGACCACAATGATGTGGAATGAAGTGACTTGGAAGCTCATACTTGAGGGTGACTGGGCACAGCTCTGACAAAGATGCAGGAAAGTGTGTTCAAGGTGGAGGGAACAGCTTGGGCAAAGGCTCAGAGGTGGACTTTGTGGAAATCATTGCTCAGAGTGCCTGGGACCTCCAGGGTGGCAGGGGTGGGAGGTGGTGGCAAGCACTGAGGCTGGAGGCTGGAGGCAATGCTGTTTTGGGGTCCAGGCCTCTGAGCTCATAAAAACAGCTCACTTTGCTTTCCCGGACCACTGTGTGGTTTCCCTTCTCCCTTAAGTCCTTGCCAAGCCTGGAAATCCGTGCTGGATCACTGCTTGGAGGCGTGAGGTGAGACTCAAGTTTGCAGGCAGAGTGAGTTGTGGGGTGGTGGTATGGCACTCCAGTTCACACCTAGTCCCCCCTATTTGTCAGGGGCAGATCTGCCATTTGAAAGCCACCTTCCTTGTATATGGCCCACATTGGAGGACAGGATTAGATCTGCAGGGATCCTGTCTGGGGCAAGACAATCTCTGGGGGGATCAAGGGGGTGTCTCTTTGCCAGATTTGAGGTTCCCAGTCTCTCTGACCACCTGACTGCTATATCAATGCTAAATGGTGCTCAAACTGGGGTCCACAGGGATGGTGTAAAATCAGACCAGGTGGCCAGCAGGTCCCTGGGTCAGTGCCCATCATGCAGAGTGACCCTTCATCCCTGCAATGCCCAGCATGGCCAACGGGCAGCCCAGGAGTCAAGGGACCGTCTGGCTGGATCGAGAGCCAAAGAGGTAATGCTAATGTCTTTTAAAATTAGAATGAAAATGTTTATTGCAGAGCAGAACCTGCGTCAGCTCGGAGTCCTGTGGGAAGGGAAGGGCTTTATCGCAGCCTTTTGCTTTGATTTTTGCACATTCGCTTTTTATTTGCCGGTGGTACTACCAAAGGGCCCTCAGAGTGGGCTCTGGCTGCAGGGCCCGGGACACATCTGGACACTCCTGGGGGCCACAGAGAGCACCGGAGAGAGGCCAGGAGCTGTCCAGGGTGAGTGTGAGGACTTGGGGGTATGAGAGCAGAGGGCTGTGATTTGGTGTGTGTGTCCTTGTGTCTGTGTGTGCATCCAGTCTGATACGTATGTGTTTCTCCGTGTGTCTATATCTGTGTGCATCGTGGCTTTGAGAGTCATCCACGTGTGAGACTGGCTGTGCATCTGTGTCTATGTATGTATGTGTTCATGAGTGGTGTGTGTCTTTCTGTATCTATCTGTGCATGTCTTCAGGAGATGGCCATGGGTGTGGCTGGGTGTGGGTCTGGGAGTGCATCTCTGGGGCCCTGCGTGTCTTTTTCTATCTGTGCCTGGATGTGTGTGCGCATTGGGGAGGCATGTGTGTGCATGTATGCATGTCAGAGGGTATGCATATGTGAGTATGAGCGTGTGTGTAAGCATGTGAGTGTGCACGTGTGTGAATGCATATGTGTGCGTGTGTTTGAACATGTGAGCATGCGTTGGGAGGGTGTCATGTACATGCATATTACATCTGTATGGTGTGTGAGAGCGTGCTGGGTGTGAGCACATGTTGCATGCGAGGGTTGCGCGGTGCTTTGTGTGAGCATGCATGTTGCGTGTGAGTGTGCATGTGGCGCTCTTCCATCTTCTCACATTGGGAGCCCCCACCAGAGCCCTCCCTGGGTAGCTCAGCCTGCCACAGACCTCCTTGGCCCCAAGAACACAGCAGGGCACTTTGGAAAGACAACCAGCCTCCCACCCCAGCCCTAGCTCTGGTCAGAGACTTGAGAAACCTCCCAGATCCCTCTGAAGGTTGCAGCCGCTTTTAATCCACCACACTCCCAACGAAGAAGGTTTTGTTGAGCTTTGCCTTCTATAGGTTGGGCAATAAAAACAATGGATGTTTTGCTTTTGGAGGAGTGTTGCTTGCCAAATATAAAATTATTTTACAATACGGAATGTGCTTTTTCAAGATGCACCTGCCCCCAGCAGTGGGGACCTCTGGTTGACAATCACTGATCTGGCCCAAGGAGGCTGATTCCCCAGTACTGGTTATTGGGCTGATCCTTCCAGGGGAGCTACCTCCAGCTGGGTGGTGAGGAGCTCTACCCACAGCCCTGGAGATGCTCAAGGCCCCCTCCAGAATCCTGTCACCTGCAGGGCATGACCTGCCACAATTGCTTCTCCAGACAGAAAAATCCGTGCCCCAGAGGAAAACTGGTGGCCACTAGGCTTCTTCACAGAGTCAGAGGAACCTCTTTTTAATCTCTGTCCCTGTCTGGCTCACCATCCTATCATTGAGATTTGTTTTGTTGTGATATCACGCTCTGCATAACCGAGTGGCTGGGGTGGGAGAATCAGATTTTACAAAGTAGTAACCAGGTGCTGTGCAAAATACAATATGACCAGGCCAGTGCTGAATGCAGATCGGGAGCCTGGCTTTGAATGCTGTGTGGCCTTGAGCATGTTGCTCAGCTTCTCTGAGCCTCAGTCTTTTCATCTGTAAAGTGGGAATTGTGACAGTGCCAGACTCAGGGCTGTCTCTCACTTGTTACCTTGACGTTTTTCTTGAACATGGCAGGTTTCCATGGGCCAGATGGCCTGGGTTCAGCGTGTCCTAGCTTCATGTGATCACAGGCAAGTTATTTTATCTGGGCCTGAGTTCCCTTACCTGTATAATAGGGCTAATAATAGTGCCTACTGCATGGGGATGTTGTGAAGGTTAAATTCCTTACATTACATAAAAGGTTACAGTAAGTGCTATAGAGCATGAGCTATTATTGTTATTTCTGGAATGCCTGATCCCACATTAAAATATCCCGTCAGCACACAATATCATTTTTTTTTAACACAACTTGTAACCCACTCTTTCTGCAGCCCTGCCCCCTCTATGCTGTCAGGCGGCTGCTTTGTGCCAGGCACCTAGCTGGGCATGCCCAAGGCATCATGGCATGGGTTATGGGGTGGGTGTCCTGTGTGGGTGGGCCATGCTGAGTGCTACACCCTTCTCTCCTCTAGCAATTTGGCAAGGCAGGCACAGACTTGGGTTAAGTCACTCTGGGCAGCAGCCAGGGGAGGGAGCCAGCCAGCAAGAGAGCCACCTGGCAGCTTTCCCCTCCGAGGGTGGATCCAGTGAGCTTAGGCGTGTGGCAGCTGTGGGCACCCAAGACTGTTTGGTGCACTTGTCCAAAGCCAACTGAGATCTGAGCATTGGTGGCAGACAGCAGAGGGGAGAGTGGTGTGGTATTTCCCATAAGCCCACCCTGTCTTAAACCATGTCAGGGGCACATTGGTGATGAAGTACTCAGGCTTTCTGGGCGAAGCCCTCTGCAGGGGCCAGGCTGTGTGCTGAAATACTTTGCATATGGTATCTCATCTAGTCTTCATAGAAACCCCTTGAAGTAGGTCCTGCTTATTCCTATTTTACAAGGGGAAAGCTAAGGCTCAGAGACATCTTGGAATCTTGGAAATCTGTGTAGAAATCCTGGTTCCTCCACTTGCTAGGTGACTTCAGGCCAGTTACTTAACCTCTTTGAGCCTCTGTTTACCCATGTCATAGGATAGAAGCAAGGATTCAGTGAGACAGTGTAGCTAAAACATTTAGCCTGGCAGCTGGCATAGTAAGTGATCAAATAAATAATAAATAAATAAGGTGGTTGTTATTATTGCTATTATTATCATTTATCTTTTTGCAAGGGAATATTCCTTGCCAATTTAACAGAGATACAAGATTTGAAATTGATGCCTTGATGTCTACAGGGAGTGGTTATTTTTAAAAGAAAAATATTTCATTATTATTATTAGCAGTAGATAAGTCTGTAAGTTTCCTGCCGAGAGGGGACTACTATCATCTTGAGGACGTTATTGGCTTGTGGAGGTGGAGCCTCTTTTAGTTCATGGAAAAAGAATTTGTCTTGGTTTTTGCCCTGGACCCTATCCTATAACCAGATTCATTCAGATGCTCTGAGCAAAAGGCCTGGTGTGTAGTAGTTGCTCAATAAATGCTTGTTGGATGGGTGGATGAATGGTGTTCCCAAGCTCACTGTGGCTAAGGGGTGATTTGATTCAGGCACAAACTGGTAGCTTCCCGTGCAAAGGGGGTGTGATTGAGTATCTCCCCTTTGCAGAGCCGTTTCCAGGTGCCAGGAACATCTCTTGGAGTTAGTCACTTAATTGATTGTGATGGCCAGAGATAGAGGAGCTGGCAGGAAACTGAGATGCTTACCACACAACTCAAAGACCAGGCAATAGGTTAGAGGCAGTGAATATGACCTCGAATGTCAGGCATGCACTAACTGTAGAGGGAACTTCATTCATTCAATGAATATTTCCGTACCTGGTGCTGGGATGCAAGGAGACATCCTGTTGGGGCCAAGTAAAGGAGGAGAACTGGTTAATGTGTGAATCTCAAATGGACTTTTCAGGGACTTTTTGTCACAGAGAGAGGAAATCTGGGGCCACTCTCTACTATAATGAGCAGGACTCTTGTAGTTCTATCAGATTACTTCACAAAGTTCATGGAAAAAATAGAATTAAAAGATAATACGAGTCTTTCCATGAACTTTGTGAAGTACCCTCGTATGTGAGAGAAACTCATCTGAAACCAACTTAAATAAAAGAGGACTTTTATTGGCTCAGGTGATTTGAAAGTTCCAGGTCACTGGCTTCAGGCATGGCTGGATCTAGCTGTTCAAATGATGTTATCTCCTCCTGCTCTTCTTCTGGCTCAGCTTTTCTGTGTGTGGGTGGGCTTTGTTCTCCCCTGACAGCTTGGTTTCACCAGTCTGGCAACTCCCAGGGACAGAAGACACCTCCTTCCCAATAGCTCTAGCATGTGTCACAGGATTCACTCTGATTGGACCAACTTGGGTCCAGGCATTTGCCCAAGCTGTTTTGAGCACCTGGAGCATCCTCCCTTCTCTCTCTACTTAACGCAAACCTACCTGCACTTCAAGTCCTGCGTGAGCTCCATAGCTACCAGCAACTGCCTCCTTCTCTTTTTGCCTTCATTGTCTTCTGCATTTTTCCTCTCTCTCAGGACATGGTTATCTTTTTTTATGCCTTGTGTCTAGTTCTACCAGCTCTTATGCCAGATAGGCTAGGGCCCCTGACAGGAGAGAGCTTCGTTTTTGCTTCTCCTTCTTCCCCCTATACATAGTATAAAAAACATGATAATGAATGCTTGTCGATGGATTTTGAGTGTTAAGAAGGATTTAGTTTAGAAGCCAAATCCCAGGATGGTTCATGGGAGGCTGGTGGGTCAATGGAGCCCAAAGGCAAGCCCAGGAATCACATTGCTGGACCCCACCTTTAACAGATGAGGCCGAAAGGCTTGGACAGTCTCACACAGGCCAGGTGGGGAGGTGGGAAAGGGGGAGGGAGCCCAATTCAGAAACCAGGCTTTCCCCGTTCAAATCCCAGCTCTTTGCCCTTCTGGCTGTGTGACATGCGGCAAGTTGCTTCACCTCTCTGTGTCACCGGTTCCTTGTCTGTAAAGTGAAATAATTCACACAACACGTTTAAGGAAAGGGCTGGCATACAGTGAGTCCTCATGAATTGTTGGTCGATATCATTATTGCTGGGCTGTTTTCAGCACTGCCAGGTAGGAAGGGGGATTATAAACTCCATTCCCAGTTAACACAGTAGGGAAGAGAGCCTGGTGAGTTCAGAGACACCTCTAAGGTCATGGAGCACCAAATGTTGGAATGGCCCCACCCCAGTCACCTTGACTCCCATTTCAATCTTTGCTCTTTCTTCACCTTGGCTGTCCTTTTTGGAATCACTGGGCTTGTAGCCTGCTGTGGCTCTCAGAGAATGCCGCCACTTGCTTTGAAGAAGGGGCTGCGGTGTGGAGAGGACAGCGTGGCTTGGTGGCTTTGCCTGAAATGCTATTTCTCCTGGCTGGGTTTTAGCTGCCGTTTCTTGTGACCTCCTGTCCTCTAAGTAGCCGTCCTTGGCTGATCCACCTGATGGGCAAGGCTCATCGCTGCCTCCAAAACCCAGAACAGATCCAAGGCCACGCTGAGGGTCAGGGCCCTGTGCTGGGAGGGGCAGCTGCCCTGCTCACTGGGCCTGTGCCCTTCCATGCAAAGATGCATCTCCTGGCTTTCTCCCTGGGCAGTCTTATTTATTTACACCTCCTCAGAAATATTTGGGGGTGATTAAAGGAAATGTTCTTTTAACTGTAGTGAAATGGGGTTTAGAGAATTTGGAATGATCGGCCTTGGCCTTGGGGGCCTGATGCTGGTTGATTTGATAACCGAGTTGATAGGCAATGAGTATTGATTTCTCTCCTCCTCTTCCCAGGAAGAAGCTGACAGAGGAGGTGACTCAGCCAACGGGAGATGTTTTGAAATTCAGGAGAGGGCTGCAGAGGGGAGCCAAAAAGCTCTGTGCATGTGTTCGTGTGGGTGTGCATGTGCGTGTGCATCCATGTGTGTACGTATGTTTGCACACAATCTGCCTCTCCCTCCAGGGCCTATAAGGCATGACCCCCAGGAGGTTGGGCATATGGATTCCCACCTCTTCAGCTGCCTTTTCCAGCAAGCATCAGGTGAAGAGTGAGGACTTTGGAGCCACATGGTTCTGAGTTTGAAGCCTGCATCTGTTGCTCCCTAGCTAGGGAACTTTGTGCAAGTGGCTTCACCTCTCTGTGACTCAGTGTCCTTGTCTATAAAGTGGGTGAACAGAAATGCCTGCTGCATGGGCTGGTCAGAGGCTTAACTGGGAATTTCTCTTAATGGAATTAATGGAAGTTCTAATGGCGGTGATATTAAAAACTATTCATTAGTCTTAACTGCTAGCAGACATAGGAGCAAAGTGCCATGGGGGCTCCAAGGAAGGAGAGATGTATTTTGACTGAGGCAATCTTGGAAGACTTCCGAGAGGAGGGCTTTGAATGACAACACTTCCAACAATGTGCAACAGAAAGACGATGGGTCCGAAAACACTTTTCTGTTTCAGGAATTCATAGGCACAAAAGCAGGGAGGTATAGAAGCCTCTGGTGAGACGGGGCAACAGCTGCTGTCCAGTGTGGCTGGGAGAGGGGAGAGAGATCAGGGACCACAATGCAGGGACAGGGAAAGGCAAGGACATGGCAGAAGGAGTCAGTGGGCTATGTTTAGTCAGAACTTAGTTGAAATGGTTGATGGACAAGCTCTGTGCCAGCAGGGCCCAAATGGTGACGAGATTGTTGCGTTTGAAATTCAGAAGCGGTGATGATACGTGATGCCACCTCTCACTGATTGAGCACTAACTATGTGCCAGGCATTGGGCTAAGTGTTAACTTATACGAGCTTGTTGAATTTGCATCTCTCTCCCCATTTTACAGGTAAGGAAACCGAGGCTCTTTGTGACATCTACAGATGCACCCAAATGTACAGTGTTCTGTGACAGTGGCCCTGCCCCTCTGACTCATGCCCAAGGTCTGGCAAGACCCCAGCAATCTTCTTGCTCTGTGGTCAAGCCCCTGACCCCTCCCACAGCCCACCACCTGTCCTTGAGCCCATGTAAGTTTCTCCTTTGTGGAAACTTTTTTGACACTCAACTGGGGTGCACACACCCTTCCTCAGGAATTCCTGCCTAATTTAATTAGACAAAGATGTCACGTGGACGTCACTTACAATTCTTTTCTCTGTGTTCCCAGCTAAGTTCTTTGGTTGCCTTGGGGAGTTCCAGGAGCAGCGAGCTTCAGTTGGGCAGAGCCTGATGCTGCAGCTCCCACTGTAGTTACTCTGTCCTCCTGGACTTGGGGCAGTTGGAAGTAAAGGAGCATCTTACCTGGCAGGCAGAATGCCCATTCCTAGGTGGGAGACTGTAGGATACAGGGAATGGACAGGTCTGAGATGTGACTTGTAAGCTACAGTGAGAAAGCAAATGCTGGAAGCTAACCTTCATAAGGCTGAAAAGCAAATAAATGAGATAGGGCAGTTAGGGAAGTCTTCACATATAACTTATTTAAAAATTTTATTTTTTAGCTTTTCATTTTGAGATAACTTCCAAAAGACTTACAAAAAGTTGCAGAAACAGTACAGAGAATTCCCCAGGTTCCCTGAAGGTTAACATCCAACCTAACCACAGAACAATTTCAAAATCAGGAAATTGACATGGATATGACACTAATATCTAGTGGGCTGCCCTTACTCAAATTTTGCTGGTTGTCCAACTGATGTCCTTTTTTCTGGTCCAGGGTCCAGTTCTGGATCACATGTTGCATTGAGTTGTCATGTCCCTTTAGTCTCCTTTAATCCAGAATAGTTCTCTGTCTTCCTTTGACTTTTATGACCTTGACACTTTGATGATAACTGGCCATTTATTTTGTAGAAATTCCCTGCATTTGGGAATTTAGGATGTTTACTCATGTTTAGATTCAGGTTGTGCCTTTTTGGCAGAAATGCTACAGGAGTGATGCTATGTCCTTTCTGGTACATCATATCAGGAGGTGCCTCGTATCTATCTGACCTGCGATTGTTCCTGTTAACTTTGGTCACTTGCTCAAGGTCATGTCTACCAGGATTCTCCACTGCAAAATTATTATTTTTCTCTTTGCAGTTAATAAGTATCTTGCAGGGAAACATTTTGAGACAATGTAATACTATATTTCTCATCATTCTTTTGCCCACTAATTTTAGCATTTATTGATGTTTCTTGCCTGAAACAATTATTGCTGTGGTGTTTGCCAAATGGTGATTTTCTGTTTCCATCATTACTTTTACATTTATTAATTGAAGAGCTTTTCTTTCTCTCTCATTTATTTACTTATTCAATATTTTATTTATATCAGGATGGACTCATGGATTCATACTTTATTCTGTCTCCCCTCTCTTTCCCCACACTCTGTCCTCCCCTCTCTCTGCCTCACCTTCCTTCTCTTTCTCTCACTCTCCCTTCTCTTTCTCTCACTCTCTTCTTTCTTGCGATTTTTTTCCCTGAAGAAGTCAGACTGTCTCATAGAGTTTTTCTCCATTGGATCTAGCTGAGTATGTCCCCGTGGTGTCATTTAACACCCTCCTTTGTCCACTAGGTCTCATGTGAACTCGTGGTAGCCCCAGAGTCTTTATCAGATGCTGGGTTGATATTTTTGGTAAGACCACATCGCAGGTGGCCATGTGCCCTTCCAGCAGGAGGCACATGAGGTCTGGTTGTCTCCATTTCTGCGATGTTAAGATTGATCAGTGGGTTCAGGAGCTGTCAGCCTGACCTATCCATTGTCAAGTTCCCCATCAGCTTTTTATCCGCTGGGTTTTGTGCCCATGGATAACCATTGCCTGGGTCCATTAATTCATTAGGGGTCACTAAACGTTGATACTTTGATTCTGTCCCTCCTTCTCTCTTTCTTAGATGGGAGATATTTCTACAGAGAAACCACCCCTCATCAATTATTTGCTTACCCTGAAGAAAAGTGTGTCCACAAAAGGGAAGATAAATGCTTAATTCTTTCTGTTTATTTGCCAGTTTTCAAAATAATGATCTGGTTCCCTGGCATCCTCCAAAGGTAGCCAGTGAGAGTTTTGAAAATACTGTTAAAAGCCCATGGATGCAAGCATAATTAAAGTGTCTTAATCCATTTCAGTTACTATCTTCATTCATGCTCAGATTGTCCTATCTCTGGCACATGGGGGCCTGTGCAAGTCAGCTCCTGCACAAGTCAGCTCCTGCACCCTCTGGACTCTCCCAGTGGCCTTGGACGGCTTCCTTGCTTTCTGGGAGGACAAGTTGTTCCTGGTTTGCTGTGTACATTTCCCACCCTAGCCTTAGACTCAGACATTGCTCAGGGAGCCCTGGAGCAATGGTGTTTAGAGACCACAGTCTGTGTGCTGAATGGACGAATGTACAAAACATCTTGAACTGTGCAGCTGGGGGCATTCTCCATGGTCCACGGTGGGTGAGATGCAGGGAGAAGGGGGCAAGGCGGTAACAGTGGCTTTGAACTTGAATCTCATCTCTTTCCCAGCCCTGCCTCAGGTTAATGACCCACTGGGAGCCATTTGTTCACTTTTACTCCTTACTTCCAACTTCTTCATTTAGAAAACAAGGGTGGGTCTCCCCCCATCTCCACCTCCTTACTTGGGGTTGGCATTTTCTTGGGGAAGGCCTTGGAGGTCAGAGACACCCCTAGCGAAGTGAGGCCACTTGTGGTCCATTGATTCCCATTTGGATCCTGCCATGCTTTGTTTTGCCACTGGACGTGATACAATTTAGCACAGGGGGCTGGTTGCTGCTGTTTGTCTCTTACATCTTTGGGGTGGGCAGGGAAGCAACAAGAGTGCTTACTGAGAGACCACTTGTTCCCCATCAAATCCAGACCAGACAAACAGCATACAATATCCCTTCATCAGAGCAACTTAAAAATTAATACAGGCCTCTAAGTGTTACCCTGCCTTTATCTGAGCAGCCTGCATTCTGCATTTGAGATTAAAACTCACATTTCATTTTTATATGCTGTGCTTAATCCAATAATGATTTCATGTTACAAACAGCAATAATATCTTTCAGCATAGTTAATCAGAATAGACTTAATGCTGTCACTATTTATTAACCTTTGTTGAAAAGCAAGAAGTTTCTCTCTAATCTGTGATTGTTGGTCTTGTCAGGCTCTATCAAGTGAAAAAGCAGTTTTGGCATTCATTAAAACGGTGCGAATCCTGAAATGACAATTGGAGCCGGATGGTATTTGGTGCATGAAATCTTCCTTGCTTTCACTGGGATAACTGAGAAGGCTGGGGAAGTGCAAAGAAGGAGCCCACACATCCAAAAGACAGAGTGTTTCATCCCTGAGTTCCTCTTTGATAAAGAAACTGTTCTCATGAATTGGGAAAGTGGGGCAGACAATGGGATACAAATCAGGGAATGGGTTGGGCCTGTTGGTGCCTCTTGCCAAAGAAACATCATTAATTCAAGGTAATGGCTTTGGACTTGGATCCTAGGTGCCTCATCTCTTTCCCAACTCTGTCCCAGGTTAATGACCCAGTGGGAGTCATTTATTCACTTTTATTCCTTTTTCCCAACTTCTTCATTTAGAAAACAAGAATGGGTCTCCCCCATCTCCATCAACCATGTGCAGGTGGAGTCCAGTTGAAGGAGACCATCAATGCAAAATGGCAGCCATCAGACATCAGACTTCTACTTCAATGGAATCCTTTGGCAAGTGATCTCAATCAGTAGTCCTCAGACTTAAGCATGCATAAGAATCTCCTGGAGAGCTTCCCTGATTCCTGGGAATTTAGTAGGCCTGGAGTGTCTTGAGATTCTGCATTACTAACAAGTTCCCAGGTGATGTTGATGCTTGGTCCGGGTGGCACTGAGGACTTCCTGGTTTGGGATTTTCTGAACCATGCCAAGATGTCATTGCTGGGTCAGTGGCCCATTGATCTTGGCTGGCAGCCTTGTTGGAATGTGTTTTGTCTTAAGGCTATGGTGTCTTGAGATGGTAGGGCTGGGCATCATAGCTTGGGACAGGCAAGTGGAAGACATTCCTCTCACTCTCCCAATGGAGATGGCTAGGGTCCTTCCTTAATGTCAACTCTCTGAATTGACTCTTCTGAGCCAGCACTTCTCAAACTTTAATGGGCACATGGATCACCCAGAGATCTCGTTTAAATGCGATTCTGATTCACTAGGACTTGGGTGGAGCCTGAGAGTCTGCCTTTCTAACATACTCCCTGGTGATGCTGATGCAGACCATACTTTGAGTAGCAAGACTCTGCTGAACAACAAGAAAACCCAACAGTACAGTTGGCCAATTCCTGGGCTTTCCCAGACTTGATTTACAGAGTTTGAGCTTTGCTAACTGCACCAACTCCCCTAAAGGGAAATTTGCCTTTTAAAAAAATGAAAGTTTTCAACTTGCAGAAGCATCCTCTAGAGAAAAACGGTTCTCCTAAGGGGCTTTTCCTTTCTTTTTTGGGTCAGAGAAACCCAGACATGTTTCTTGGGAAGTCCCTGTTGGGTTTTTGCCTTCCAAAGGTGATTCAGGGAAAAATCTAATCCAGTAAAGAAGTCCTGATGCTGGGAGGCCTGGGAGGGATATTCCGCTAAGCAAATAAAATGTTGTTCAGGGGTTGGGTGGGGGTGGCCAAGGTCTCTGGCCAATGGATCTCTTCTGTCCTAAGAAGCCTCGAAGTCTGGCCAGTTAGCTCAGTTGGTTAGAGTATGGTGTTGTAACAGCAAGTTTAAGAGTTCAGATCCCCATACCGGACAGCCGCCAAAAAAAAAAAAGAAGACGGATCGAGCAGTGGCATGGGTTTTGCCCATGTAAATGGGGAGGTGAGCAGGTGCTGTTAATTATATAGGAAGGATTAAGCAGTCTGGGTGGGCGGGTTTTATGCTCTGTTTGGTAATAAAGGTTGCTGCAGAAAGGAATTTTAAAATTCAGTATTCTCATTTGCCTCAAACTGCAAAGAAGCTGAGCCTGGGTTTGACTGGTGGGAGCATCTGGAATTAATGAACCAGCTTCTTACAGTGCAGAAATCAATGTTTGCTGCGTTAATTGCACGATGCTGAAACCCTGCTTTTTATTTCTGACTCGCAAAGCCACGGCCTAAGAAATCTCTCTTAAGTGACGTTCTGGGGCTTCACTCTCTCCTTAATCCGTCTGGGCATGGGTAAGGAATTGTTTCTTCGTCATGGAGGTGACGTAGGGACGTGGGGGAAACTTTGGGCAAGCTGTGTGCTCTGGGGGACTTAAGGGGGTAGTCCTGGGAAGCCCACAGCAGGATTCAAGGTCAGTCCCCACTTGAGTAGTTGTACTCTGTCCTGACTTCCATTTCCGGAGAGTTCCCAGCTCATCATGTTCTTTAGGTTAAAATAAGCCTTATTAAGGAAGTCTGTGTTTTTCAGCTGGACACATGTCCCTTGCCTATCCTGCTTTTTCCACATTATAATTCTTTTGAGATGTGGACATCTTGATCTAAAATGTAGCTTGGCCACTCTTTCCTCAGTATGGGGGCATTGGACAGCATCAGTCTGCTCACCCTGGCTGGGTTCAGCATCTCTGCGGCCCAGCCTCAGTGCTGTGCACATTGGATGGACTGCCCAAGGAGGTGACATTTGAGCCACATTCTGAGGAATGAATAGAAGCTTGCCAGGGAGGGGAGCTAGTGCTGGCATTCCACAAACAAAGGCACTGAGGCATAATGTGCCGGCCTTGAGCCCTGAAGTTCCTGCTGGCTGGAGATGCAGAGGTGAGCTGGGAGCGAGGACAGGTAGCAAGGACTAGCTGGGGAGGAGCCTGGGAAGGTGTTTTGAGGCCCTGAGGATCTGGCTAAGAACTTTTGATTCTCTCCAGTGGATGGTGGGAAGCCTGAAAAAATGCCTGAGCAGGGGATGAGATAACAGGTGGAGTTGTACTTTTTCGTTTTCATACTATAACTTTTTTGTTTGGTTTTAGTGTACAGTTCTATGAGCTGTGACCACAATCAGAATGTGAAATGGTTCCATCACCCCCCAAAATTCCCTTATGCTGTTCCTTTATATTCAGACCCTTCCCCCACTCCCTGCACCGGCCAGCAACTGATCTGTTGTCTGTCCCTATAGCTTTGCCTTTTTCCAAACGTCACATAAATGGAATACTGCAGTATGTAGTCATTTGCATCTTGCTTCTTTCATTTAGTACAATGCACTTGAGATTCATCCACATCCGTTGCATGCATCTGTAGTTTGTTCCTTTTTATTGCTGAGTAGTATTCCATTGTGTGGTGATATAATGGTTTGTTTATTCATTTACCTGTTAAAGATATTTGAGTTGTTTGCAGTTTCTGCCGGTTGTAAATAAAGCTGCAATAAATATTTGCATATAAGTTTATGTGTAACCATAGTTTTTAATCTCTCTAGGGTAAATACCTAGGAGTGGGATTGCTAGGTCATTTAATAAGTGTATGTTTAACTTTTTAAGAAACTGCCAAACTTTTTTCTAAAGTGATTGTACCATTTTGCATTTCTACCAGTAATGTGTAAGAGTTCCAGTTGCTCCACGTGCTCACCAACACTTGGTATTATCAGGTGTTTTGGTTTTTTTGTTTCAATTTAAGGTTCTCTAAGTGGTTTTAATTTGTATTTCCCTAATAACTAATGATGTTGATCATCTTTTCATGTGCTTACTTGCTATTTATATATCTGTTTTTGGTGACATATCTGTTCAGATATTTTGCCTGCTTTTTAATTGGGTTGCTTGTTTTATGTTGAGTTTTGAGAGTTCTTTATATATTCTGGAGATCAGTTCTCTGTCAGATATGTGATTTGCAAATATTTTCACTCAGTCTGTGGCTCATCTTTTTATTTTCTTAAAGTTCAGGGTTTTTAAAATAAAGATCACTGCAGCAGTGAATGTCTTTAACTCTGCCACTCTCCTCCTCGCTTGCCACACTCCAGTCCTGCTGGCCTTTTTTCAGTTTTTCAAAAAAATCAGCCTTTTCTTCTACAGAGTCTTGGCCCACATTGTGCCCTCTGCCTGGACTACTCTCCCCCATGTGTTCAGTCTAAGAAATTTTGCCTGCCCTACATCACAAAGATATTCTCCTATGTTTTCTTTTAGAAGCTTTGTTGTTTTAGCATTTGTGTTTAGGTCTGTAATCTGTCTGAAGTTAATTTTCGTGTATGGTGTAAGGTAAGGATTTGAGGGTCATTTTTCTTTTTTTCCATATGGATATCTAGTTGTTCCAGCACTATTTGTTAAAAAGATTTTCCTTTCCCCTTTAGATTGCTTTGTTTTCTTTATTCAGAAATCAAGTGAGCATCTATGTGTGAGTCCATTTCTGGACTCTTTATTCTTTTTCGTTGATCAATATGTTTATTCTTACAGCAGTGCCGCACTTTATTGATTACTATATCTTCACAGTAAGTTTTGACAGTGGGTAGATTAAGCCTTCGAACTTTGTTCTTCTGTTTCAAGATTTCTTCAGATATTCTATGTCCTTTGAATTTTCATATAAATTTTAGAATTGGCTTTTTCAATTTCTACAAACAAACAAACAAAACAAACCTCCTGGGATTCTGATTGGGATTGCATTGAATGTATAGATCAATTAGAGAGAATAAAATTTTTGATGATATCAAGTCTTCCAATCCATGAACATGGTATATCTGCATTTTCTTCCCCCTCTTCTTCCCCTGGCTTACTCTTATTCCTCTTTCAGATGCCACCTTAAGTGTCATCTCCTCAAGAAGGTCTTTGTTGCCTCTTGACTATATAATGTAGCTCCTTTTATCCCCTCTGATGCCCCTCTCTTCCTTCTTGTCACTGCTCACAGTGGTGATAATTATTTGTATGATTATCTGTTTTGTCTTTGTCTCCTCCACTAGACCAAAAGTTCCATAAAGGCAGGGGCCAGGTCTGCCTTGTTCACAGACTAGCACACAGTCTTCAATAAAGACGTATGAATGAATGAATGCCCTCCTGTTTTTTTGACATAGACCTGCAGGTCACTGGCTGTTGTCATTCATACTTAGATGAACACCTTGGTCTCTGCTTGCTGATAGAGAAACCGAGGCCTAATCCTCCTATTTCTTTCTTGGCCTTCTGCCTAATGCTTAGTTCCTGCTGACATGTATTATATGTTGAGAACTTTTCATTTGACAGGTAGATGTGTGTAATTATGTTTTTAAAAAATGAAATCATGCCTCTACAGAGAATTTTTAGGTAATGATTATAATACAGGGGTTTAATTTATTTTGGAGGGGAAAAAAAGGTGTTGCTTTCACAGCATCAGTCAGAGCATTAGAAAAACCAGTGGCAGAATCTTGATTGAATTAGGCTGTGTTTATAATTAGGAAATGCCAAGGCCTGAAAAACATCAAGAAGTGGTGAGAAGAAAATGATGAAATTAAAAGCCTTTTTTTTTTTTAAGGTTTAAGGAATTGGCAGTTTAGGGGCATTATGTTGTTTACTAATTGGTTTGTGGATGCTACTTTGACTTATAGATTTCATTCTGCATTTTGATCCTAAGTCAATATATAGGCCCTGGCATTAATTAAATCCCCAGGGTAAGCATTTCTAAGGAAGATTTTAGGAGGAACTTTCTGAGAAGGAGTGAGATTGTTGGGACAAGTTGCCAAGGCATATTGGCAATTCAAAGCAAGTTGAGAAGGATAGAAGGAGCTCAGGAATGTAGGATCCCTGTGTAGGAATCCTGAATGAGACCAGAGAAACTGTTTACTCTGAATTGAATCTAAAGATAGTTAATGCAAACAAACTCGACTGATTCCTTGGGAGCTTACATGAAGAACGATGGAAAAATCTAACTTTATCACAACCTGAGATTATAGCTTTCCCCAATGGTAATAGCTTATGTTGCACACAGCATGCTATCTCATTTTAGTCGCAGAACCGCCTGGTAAAACAAGGACAAATATGATCATCGTTATTTCCATATCACAGATCAGCAAACTGAGGCCCAGGGAACTGACATGACTGGCCTGAGGTTACAGAGCTAGCAAGTGGCAGATTCAAATGCAGGTCTTTGGACAGTTAATACCATGCTCAGTTCCTTACAACTTGCCAATGAGTCAGCACTAGTTAAAATTTTCCTCTTAAAGGCGTATGATCTAGGTTGAGAAGAGGTTGGGAGTTTTTGGATGACATTTGTGGTTTTGGAGTCTATGGTGATATTTCTAGTAGTAGTAATAAATGCCATTTATTTAGCAATGTATCAGTGAGTATAGACTACATTATGCTGCAGTAATGAAAGACGCACAAGTTTTAATGGCTTAATACAACAAAGGCATATTTCTTGCTGACATGACATGTCCACTGGCTACATGCCAGTCACGTGTGGGCAATAGGCTCTGCTCATCATAGTTATTCAGGCATCCAAGCTAATGGAGCAACCACCTGCTCTAATGTGCCATTCACCAAGCTAGAAGCATGGAGATCACTAGAAGGTCTTGTACCACCAATAAAATGCTCCATGCCAGAAATGACATGTCACTTCTGCTTTCAGCTCATTGGCCAAAATTAGTCACATGGCCTCACTCAACCACAAGTAGCCAAGAAGTGCAATCCTACCTCTTGTATGACAGGGAGAAAGACAGAAATATTTGGCAAACAGCATTAGTGACTACCATAACATTCAATAAACAACAAGTAGTTCATCTGATCCTACAACAAACCTGTAAGGCAATAATGAAGGCTAGCAGTTATTGATTATTTACCATGTGCCAAGTGCTGTTTACCTAGAAGAGCACATTTAACCCCACAACAACCCCATCAGATAGATGCTGTAATTATTTCAATTTTACAGATGAGAAAACTGAGGTTTAGAGAGGTGAGGTTACTTGCCCATGGTCACATAGCTAGGAAGGGGTTAAAGCCAGTATTTGAACCTGGGCCATCTTGGCTGCAGAGCCCATGTTATAATAACCCCATTTAATTGATGAGAAATCTGAGGCTCTGGGAAGCAAACCATCATGCCAAGTTCGTGAAGCCAGGAAGCAGCAAGCCCCAGTTCCTTTCCCTTATCATATTTCCCATATAAAGGCTGGGAAGCCTTCCTTATCAGTTTCTGTTGGTAATTGCCCATCATCCCTCCCCAACTCTTTCCTGTGCAGGCAACTCCCAGCTCTTGGCCTTCTCAGTCTCTGAAGTGAGTACTGTGTTAGAACCAATTTATACCAGCTCACAAGAGCCAAATGTTAAATTTCCAGGACTTTTGCAAACCAGGTGTTAAACGTAGATGTTATTAAAAATT
This sequence comes from Cynocephalus volans, assembly GCF_027409185.1. Classification (NCBI taxonomy): domain Eukaryota; kingdom Metazoa; phylum Chordata; class Mammalia; order Dermoptera; family Cynocephalidae; genus Cynocephalus; species Cynocephalus volans. The sequence goes on from NC_084461.1 coordinate 188,661,250, forward strand.
AAGCTACATAAACTTAGTATAGTTAAATAAATCATATTTCAAACCAAAATAATAAATACTCAAAACTCATCGCTTCCTAATTATTTTTCTGTGTTTTACTATTCCATGCTACTGGGGTTGTTTGCATCTACGGTATCTGTATGTAGCACTACATGATGGAGTGCTCCCGCATGTCTCTCCCTAGCTGTGTGCTCAGTGATGCCCAGTTGATAGACTGAAATTGGCTATGACAGGAGTATTTTTTTTAGTATTATTATTTTTTATTTCAAAAATTTACACTACAGAAATTGGCAAGCACTACCAGTCTCCCTGGAGAGCCATTTGTTAAACATTTACAGCACACCACTACCTGGAGCCAACCTGCTTCCACCACTGGGCTGCACCGTTAGCCTCAGTTTTGGATCCAGCTGGTCCCAGAGCCAGGCCAGCTTCCATGAGGCTGCTGCACAGGACCAGTAGTGTGCATTCATCCTTGACAACTTTTCTAGATTGATGTCCCTCCCTTTAAGCCACTGGCTCTCATTTAGGATTGAGAGACTGCCCATTAGCATTACCTGAGAGATCTTTAAAAAATACAGATATTTTATAGGACCCACCACCAGAAGTTCTGATTTTTAATTGGTCTTCTGTGGGGCATCAGAATTTTTTAAAGCTTTCCAGCTACAACCAAAGTAGAGAGCTACAACTCTAAGCAAACTCAATGTGTGAAAACGTGGGCAATCAAAGAAGGCAGATTGGGGAACTGGTGATTTAATTCACAGCAAATTTTCTTAATTTTCGCAACAATATTCTGTAAAGAACTCTGTAGGGCAGGGGATAGCAAACTTTTTCTCTAGAGAACCAGGTAGTAAATATTTTTTACATTGTGGGCCATAGGGTCTCTTACAGCTTCTCAACTCTGCTATGTCAGTGTGAAAGCAGCCGTAGACAATGGGTAAAGGAATGGGGATGGCTGTGTTCCAATAAAACTTTATTTACAAAATGTTGTGGGCTGGATTTGGCCCATGGGCCATAGTTTGCCAACCACCATCTCTGGTGTTCTTTAAATGGTGCCCATACCTGTTCAGGGATTGTTCTTAAAGTCTACATGTGCAGTCACCTTGAGCTAACCCGTTGAATTGGTCACTGAATTTCCTTCCAACTTCCCCCACCCAAATTCTTTAAATAATTTTAACTGTTCTTACTCATCTTTTAGGTAAAAATGTTGACTTGAACATGGATAGACTAGAAGTTCTTTGGAAGGGGGATACCCTCAGTCTTATTCTCTTGGCATGGTTCCTGACCCTTGGGCCTCATTGAACAAATATTTGTTGGAGGAATAAATTGATAAAATAAATAACATTTACTCTTTTTTAAAAACTGTATTATGGTGAATTTCAAAGGTACACAAAAAGAGAATAGCATGGAGAATCCCCACATACCCATTGACCAGCTCCAACACTGTATTGAAGTTGCTTATTTGGTAGTGTTTCTCTAAATTCCATAGGCCAGGGAGTCTCTCTATTATTCTCTATTTTGCTTTATGCCCTGGTGCTGTGCCAGGGTAGGGCATGCAGTAGGTGCTCAGTAAACTTGTGTTGGCTAAATGAAAGAATGAATAAATGACACGCTGGGCATTTAGATGTGGTTTCTAAGACTTCTAGAGGGTTCACTGGCTGTTATATAGATTTGGAAATATTGTGGGTTAGCATGTCTCCTTCCCTTTAAAATCGCAAATAGCTGTGGTTCAGCATCTGCAGTGGACATCAAAATCCCTGAGAACCCTCTTTACTGTGCTGGTTCCCATGCCTCATTTCCAGGAGCTGGGCTGTGGAGAAGGCTGGCATATGGAGAAGCCTGGTAGAATCTTGCAGGTGAAAGAAAATCTAGTTGTCCAAGGTTATAAAGGACACCCTTTGTCCTGAACTCCTTTGACACCTTCTCTCTGGAGTTCTGGTGTGTAGGAAAGGGAGTGACCACAAAAAAAAAGAAAAGAAAAGAAAAGATCTGGTCCAATTTAAACCCCTTTCAAGTTACCAGACTGCTGGAGATTAGCTTAGAGAAAATATGTCGGGGTCTGCTTTGATTTGCAGTTTGAGATAAATGCGGGAAACGTGTTTTTGCTTCCTAGGAGAGGATTATGTTGTTTTGCAAGTTGGGTCATTGTCACTTTTGATTTTAGAACACTTACTTGTGCCTCCAGTAATGAACAAAAGCCAAACTACCCCTGAAACCAGCCCAGGAGGTCCTGCTATCTCAGAAGTCCAAAGTATCCTAGTTTCTACTGAATTCCTATTTCCAGAACCCTAAAGGGTTCTGTACTAGGGCTACATCAACACTGTGGTTTATTTCAGATATAAACAAATCTTGTTAAAGCCATTCCCCGCCCCTAAAAAAATCCTTACATTTTGGGGTGAATCATCCTTTTATATATTGATTTAACATGTAATATAGCCCTTGCACAAATAATCTTTATACATAACCCGGTCGTACTCAACCAGGGTAGTGGTGAACTCAGTCAAATTTTAGATACATTAAATTATGATTTTGTAGTTTAAGCTGGGAGGCAGACAATGAAATAAACGTATTTTCAATGACCAGTACTTTGCTTTACTTTATCCACTAAAGAGAGACAAGTTTTTAAGATATTTTTTTCCAATTGAAAAATGACTGAGTCATAAGCCACAGATGCTTATTTATGGGAGGTGTATTTTAGGTATAAATCCGATGATTCTTGAATGGAGGAAGTTTGGGGCGTTTGCCTTCCCAAATTCTTAGGTTTACTCCGGGACTGACCCTGGTCCAGAACCTCTTCCACTAATACCTAAAATATATGTGCTGTTTCCAAGTGCTCCATGTTCCTCAAAAACAAATCACTCCTAGAAGGTTAAATTCCATTTCCACGGTTAATATCAAAACACCATCCTCTGTCCCTCATGCAGTCCCCTGCTGGAAGTTTCTGGTTCGACTGGCTGAGTGCTCTGTGGTCTAAATATAGCCATTTAAAAAGAAGATTACGGCCCGTCCACTTGGGACTGCTAAAAAGCCTTTCACGATAACTCTTGAGAGCCTGATGCCTTTAATCCTTAACTTTAATTTAAAATAAAGAGATCTTCTCAATTCATATTCCATTTTGCACACTCCCCTCCCCCCCCACCTTGCCCTGCACTACAAATCTTTTAATTTCTCCCCACCCCACCTTTCATTATTGAGAAATAAGACTCTTTATAAGTAGCTTCTGGAGCAAGGATGGGCTAAAAACTATTTTAATTTCTTGCAGAATGTTTTTATAGAAGAAAATCAACACTAGAGAGTATACACAGCTCTTTATGGAGGTGGGGAGAATTAATCAGGCCAGAAAGTTCAGAATATGAAAAGGGAGGAGGGCGGGTGGGAAGGATGTTTCATCAAACCTAACTGCTCTGGGAGATTCAAAGATAAAAGGATTTCCCTCTCCGAGTGCCTTAAATATTGGCAGGCAGTGGGGTCAAGATTTTTTCTTTTGTTGTTATGGAAAGCCATACAGATAATTAATGCTGTTGAAAGAAGATTGTTCTGTTGGCGTCTGTGAGGCTGGCCCCCCAGTCTGGGATCTTCTGGAAAGAAACAAGTCAGGGAAAAAAGTTATGCACCAGGGGAGATCCTGCCAATTTACACAAGCAATAAATAACATCCGGAGAGCAAACAGCCACTGGCTAGTTCCTCGTGGCTGCAGATATTTGATCTGGGGACACAAGTTGGTGCGTGCAGTGAACTTTAAATGGGGTGAGGAACTGACTCCCCCCTGCCCCCACCCCATCACAGACTACTTCTTTTAAACAATAATTATTAAAGAAAGGAAGTTGCAACCCGGAAAGGTTATGCATCAGCTTTGATATGTACAGTTTTTATTTCTTCCTAGATGGATGGCTCCTGCTCTAATTTAATGGGCAGGAAATGTTTGATCCCCTCCTTGGATGTCAGATGCAGCCACGGGGTCTGGGAGTCCTGGCCAGTCCTGCTGGGCCCCTAGGAGCCTTCTGTGCCTCTGGCTGACCCTGTCCTGAAGGACAGAGGATACGCTGAGAAAACTCAATAAACCCCAAAGGGATAACAGGAATAGCTAATGTTTATCAGTACTTCATATATGCCAAATCTCATGCACTTTCTATACAGTAGTTCACTTAATCCTTGTAAAACCCACAGAGGATGGTGCTGTTTTTGGTCCCATTGTACAGATAAGGAAACTGAGGCTCAGAGAAATGAAGTTCACCCAGCTAGCAAATGTCAAAACTGAGATTCTAACCCATGTAGTCTGGCTCAAGAGTTGACACTTTTTTTTTAAGTGAGTTGAAATTCACATAATATAAAATTAACCATTCCATTTATTTGTTTATTTATTTATTTTGGTGGCTGGCCAGTATGGGGAACTAAACCCTTGACCTTGGTGTTATAAGGCTGTGCTCTAAAAATTATTTCAAAGTGAACTATTTGGTGGCATTTAGTACATTCACAGTGTTGTGGAACCACCACCTCTACCTAGTTCCAAAACATTTTCGTTAACCCAAAAGGAAACCCCATACCTATCAGCAGTCACGTTCCATTTGTCCCTCCCCCCAGACCCTCACAACCACGGGTCTGTGTTCTAGCTAGGAGAGCCAATGATGAGTTCTAGTCTGAAAGCCAGCAGGCTTGAGGCAGGGTTTCAGTTCAAGTCCGAAGGCAGGAAAAGACTGCTGTCCTAGCTCATGGGGATGGGCAGGAGGAGTTCCCTTGGAATGGGGGGATGGTCAGACTTTTTGTTCTGTTTAGACTTTCAGCTGATTGGAAGAGGCCCACTCACATTAGGGAGGGCCATCTGCTTTACAGAGTCTGCCAATTCAAATGTTAATCTCATCCAGAAAGACCTTCATAGACACACCCAGAGTAATGTTTGACCAAATATCTGGGCACCCCATGACCCAGTCAAGTTGACATATACAGTTAACCATCACACGTTCATGCCTTGTCAACTTGGCACCCATCCACATCTCATTAAACTATAATTAATCTCCAGATAAAGACAACAACAAGGTCATAATCCCTCCTAACATGATATGGCTGTCCTGTGGACAACCGAAAATGCACTAAGAAGAGGAAGTAACACCCGGGAGTGATGTTTACTCTCCCCCTTGATATCCCATAACTTAAATACTACAATGTAAAATGAAGAGTAATGTAAAGTCAGTACCTCTGATGTTGCCTAATAAAGGAATGAAAGAGAACAAAGATATTTGCTTCTATATATTCATACACATAAACATATTTGTAACAAAATAGGGAGGAAGTACTCATGACAAATACAGTCCTCATTTCTGTAACTGGTCATGTGGTCATAGCTGGTATTTATAACTACTTTCTTCCACTACCCATTTCATATCCCCTTTGCCTTCAGTGAGCACCTCAGCTGGTTGTAGTTCTCTACCTAGTGGGGTGACCCAAACTTTTGTTCCTGACGAGTCTGGGCCATTCCTAGTTCCTGCCTGGATTGGGTTGTAGTTTTCCATTGGCCTTAATCACAGGGCATGGTGATACTAAGAGATTCCATAAGGGATCTCCTGTATTCCAGACATATTCATTCTTATCTCCATTGTGGACTAATAGTCCAGTTTCCCCTTGATAGTCAGGATTAATTACCCTGCCAGCGCAGTAACTCCCTCTTTGCCTGTTGATTCAGAGGCAAGAGGAGCCCAAAGTGTCTGGGCAACAATCTCAACTTCCAGTTCAAGGCAATCATTGTTGTGTCTCCTAGTGGAAGCATTTTTTCCTCTGGAACTAAGACCTCTAGACCAGCAAAGCTTAAGGTCACAGGAACAGGAGGCAAAACTTTTGCTGTGGGTCACTAGGGGTAATAATGAGAGACTCCCATTTCCACCCCTTGATTCCTGCACCCATGAATCATGGCCATGGGAGTACCACCTATTAGCCACCGATTCTGGAGAACCTTGCCCCAGCCTTAGGTGGTGCTGTAACTGAGTCTTCAAAAGGCCATTCCACCATTCTGTCAAGCCAGTTGCTTGTGGATGGTGAGAACAGGGTAAGACCTGCAAATTCCAGGAGCACTTCATTGGTTGTGAAGCGAATTCCTTGGACAGAAGCAATGCTATGTGGAATACTATGCCGGTGGATAAGGCATGCTTTAAGTCCATGGATGGTAGTTTTGGCAGAAGCATTGCATGCAGGGAAGGTAAAGCTGTGCAGTGTCTATTCCAGTAAGGACAAAACTCTGCCCCTTCCATGGTAGAAGCAGTCCAATGTAATTAACCTGCCATCAGGTAGCTGGCTGATCACTCCAGGGGAGTGCCATATCAGGGGCTCAGTGCTGGTCTCTGCTGCTGGCAGATTGGGCACTCAGCAGTGGCCATAGCCAGGTCAGCCTTGGTAAGTGGAAGTCCATGTAGCTGAGCCGGCTGGGGAAAGAAGCTGACTAATATCCACAGAATGGGTCGTACTGTCTACCTGATTGTTAAAGTCCTCCTCTGCTGAGGTCAACTTTTGGTGGGCATTCTCATGGGCCACAAATGTCTTCACATTTTCTGCCTATTCAGAGGTCAGTCCCCCCACCTCTTCCCCAAACTTCCTTGTCACCAATTATCTAATCATGTTCCTTCCAAGTCCCTGACCATCCAGCAAAACCACTGACCACAGCCCATGAATCAGTATATAATTGCATGCTGGCCATTTCTCTTTCTAGCAAAGTAACTAACTAGCTGCACTGCTTGAGGAAATCCTCTGGCAAGATTTCCATTCGTCTCCATCCTTCAGGGATGTCCCAGAAAGGGGCTTTAGTGCCGCAGCTGTCCACTTTTGAGTGGTGCTTGTGTATCGTGCAGAGCCATCTGTAAACCAGGCCCGAGTCTTCTCTTCCTCTATCCGCTGATTGTAGGTTCCCTCCTGGAGTTCTCCCTAAGAGGCCATGGGTGCAGCCTGGGGGAGAGAAGGCAGTGTGGCAGGAGTGGGGGCTATGGGCATTTGGGCCACTTCTATATGTAACTTACTTGTACCTTCAGGGCCTGCTTTCACTCCATCGCATATACACCACTTCCATTTGATGGAGTGCTGCTGTGTAGCCTTATGGCTTGGTGGGTCAGATGACACCCAGTTCATGATGGGCAGCTCAGTTCACATGGTAACTTTGTGGCCCACGGTCAAGTGTTCAGTTTCTGCTAAGGCCCAGTAGCAGGCCAAGAGCTGTTTCTCAAAAAGAGAGTAGTTATCTTTAGAGGTTGGCAGGGCTTTGCTCCAAAATCCTAAGGGCCTGTGCTGCAACTCATCTATACGGGCCTGTTCAAATGCTCCAAACAGTATTCCTATCTGCCACTGACAATTCAAGCACCTTTGAGGGCTGGCTGGTTAGCTCAGTTGGTTAGAGCATGGTGTTATAACACCAAGATCAAGGATTCAGATCCCCGTACCAGCCAGCTACCAAAGAAAGAAACAATTCAAGCACTGCTGGGTCTGCTGGATCATATCGCTGAAAAGGCAGAGCATCTTGCACAGCAGCCTGGACCCGTTGCAGAGCTGCCTTCTGTTCTGGGGCCCACTCAAGACTAGCAGCTTTTCAGGTCACACAGTAAATGGGTGGGAGTAACACACACAAATGAGGAATATATTGCCCCCAGAGTCTAAAGAAGCCCACTAGGCATGGGCCTCTGTTCTGGTTGTAGGAGGGGCTGCATGAAACAACATACCTTCACTTTAGAAGGGATACCTCAACAGCCCCATACCACGGACCCCTAGAAATTTCCCTGAGGTAGAAGGTCCCTAAGTTTTTGTTGGATTTATTTCCTACCCTCTGGCATGTAAATGTCTTAGCAAAAAGTCTAGAGTCATTGCTACTTCATGTTCACTAGGTCCAATCAGCATGTGTCATCACTGTAGTGGGATAGTGTAATGTCTTGTGGAAGAGAAAGGCCACCAAGATCCCTACGAACTAAATTGTGACATAGGACCAGAGAGTTGATACACACCTGAGACAGGACGTATTGCTATCTAAGGCGTATTGCTGGCTTGCCAGCTGAAACTAAACTTCTTCTGGTGGGCCTTGTGGACAGGAGCGGAGAAAAAGGCATTTGCCAGATCAATAGCTGCATACCAGGTACCAGGGATATGTTAATTTGTTCAAGCAGTGAAGCCGCATCTGGCACAGCAGCTGTAGTTGGAGTCACCATGTAGTTAAGTTTATGATAATCCATTGTCCTTGTCTGAGATCCATATGTCTTCTGCATAGGCTAAATAGGCAAGTTGAATGTGGTGGGAATCACTGCCCCTGTATCTTTCAAGTCCTTGATGGTGGCACTAAGTTCTGCAGTCCCTCCAGGAAGCAGTATTGCTTTGGGTTTATTTTTTTTTAGGTAGAGGCAGTTCTAGTGGTTTCCACATGGCCTTTCCCATCATAATAGTCCTTACTCCACAGGTCAGGGAACCAATGTGAGGATTCTGCCAGCTGCTAAGTATGTCTAATTCCAATTATGCATTCTGGAACTGGGGAAATAACAACAGGATGGGCTTGGGGACACACTGGATCCACTGTGAGACAGATCTGAGATAAAACTCCATTGATCACCTGACCTCCACAGGCCCCTACTGTGATGGGTCACAGTGACATTTTGGGTCTCCTGGAATTAGTGTCAGTTCAGACAGAGCCTGTATCCAGAAGTGCCTGAAAGTTTTGATTATTTTCATTTCCTCAGTGCACAGTCACCCTAGTAAAATGCCATAGGTCCCTTTGGGGAAGGCTAAGAGAAAAATTAGTAGTATAAACTTTTGGCAGTGTGCCAACGTTCTTCCTTAAGGGGACTCAGCCTGCCCTTCATTCAAAGGATTCTAAGTCTGTAACCTGGCTCCACTCTGTGAATTGTTTGAGTGGCTGTGACTCTCTGTATGATTCAGATTAGACTTTTGTTCACTTGATCGAGAACTTTTCTGCTTATACAGATCAAGAAAGAATTTGGTAGGCTTCCTGTCTATTTCTCTTCTGTGAACACCGTGATTAACTAGTCAATGCCATAGGTCTGTGTGAGTCAGACTGTTCTAGTTGCTGCTTTGCCTCTGCTGTCCATTACGGTGACCACGCCCAGCTAGCTTTTGGCAATTGAGCGCCACCACTTGGCACCTGCCACCCCAGATCCAATTAATTACTCCTTTCGTGAAGAACAATCCCAGAGTGCTTCAAGGATGCCGGGGCTTCCCTCATATGTTTATTTCTAGCAATATTGGTGAAAGGTGTGTCTTCTGGACTTTCTCAGTATGGGTGAGTAGGTCTTAAATGACAAATCCACTCTAACATTCAAATCTCCATAAGTCTTTGGATCCCTTCCCCTAGATTAAACCAAGGCTGGGGTGGTATTTCCAGCCCACTCACTGTGGGTCAGCCAACCAGCCAAGCAAACTGTTAGTGTCCATTCCAACTCCCTGAGCTGCAATGCTAAATGCAGAATCTCTGCTTAATGGGCCCATATCGATAAATTGAGCCTGATCCAACTTTATGTTCCCTTCAGCATTATCCCACACCCTTAATATCCATTCCTACACATGTTCCCTGGATTTCTGTCTGTGTAAATTAGAAAACTCAAGTAGTTCTTTTGGAATGTGCCACACCTTCTCGTGGGTCACATTTTGTACCTCACCATTAGGGGCCTGCTGGGGCTTGAGTCTAGTTCTAGGTCTAGAAGCAAAGACGGATGGTGCAGTTGGGTTCTGAGGAGACTCAGCATTGTCTTGTGTGGCAGCTACCTCAGGAGAGTCAACAGTTTCCTCAATCAACGCAGGGTTAATCCCCTTAGTAGGGGGTGGAGAGGCCACTTCTGCTGGGGGTGGGGAGAAGACCTTCCACCTACAAAGAAGGTTCATTAGAATATAGGGGCTCAGTGTACCCAGCTTCATCAGGTCTTCCTGCATGTCCCCATCCCAATTTTCAGTGTCCCATTCCTTCCCAATCAATGCCCTCACTGTAAGAGTAGACACCTTATGGGGCTGGGAGTTCAACTTGCATTCTGATTCAGCCAGTCACAGAGTGAGATTCTGGGCATGATTTTCAGCAATTTCAGCACTGGCTACAGGAGGTAAGGGTCTCCTTCAGGGCGCACATGGAAGTTTTAAGATAGTTTATGTGGCACTGGAGCAGGGAATTCAAATCACTGAGCTCTCCCTTTTCTTTCCCCATTTTGTCCAGAGACATGAGGAGCAGCCAGCCAGTCTCATTATATTCATTACTTTGCCCAAAAGTGTTTGAAAGTATCATATAAGGGGGAGTTACCAAAAAGCGCACAGAAAGATTTGTATTATCTTCTAATTCTATTTTTCCACAAACTTTTTGAAGTACCCTCATACACAGTTACCCAGATCCTTGCTCCTTATAAGTGGCTGATTAGTGATATCCAGTGGAGATATTTTGCATATCTGTATTGTCAGATCACACAATGGACTATCAGTGCTCTCTTTACTTCTGCAAATAGAGTCATTAGTGCCAAATTAGAAAGCCAACCCCTGGAACCTCAAAACCAGTTCAGAAAACTGATCCTTAAAATTCTGTTCCTTTAGAACCACTCTTGGTGCAAAGTCTGTATTAGTCAGGGCTCTCCAGAGAAACAGAAACAACAGGATATGCATGTGTGTGCATGATGTGTACCCAGAGCAATGCAGGCTGATGTAGGTGTGAAGGAGATGCTCAGAGGGAGCAACAGAATTCTGCCTGGAGAGGTCTGGGAAGGCTCCCTGGAGGAGGTACATTTGAGCTATGTTGTGAAGGATAAAGAAGGGTTTTCCAGGAAAACGGGGTGGGAAAGGAAAACCCAGGCAGAAGGATGATGTATGCTTGGGTTTCTAAAGCTAGTTCAGTGTGACCCAAACACAGAATACATGTTGGGGACATGACAGGGACATGCCTGGAGAGTGGGGCAGGGTAAGCCCCCCTGAGAGCCGCAGGAGCTGTCCAGGGCTTTGAGCAGAGGAATGGCTGGGAGTCGATTGTGTACTAGAAAGATTGCCTTGGGGGCTGTTTATTGAGCACCTAGTATGTGCCAGGCCCTGGGGTTTCAGTAGTAAGACAGAGAAGGTCTCTGCCTGCCTGGAGAGTAAAACTATAAGTAATAAAAATGAATGTGTGGTCAGTCCACAGTGATAAGTGCTATGGAGGAAAAAAAGAAGGGAAGGGAGATGAGGGTGCAGGGAGTGTGCGGTGTGGGGCGGGTAGAGCTAATGCAGTTTTAAATGGGGTCTCACTGAGGAGGTTACATTTGGGCTCTTGAAGGTTTTGAATAAGCAGCCATGAGGATATCTGGGGAAAGAGCATTCCTGGCAGAGGGAACCACGAATGCAAAATGTAAAATGGTGCAGCTGCTGTGGGAAACAGTTTGATGGTTTCTCAGTAAGTTAAACATAGACTTAGCATACGACCCACAATTCTGCTCCCAGGAATACACCCAACAGAATTGAAAACAGATGTTCAGACAAAAACATGTACATCAATCTTCATAGCAGTATTATTCACAATAGCCAAAAGGTGGAACCAACCCACATGTCCCCCAGCTCCTGAATGGAAAAACAAAATGTGGTCTATCCATGCAGTGGAATATTATTAAGCCATAAAAAAGTACGAGGTACTGACACACACTTTAACATGGATGAATCTTGAAAGCGTCACTCTAAGTGAAAGAAGCCAGACACAAAAGGCCACATATTATATGATTCCATTTATTTGAAATACCTAGAATAGGCAAATCCCTAGAGCAGAAAGTGGATTAGTGATTTCCATGGGCTGAGGGAAGGGGAATTGGAAATGAGTACTTGGTGGATTTGTGGGTTTCCTTTTGGGGTGATGAAAATGTTCTGAAACTAGATAGAGGTGATGGTCATACAACATTGTGAATGTACTAAATGCCACTTTAGAATGTTAAATTTCACATCACATGTGCTTTACCACAATTAGTGCCTGTTTAAATGCAGCCATGATCCCCCCATCAAAGATTAAAGAAAGAACAAGGGGCTGGTGTGTATAGGGCCCGGTGAGGACTTAGCCTTGATTCCAAGTGGGCTGGGAGCCTTGTAGGGTTTGGAGCAGAGGAGTGAGGTCATTGACTTAGGTGCTGACTCTGGCTGCTATACGGGAAACTGGGTTGTGGGCAGGAGCCTGGAGACCCGCGAGGTGGCTGTTGCAGCTGTCCAAGCAAGTGATAAGGGTGGAGGGGGTGAAAAGTGACACGATGCTGACTGTAACTCAAAGGATGAACCAACAGGACTTGCAGGTGGGTAATGGGAGAAAGAGAAGAGCCCGGTTTGGCCTGAGCTGTCAGCTGGATGGGGTTGCCCTGCCCTTTCCTGAGATAGGGGCCCCTGGGAAAGGAGTGGGCGTATGAGCAGAGCAGGGCTCAGCTTTGGGGCCAGGGAGTTACAATCATTGCCCTCACCGGACCTGACGGTGGGCAAGGCCTCGTGATTGGGGGATCAAGGCTGCATTTGAGCAGCCTCTGGAAGAACTGCATGTGCATCAGGGCCGGGGAGGTTTTATGTACAGAAATCAAAGGACAGGATGTTTATCAGGCTCTCCTCACATGCCGGGCACTGTGCTGAGCTCTTTGCCTGTCTTCTCATTGAACTACTGCAGCGACCCCTTGAGGTTGCTACAATTATTAACCTATTTTACAGGTGGGTGTTGAAGGCTCAGAGAAGTTGAGAGTCTTGCCCAAGGTCACCCAGTAAGTAAGTGGCCAGGTGGCATTTTTTGTCGTTGCTGTTGTTGTTTCAATAATATTTCATTTTATTTTTTATTGGCATATTCATTATTACACATCGCAATTATTCTTTATGTCCTTTACCCGACCAATCACTCCCCACCCCCTCCCTCTTTCCCTCCCCCCATCTCTAGTATCCTTAGGTTTGTTCTCTCCTTCTGAAAGTTCAACATATTATTGTGGTCTTTTTCTTTCCTTCCTTCCTTCCTTCCTTCCTCCCTTCTTTCCTTCCTTCCTTCCTTCCTTCCTTCCTTTCCTTCCTTTCCTTCCTTTCCTTCCTTCCTTACTTCCTTTCTTTACTTTCTTTCTTTCTCTCCCTCTCTTTCTCTTTCTTTCTTTCCATCTTTCTTTCTTTCCTTCTTTCTTAGCACCCAGTAGTGAGTGAGAACATTCCGTATTTCTCTTTCTGCATCTGGCTTATTTCACTTGACATAATTTTCTCCAGGCTCATCCATGTTGCTGCAAATGGCAGAATTTCATTCTTTTTTATGGCTGAGTAGTATTCCAGTGTGTATATATACCACATTTTCCTTATCCAGTCAGCCATCAATGGGCATTTAGGCTGGTTCCATAATTTGGCTATTGTAAATAGAGCCAGCTGGGATTTGACCTCTGGAGCCTGGATTCAAGACCCAGGAACTTATTTGTCAGGAGTTCGTCTCCCAGGAATAGAAAGGCCAATTCCTTTGAAGTCAGTGCAAAAAAGTCCCATGAGACTGCTGGGGTCAAAATTTGGTCTGAAAGTCCTGTTTAAAGGGTAGTGGGGGCAGCTCAGGGATGGTGCAAGAGAAGCATCGGTTCAAGGTAGTCACACTGCCTGCCTCCCTCTTCTGCTGATATTATTATTATTATTAAATTGAATTGAAATCAGTCACTTTGGGAAAGGGTAAGATTTGGAAGGGAAGACACCAAAACATTACTAGATGTCCCTGAGTAATGGGATTTTTAAGAACTCCATCATGGTAAATTTCAAGCACCCGCAGAAATAAAGAGAATAATGCAGTAAATCCCCTTGTCCTGAACACCCAGCACCAACCATCATCAACATATTGCTATTCTGGTGTCATTTATCCAACTGCTTCCTTCCACTTTTTTCCCTCTGGAGTATTTTGAAGAAAACATCAGAGATATTGTTTAACTAGATGGTGGTGGGATTTTGAATGATCATTATTTTTGACTCATCCAGATTTTCTAGTTTGTGTGCAGAGCTTTGTATGTTATTTTTTTGTCTGACTTTAAAACTTGTTGCACTTTTAGGGCACCAAGCTCTAGGCAGCTCTGTTTCTTCATCTATAAAGTGGGGCCCCTAACAGGACCCCTCTCTGAGCTTGTTTCTGTAAAATGCTGATAGCCGGGCCTGCCACAGTGTAGGTGTTGCTATTTTTATTATTACGTTTTTAGTGTGGTGTCATTTTTTAAAGCACAGGTTCTGCCCCTGGGTTCCTGTTGGGGGTCCCTGGATTCTGTACAGCGAGCTTCCCAGAGCACATGCTTCAGGTTCTTGCCCCCACAGTTTGGCTGCTCTGCTGAGACCCACTGTCCCCCCCACCCCATGACCTCTCCCTGCCTGTGGCAAGTGCACCCTCAGGACTCAGTGAGAACCCAGGCTCTGTGCTCACAAGCTGGAAGACCCTGAGCAGGTGCCCAACCTCTCTGAGCCTCAATTTCCACTTCTGTAAGTCAGGGGTTGTCATGGCACCTACCGGATAGGGCTGTTTTGCATGGATGGAATGAGCTGGTATGAATAAGGGCACAGTACAGTGCTTGGCATACAGTAAGTGCCCAAAAATTGTTAACTGGCAACTTCTTTCCAGAATTTGCTTAGGGATGAGCATGGGGCAGGAATGAGGCATTGGGCCACCACCCCCTGCCCCTGATGGTGGCCACAGGACAGTGGAACAGGCTGTGGCCACAACTAGGTCACATGAGTCCCACCCTGCTGTGGGGCCTTGGGCAAGTGCTTTAACCTCTCTGGGCATCTGGAAAGGGACAGTGTGGATCAGCTGTGTGAAAGGCTGTAGCTTAGGCTGCTGCAGAGGTGAGAGCTCCAGCTGTGAGGACCCCTGCACCCATCCCCTACCCCCCTCCCTCAGAGCAGTGGCCACTGCCAGGCAGCTGATAGGAGGGGCCTGGCATGAGGACCAGCAGATGCCAGTCTCGCTCTGTGCACAGATGTATCTGCCAGTTTCTGATGGGGAGAAGTGATCTGGGAGTCACTCACTTCATTGATAATTAAATTCAAATTAAGAGAGATTTGCATTCATCAAAAGCCTGTTTGACAAGGTGTCACTGTTCCCATCCAGCACCCGGGCGCTGGGGAGCCAGCAAGGGGAGGTGCAGCTACATGGGGGTGGGAGAGAGGAGGGGTGGGTCCAGGGAAGGAGGGAGAACAGCAGAGAGGCTGCCTGTCAGCCCTTCATTATTGCAGAGGGTCATGGCTCCATGGTAAATGGAATAAAATGCTGTGTGGCCTCAGTCAGTCTGCTTAACCTTTCTGAGCCTCAGTTTCCTCACAGCAGCCCCTAGGGTCTCCCTCTGAGGAGGTGGACCGCTACCATTTGGCTTTGAGTTAGACAAGGAATCCTCCAATGCTGCCACCCTCCTTGGCCAAATGCTAGGAGAAGGAGAGCTGCAGAGTCTCCGGGGGGACATTGCTGGTGGCAGTCAGCACCCCCATCGCACAGCTGCTCTGAGCTGGCTGCTTCCTTCTCCCGGGAATTTCAAGATGTTTCATATCCTCCCCTGCCACCCTGGGGGTAACCCACAGCCATGGACTGACTGATTCAAGGGAAGAATAAAAGCCTGGCCTCCTTTCCTCGAGGTGGGACCACGCTGTGGCACCATTCACCCTCCACAGCTCCCCCTGGGATTGCTGAGGCTGGTCCTGCCAAGCCCACATCTCTGTCCAGCTCCTTCCGATGCCCCAATCTGCTCCCCATACTCCTTCTAGCTTCCTCTTAAGGGCATTACTGACCCCTCACACCCCCACCACATTAACTCACTAGCACAAAAATCCCCATCTCAGGTTCTGCCTGTAGAGAACACGACTCAACACAGAATCCAGCCTGGACTCAAAACCTATCTTGGTTGCTATGTGATCTCCAGAAGGTTGGCAACCTCTCTGAGCCTCAGGGTCCTCTGGGGGACATGGGGATAAGATAGCCCCCCCTCTTTTGGGTGGATTACAAGGATCGGGGGAGATTGTGGGTATGACTTTTGTTCCTGTAAACTGGAAAGTTTGGTGTAGCTTTCTTCAGAGAAGAGAGGGATCCCGCAGGCCCAAGTGGTCCGTGTGTGCTCTGCAGGATGAGAACAGATGAGTTTGGGGGAAAGAAAGGAGGTGTGTGGTAGGGACATTTTCTGTCTCTCTGGCTTGCTATGGGCTGCAGAGAGTGGACATACAGGACCAGTGAGGGTAGAACCACAAACGGCATTTGTGGGCAGAGATTCAAGAAATGGGCTTATGTTCAGAAATTATGGTGGTTGGGGTTGTGGTTCCTGAGGTTATTTTTCCAGCACTGCATTGGGACAAAGCCTTCCAGGCTCCTGGAGGGTGCTCTCTAAAGCAGCGGGAGTTTCTAGCTTTATCTGATCCAGCCGCATCTCAGACCCAGCCAATTGTTCCCCTTCCTTGGAAGGCTTTTGTGTCATGGCAGAGAAAACCTGATAGAAGAAAATCTCCTGTACAAAGTGGATGAATGAAGGGATGGTTGTGCATTGCACAGGGCTTGTTCATTCCTTCACGGGGCTGAGCTTCCCAAGGTCGTTTCAAATAGGACAGGATTTCAGAAGAACAGTTTCCTCCCAAGAAACTGTTTATTGGGTTAAAGGTAGTGGACCTGCCTTCACTCTGCTGAAGGGTCAACCGTATTTACAGGTCCAAGTGTTAAAACTAGACAGACCTAAGTTCAAATCTCAACTCTGCCCTGAACTGTGTGACCTGAGCCCCCATTTCCTTGTCTGTAAACTGGGGATATTAGTGGGGTGGTTGGGAAGAGCAGTGAGGTGATCATGGAGCCTGATGAGCCACAGTGTAAATGTCAGTGTTTGCATTTCCAGTAACAACTTTATTCCTTTTCTTCCCTATGTTGGCTCAGCTCCCTGCCCCTCACTCTACTCCTTGAGCCCTTCCATTGTCCGCTGTACTTGTGCAAGCAGACATGGGTGAGCCGGAAACCCATCTAGCAACTTCCTAAGGACCCCTGTAGGGCTATACCGGGCCGGTTTCCCAGGCAGAGGATCAAGAACAGCAGGCCCAGTGTCTGTTGATGGGGGACAATTGACTGGAGACAAATCTCACTTTTTCATCAATACCGTAGATTGAGCTGGCAGCAAAGAGGTTTTTGGAATTTTAGCAAGGGTTTGTTTTTTTTCTTTCCTATTTTGTGAGTTGCAGCACCACCTATCAAATGGAGAACTCCCTCTTGATATAGAAATGTGTGTACAGAGGGTAATTTTATTTTCCCGGCCAGGGCAAAGGCAGGTCTTCAGAAGCAGTCAGCTTCCAGCTTCATGGCTGGCTGTGTCCTCCTCTTTTAGATGACCAGGTTTCATCAAGTAGATGTTCTCCATTCACACACAAACTGGAAAAAAACAGCAGCTAAATATAGTGCCTGCACAGGCTGGCTGAGGTGGTCTGAAGCTAGAGGAAGAAGAAAGGGTGGGTTTAGCCTTTTTTTGCATAATCAAAATGGGGAGTACCTGCAGACCTTGTCACACCCTGATTGAGTCTCCAGGGCAGCAGATGTCCCTAATGTGACCTCAAAAGCTGTGTGACTTTTGGCAGGTGATAATACCTTTCTGAGCTTCTGTTTTCTCCTCCATAAAGTGGCATCATGTCTCTCTATGATGTTTCAGGTTTGACATTTCTGTGGCTCAGTTTTCATCCACGTGAGGATGATGATGCCTTAGAAGTGAACGGGGAACCTCAGGTGACACGCATGGGACTTGTTTCTCTCATCTCGTTTTTTAGTGTTATCTCAAAGATTGAGAAGAGATGGTGCATGAAGAGACATGTTCTTTGTTGATCACCAAACCTTGATTTCTTAGGCCCTTAGAATTAAGATTATAATTTAAATCCATATCTTAGTTACAAATTAGGGCCTCGGGGTCTTAGCTCAGCACCCTCACCCCCACACACAAATACACACAGACACACACACACACGCTTCTTGGTAGAGGTGGCCTTCCTTCTGCTCTTCAAAGGATTCAGTCTTTTGTAGTTGTTAAGTGAGCAGGCTCTGTACCCATATGCGTGTGCCTGCCACTTACTTGCTCAGTAACCTGGATAAAGTGTTTTTCCCTTCTCCAAACCTCGGTTTCCCCATCTGTAAAATGGGCATGAGAATATCTCCTTGGGCTAAACGAGATGATAATAAATATGACTGACATTTATTGAGCATTCATTCTGTGTCCAGCCCTATCCTAAGCATCATCTAAGGATGTAAGCATCTAAGAACAGCCCCATGAGATAGGTACCTATATTATCCCCATTTTGTGGGTAGGGAAAACAGAGGCTCAGAGAGGTGAAGTGACTTTCCCCAGATCACATAGCAAGTATCAGAGCCAGGACTTAAATCAGACACAGGGCAACTTTAAAGCCAGTGCTCTTGAACCCCCAAGTTACACAGCCCCCGATGAATGTCAGGGTCTCAGCTCCATGCCTCATATCTAGTAAGCACCCAGTAAATGTTGGCTGCGATGACTGTGATGATGGTGGTGATGTTTGGAAAACCTTTGCTTCGGGACAAGGGGACAGAATGTAGGATGAGTTTCCTAGCAAGTTCAATCATGGGTTTATAAATTTCCATCAGATTTCTAAACGGGAAGGATTACACTGAGAAGAGCCACATGCAAAGTACATCCCTCCCATCCAAAATAAAAGGAATGTATTTATATATACACACATTCACATTTTGGTATCTCAGAAACCAGGCAGAATATTGTAAAGCAATGTACGATGGCATAAAATATCGTCCCAATTTAATCCATCTATCTAGTGTTCCATCTAATTACTATATTAGAAAAGTCTTCAGACCATGTATTGAACATTATAAATGGGAATAAAATGATTCTGGTAATGGCTTAATAAAACAGGTGAGGTAGCTCCGTCTGTCTGCCTGTATCCTTGGACCATGGCCAGATTGATTTGTCAGGGAAGGAAAAAAAACAGAAATGGGCTTGTGTTGTTGCACTTTGGAGATTGTCTCCATTAGAGGCCTTTGATTTTATTCTTGTTTTTCCTTATGAGAAGTGGTTATCGGTTCCTTTGTTAACAGGAAAATATGTAGAACTGATGGAAAAACTGACAGCAACCGTTTCATATTTTATAAATCCGCTTCCAGCTCATAATTTGCCGGTTGGGATGAATCAAAGAACCCTGAAACTCCTGGTGAATTTGCAGCCGATGACTGCAGTTTCATTGGAGGCACTGTATAGCTGCTGGGATTTCACTGCTTTGAGGAGCTGTAGCTGCGGGGGTGGGTAGAGTGAGCCCAGGGTCAAGAAGTTACACATCTGGGCTGGCCGGTAACTCAGTTGGTTAGAGCATGGTGATGATAATACCAAGGTCTGGGGTTCGATCCCTGTACCAACCAGCCGCAAAAAAAAGAAAAAAAAGAAAAAAAGAAAATTACATATTGTTTGGGGCTGGAGTTGCCGCATAAGAAGGGATCTGGGCTCTCTGTGCATCAAATCACCTTTTCTTCTTCGTGTGCCTAGAAAGGTGTTTACTTTTTTGGTATCTCTGAGGCTTTCTGCATAGATAAAAAATGTGTTTTCCCCTTCTCCCCTCTCTCTAAATGCTCAATGTCTTTGTGCTTTGTGCCCTGAGTCTCCTGTCCCCTTTCCTTAAAAGCTGCCATTGCTACTGAGACTTGACACATCCCTGCCTGAATTTGTCTTGGCTTTAGGGCTGGTATCCAGCAACCAGCGACAGGAGGGCCAACCATGATGAAGGAGGGGAAACACCCCCTTCACCCAAGAACCTTGCATGTTTACGGCCCCCAACTCTGATTTCTTGCTCCAAGTAGACTAATATGCGGGTGTCGGAGGTTAAATTCCAGCACATCAAGGAGGTGCCATCTTTCATGGAGCCCTGGCATTCTCACCAGGCGTCGTCTGAGTTGTCATGGCTACGCAGGCCAGGGACCCCAGAGACGGGAGCACAGAATTAATGACAGTCCCGAGTAAAGGATTCCTGTCTTGGCAAGGTTGATGGATTACATTGATGTACCATTTGTCATACTGTAATTGTTCTGGCAAATGTAATACCCACTAGTATAAACATTGTACTGCTTTGCTAATAAAACCCAAAATAGGAAGAGAAAGGATGATACAGTGTTATGCTCACTTAAAGAGACAATGCCTCCTCTCCAAGTTGGAGCTGACTTCTTTTTCTGGAGGCTTTGGTGCCCAATGCCTTCTCCATCGATGTGCACGTATGCTAAGCTGCTGTCTGCCACTCCCTTCCTGGCATGCCCTGCACGGACCACCTGGGATGCATGTTTAGGCCTTTTCTCTGATGCTCAAGGGACTCAGTTTCCCCCTCCGTCAGCACCTCCTGTGATTCCTCTTCTTGGGAGTAATCAATGCCCAAAACCTCTTTGCATTTCCTGGATGCCTCCTCGGCATCCCCAGAAGAGTCTCTTTATCCACATTGATTTGGCATTTAAAGCTCTACTGTGATATGGCCACTGCCTCCAAGAAGGCTTCCCTGACTAGTCCAGACTTCCCCAAACTGTCACATCACCCAGGCCTACATGTCATACAGTGGGTTCACCACTGCCTGGTGTCCATACTGCATTTTGATTCCTCCCCTGTTAGATTTGGAATATCTCTTCTTCCCTCCCCCTCCCCCCCCCCAGTGAGTTACTGACTCACCAGTTCCCCACTGGGCATGAGAGGCTTAATGAAGCAGCCTCAAAGGATCATCCCAGCATTTCAGGACCCCCAGATGCCCACCCTGACTCTTCCGGAGCCATCGGATAAACCCATCTTCTCTCTCCTGTTGCTCTGAGCTTCTCTGTCTCATCCTGGCCTTTGTCCATGCTCTTCCCTTTAACTCGACTGCCCTTTCCCAGCTCCTTGGCTGATTAACTCCCAACTCAAGTGTTACGTCTTGCAGAAAGCCTCCCTGCACGGGGTGAGGGGAAGGCTGCATGTGCCCCCGTGGCTCCGTGGGCTTCCCTCTGTAGAAGCACCACACACATAATGGGGAGACATGCAGATTCCCTCTCCTGTGCCTTGCTGAGGGCATCTTTGGGTCACCTTCCCCTCATGTTCCCTTCTGGAGCCTTGGCATCCAGCTTGAAATTCCTGAGTGCTTGAAAGATAACTGAATGAATGAGTGAACAAATTCCCTTAACTTATCATCACCATCCATGGGTTGAGCCGTGTTTGAATCCCCTTTCCCAGGGCAGAGATGTTGAAAGCAGCAGTGGAGGGTGAAATGTGGGGCCTGTCCTGAGATATTCATCTGGATGGCCTGAGGGTGGGGGGACACAACCATGAAGCAGGTCTTTCTTTTGTTGCTGGGTTGGGCTGGGAGTGAGCTGGGTGCTGGGCTCTCTGACCACACCTTTTCCCTGTGGAAGATCTCTTTGCACATCCCACCTTCTTGCCCCTGGGGTAAGCAGGGTGGAATCTTCTGTGGGCACCTGGGGAAGAAAAATATAGGGGAGGGCCCTGGAGGCAGCCTGGCCTCCATCTTTAATCTCACCTTCCCGCCTTAAGTTTGAGTTCCAGTTTTCTCAAGAAACCTTCTGAGCCATCAACATTTATCTTTTTGAACCCCCAGCCCCGCCCCAATCACCTCCCCTCGGGCTATCAGGGCATGAGGGCAGAAGGACCTGCACAGGATCTGTGATCTCATGTAAGGTCTACTCAGGCATTGCTTGGCTTCCATGTCTATACGCACAGGCTCCCTTTACTCTGTGCAAACCCCCTTTACCCTTGTGGCATCCAGCCAGTGGCCCCAGTGCCCTCTGAGGTTCCTGTCCTGTAAGGAATGCATTCAGCTGCAAGTAACTGGAAACCCAGCCTATAGGGCCTTAAACTCATATGGGTTCATTTGTTTGTTTTTTTAAATAAACTTTATATTTAGAGTAGTTTTAGGTTCCCAGCAAAATTGAGTGGAAAGTATAGAGAGTTCCCATATACACCCTGGCCCTACACATGTACACTCTCTCCCACCACCAACATTCTGCACCAGTGTGGTATATTGTTACAATTGATGAAACCACATTGACATATCATTATCACCCAGAGTCCATAGTGTTTACATTAGGGTTCATTCTTGGTGTGTACATCCTGTGGCTTTGGACAAATGTATAGTGACATGTATCTACCATTGCAGTATCAAACAGAGTAGTTTTACTGTCCTAAAAATCCTCTGAGCTCCATTGTTCATCCCCCTCTCTCTCCTCCCAAACCCCTGGTAACCACTGTTTTACTGTCTCCATAGTTTTGCCTTTTCCAGAACATCATATAGTTGGAATCATACAGTGTGTACCTGTTGCACATTGGTTTCTTTCACTTAGCAATATGCAAAGTTTCCTCCATTGTCATTTCATGGCTTGATAGCTCATTTCTTTTTAGGGCTGAATAATATTCCATTGTCTGGATGTACCACAGTTTATTTATCCACTCACCTGCTGAAGGACATCTTGGGGGTTTGTTTTCTCACACGACAGAGTCAGAGGGAGACAACCCTCTGTCTTCCCATTTGCCGTCCTGGCTTTCATCTTCATAGCTGCAGGATGGCTCTTCCTCCTGTAGGATTCATGTCTGCAGGTCAGGAAGGAATAAGAAGGGAAGGCCAAGGGAGCAGAGAGCAAAAGGTTTTCTCCCAGTGAAGATTTTACCTCTTAATTCAGGAAAGGAAGCCTCCTCGGGAACTTTATCTCATTGCCTAGAATTGGCTGCTTGTCACTTCAAGGGAGGCTGGGCAATCAGGCCCTCCAGCTTTCCAGACTCTAGTAGAAGATGATGATATGGACTGAATTGTGTCCCCCTAAAATTCTTTTGTTGAAGTCCTGACCCCTGGTACCTCAGAATGTGGCTGAGTTTGGAGATAGGGTCTTTACAGAGGTGATCAAGTTAAAATGAGATCAGTGGGGTGGGCCCTAATCCGATATGACTGGTGTCCTTATAAGGAGAGGAAATTTGGACACAGGCTCACACGGAGGGACGACCATGTGAAACACAGTGGGAGGGCAGCCACCTACAAGCCCAGGAGAGAAGCCAGCCCTGCCCACACCTTGGTCTCAGACTTCTGGCCTCCAGAACTGTGAGAGAATAAAGGTCTATTGTTTAAGGCCCATGGTCTGTGGTACTTTTTTATGGCAGCCCCAGGAAACTAATACAGGTGACAAGGGCGAAGCGAGTTGGAATAGCTTTGGGTTGGCCATCTGTAGTGTTTGCCATGAGTAGATTCTGTTGTTATCCCATTTGACAGAAGGGTAAGCAAAGTCAGAGAGGGTCTGTAACAAGTCCAATGATCCATGACAGTCTAGCATGATGGTCAGAGTTTTGGTTCCAGAGTCAACCCCCTTGGGTTTGAATCCCAGTGATAGAGCTGCTTCAGCCCCTTGAGCCTCAGTTTCCTCTTCTGTAAAATGGGGATAATAATACTTCTGATCTCCAAAGACTAACATGGGAGTTAGATGAGATGAACTGTGGAAAATTATTTTCAGAGTTATTAAGTAGGTGCTAACTGAGCTGGAATTTGAACCAGATCTGTGATTCCCAGTCCTGGCAGTGTTTGGGGAGATGAGAGGGGGTCCCAGCATCAGCCCTGCTCCCCTGGGTAGGTGGCCAGCTCAGAGCAGCACAAAAAAGGCTGGGGTTTATGTCCCCAAGATTAACTGTCCCCACCACCCATGGGGCTCCCCCTGTGCTCTCAACTCCTCCCCATTCTATGTCCAGAGAGACCCCCTCTTCCCTGACACACCCACAGCCTCACACTCTCAGCTCCCAGGATCCAGCTCTAGTTGGGGGGGGGGGCCACGAATGCTGGGTCACATGGAGCTGGGTTTGATGACAGACTCTAGCATCAAGAGGAGACAGAATAAAAATAGATGAGGAGCCTACTCCAAGCTAGGTCCCTGCAAGGCCATCATGAGGGTCAGCTGGCAGTGGCGGGCAGGTGGGAGCTGGACTAGAACAGACCTCTAGGATGCTGTAGGCAAAAGTAGAGAAAGCGCAGGTAGATGACTCCAGGAAGGTGACATGTCCAGCGAGCCTCAGCAAATGAATACTCCACATGGCCCAGGTCCCCAGACAAGGGGACTGACTTGACAAGGAGGTTCTTGGCCCATCCCTAAAAATACTGCTTCCAGTACAATGGTGCAGCCCCAGTGGAAAGTAGTATGGCAGTTCCTCAGACAATTTAAAATAGAATTGCTGTATGATCCAGTAATTCCACTTCTGGGTATATACTCAAAAGAATTGAAAGAAGGGTCTTGAACAGATATTTGTATGACATATTCATAGAAGCATTATTTACAATAGACAGAAGGTGAAAGTAACCCAGGTGTCACTGATGGATGAATGGGTAAAGAAAATGTGCTACATTTGTACGATGGAGCAATATTCAGCCTTAAAAAGGAAGGACATTCTGACACATGCTACAACTTGGATGAAATTTGAGGACATTGTGCTCAGTAAAACAATCCAGTAACAAAAACATAAATCCGTATGTATGATTTCACTTCCGTGAAATACCTAGAGCAGTCACATTCCTAGAGATAAAGTAGAAGGGTGGGTGCCACGGGCTGTGGGGAGAGGGGACTGGGGGGTTCGTGTTTAATGAGGACAGAGTTTCCTTTGGAGAAGATGAAAAGCAGAAAAAGTTCTGGAGATGGGTGGTGGTGATGGTTGCACAACATGTAAACATACTTAATACCACCGAACTGTACGCTTAAAAATGATTAAAATGCTGCTGCTGCTGCCGCTGCTGTTACTACTACCACCACCAATACTACTACCACTACTACTATGAAGTGATGCTGCACTGCGTAGTTGACACAGATTATCTCATGTAATCCTCCCAATAATCCTTAGTAGGTACTATTAATAAGTAGGTAAGGACACTTGCCTACAGTAGTTAACAGTACTGAGGTTCAGAGGGGCTAAATCACTTGTCCCAAGTCACACAGCTAGCAAGTGGCTGAACTGGGCCTTGAACACAGGGTGTCTGTGTCCAAGACCATTCTCTCAACCATACCACCCTAGACCACCCCAGACTTTGATTAAAGCAGGGTTTTCAATCTTGACACTGTTGACATTTGAACTGGATAAGCCTTTGTTGTGGAGGGCTGTCTGTATATCGTAGGGTGTTTAGCAGCATCTGTGGTCTCTCCCCACTAGATGCCAGTAGCACACCACACCCCCATCTCCAAAAAGAAATGACAAAAAATGTCTCCAGAATTACCAAATGTCCCCTGGCAGGGGTTTGGGGGTGGGTATGCAAAATCACCTCTGGTTGAAAACCACTGGTTTAACAGGGGCCTCCTGGCAGTGCAGAGAAAATTGGCCATTTGCTCACATTTTAAAGCTACATCCATCCATAGAAATCAGCTTGCACACAGAGGTAATTTGAGGGAAAGGGGGCCACAAAGCCTCTTTGCCAGTTGAAAGGATGTTTTTCCACAGGACTGCTCCGTCTCCCGATGCCCTCTTTTCTTTAAAATGGCAAGATATGTTGAACATCCAAACAGTGTTCATTTGCAAAATGGTTTATATCAGCAAAAAAAAAAAAAAGAAGGTGTCCTTCAGGTCTGGGTAAATATATGGCCTGCACACACAGTGGAGTTGTAGCATTTTAGTTAAAGATGTCCTGGACACTTTTTTGGGTAAACAAAGCAAGTAGTAATATATGATCCCATTTTTGAGAAAAATTCTACCTATGAATGTACGTGTTAGTTGACCCAGAGAGAACAGCCTGGAAGGAACATGCACCCCAGAATGGTCCATTGGTTTTGTTCAATCTGCATCCCCAGTGCCCTGGAACATAGTAGGTGCTTAATTATGATTTATTGATAGCTGAATGCAAAGTAGCAAGACAAGGGTGTTAACTTTTTTGTGTTCTCCATCATTTGAATGTTTTGTAACGAGCATATATTAACTTTATGGTTTAAAAAAAAATTTTTTTAAACCTTCCTCCAAAAGAAGGAAAAAAAAAAAAAAAAAAAAAAACAACAGAAGAAGAATCATGCCTTGAACTTGCCTGGCTCTTTTTTCTGCAGAGCTCAGGATGCATGTGCCCATCTTGCCAAAGCCATGCAAAGAAATGAGGCTGGTGTTTTATGGTCCTTGTTCAATCATGCATTGATAACAGGGGATTCCTGAAGAAAGTTCGTTCTTTATTCATCTCTCTCACTTTGGTTTTTCCCCCTTGGGCTTTTGGAGGGGAAAAAGGGGAGTCTAAAAGCTTCAGTCTTGCTTCTGCCCCAGGCTTGAGGCAAAGGACTAGACCAAATGACTTCTTGGTGGTGAGAGAGCGCCCACTTTTGTGACTTCCCCCTTTCATGGCTTTGAGATCCTTCCAGAACTGCCCCAGCACTGGGAGATTGCTTGGGGACATGTGGAGGAGGACAGGGAAGAAAAATAGGAACTAGCATCTTTTGGGGAGCAAGTTTCTGGACCACAAGGAAGAGGGGTCATGTCATCTTTTTTTTTTTTTTTTGCAACGATGGAGTTGGGGGGAAGGAGAGATCCCCCAGCCCTCTGATTTCTAAAGATTCCAAAGGCCTTTGAGTTTGTACAGTTGCATCTCAAATGTTTTTTAAAGTTTGCATCTGACCCAATTCGTAGAAAAAGATAAACACCCTTCCTATGTTTGGAGTCATATGTAATTTTTATCTCTTGACCTTTAAATGTAAGCAGCAGTAAAATGAAGAACTATTGCAGTCATTTAACACTCCTGCTGTACTAACTGGTTCCTGCCTGAGAACCGTGGTTTTAAATTGGCTAATGCAGAATACTTGCAGAGCTAATAATAATTCAGATTATTCCTGTCAGCTATTCCGGTTTCATGGGTAATTTAGTAGTTGAATAAATTTTTAAAAAAATTCATTCGTTACCATGCGCTGTTATGAATCAGTAGATGGTTTACCATTGGCAGCAGTAACTGTAAGAAGATTTAAATTGCTACTGAAAAGGATTTGAGTGAAGGTAATGTTTTATAATGTTCTAAGCCATATGCACTACTTTCAGGCCTCATCAGTTTTACATTGATTCCTAGTGAAGTGTTTAATTGCATCATGAATGCAATATAATTCAGTTCTTTCTGCTAATATGGTATATATCTCAAAGTGATATACAGCACTGACAGGGGGAATTCGCAGTTTTGTCTGGATTTGGGAAGGCGGTGAGAATTAGGCGCCTACTGGATGCATGGGGGACAGGCGGCAGGGAAGGAAGGTTGTGGCTTGGCTCCATCTTGCTGAGACTGGGGGGGGTGTCATGGGCATGTCTGGGGAGGGGTGGACTGTGTCTGTCACTAGCTCTCAGAGCTGCCAGCCAACCAGAGAGGGCTCTGGTGTTATTAGCCTTTCCGAGGAGGCTGGGGAGGTCTCTCACCTGGCTGTGAAGCTTCTGAAGGCTGGCCAGCCCGCTCCCACCATCAAATGCTGATGGACTGGGTCTGGACGTCTCATCGGCTTTTTCCGAGTGGTTACTGAGGACTGGGCTTTCTGTTGCCATTTGTGTAGTCAATCAATGAATATTTATTGGGACCTACTATGTGCTGAGACAGTCAATGGCACAAGAATGCTTTTTTGGGAGATTGGCCTGGATTACATCAGTCACTGATTTTGATAGAGGCCACATGTGCTCCGAAGCAAAGGTTTAAAGAGGGTTTGAGACCTCATGCTTCTGTGGCACCGCAGGCTTGGGTGAGGTGGCCGGACACCAGGACCTCAGCTCATGGGGCAATCTGGAGGGTCATATACCTGAAGGAGACAGTGGCCCCACAAATACAGCCAAGTGTCACCTTAGGCCCAGTGTCGCCAGACTTAAGTTTCTCCTGAGAAGCTGGGTATAAGGATTTGCATGCAAAATCACTGGTTTTTAAAGAAAAATGAAAACGCACACATGATGCAGGCCAAACTAAATATGTCTGTGGACATATTTCCTGCCCGAGGGCCACCTGTTCGCAATGTCTGTTAAGGGACCTGACTCTGCTGGTAAAGCGAAAAACATTTGCTCTCAGGGCTGAAAAAATATACGCAGTTAGAGATGGTGGAACTTGCAACGCCTTAACAGGCTGGGACGTGGTCGTGCGCAGCATTGGGCGTGCGGAGAAGGGAAGGAAGGACACATTGGTTTCCCATCTGGCAGTCAGGGATTGGGGACAAGCCGCCCTGGACAGGGCGTGGGAGGCCGCTTGCTACATCCCCAGAAACATAAAGAGGACACATTCTCAGAGACAGAACTAAAGATAGAAGGGACCATGTGGCCTTGGGCTTGTACATGGGGAGACTCAAGCAAGGTGGTGTGTGTCTGCTAATTGGCAATCCCCAAAAATGGGTGGCAGCGGGGTTAGAGCTGGAGCACACCTTCCTCTTTTGGTTTTTCTTCTCTGAGTCTGAGGTAGCAACCCGAGGTGCAGGCGTATTCCCACTGGGAAAGGCCACTGGGTTCTGTGTTTAGAGGCACCTGTAACTACCATCCGTCCAGGTAGAAGGAAACATCCTTCCAAGTTGCAGCATGTGAAAGCTAAATTCATTCTTCCTGGCATTCATTCATTTATCCACTTCTTTGTTCATTCAACAAATATATCATGAGCCAAGCACTGTTCCAGGTGCTGGGGATATAGAGGTGACCACGGCAGATATGCCTGTCCTCATGGAGCTTCTGTTCTAGTTGGGGCATACAGACCATACACCAATGGATAAGAACACAGATTAGCTTTGGATACTACTGATGGTCTCACGCCAGCAGGGTCCACTTGATACCTTGATTCTGGCTTTTAAACAGTGTGTCTCGGTGTATTTGTTTGCTAGGGCTGCCATAACAAAGTAGCACAGACTGGGTGGCTTAAACAACAGGAATTTGTTTTCCCATAGTTCTGGAGATGGGAAGTCCAAAATCAAGTTGTCTGCAGGGGTGGTTTCTTCTGAGGCCGCTCTTCTGGGCTTGTAGATGGCTGGTTTCATGCTCATACAGTGTTCTCTCTCTGTGATTCTGTGTCCAAAATTTCTCCTTTTTATAAGGAGACCAGTAATATTAGATTATGGCCCCCCCCATGACCTCATTTTAACCTGTTCACCTCTGCAAAGACCCTATCTCCAAATAAGGTCACATTCTGAGGTACTGGGGATCAGGATTTCAACATATGGATTTGGGGGGACACAGTTCAGCCTGTAACATCCCATGTCAAGAGCCCACGTGTGTGATTGCAGCGGGGTGGACAGGGACTCTGAATGAAGGGGACAAGAAAACAGTGCCACACGTACTCTAATCAGAAGTCTCTTTCTGTCAACTCCCGTGAATGATACGAAAGTCAAGCTTGCTTGTCACGTGCATCCGTCCTGGAACAGGACCTTCAAATCATAGTTCATGTATTCGCAGCTATCTGACTGTCACAGAGGCACAGAAGCCCAGGCCTTGGGGCGCCACCCTCAGCCTGGCACCACAATGTAATCAGAGCCTGCCTTTTATCCTCACTCTCGAGGAAGGCCAGCTGGGCCACCTTTCTGATCATCGTAACCTTGACGGAGAAGAATAATTTATCCATGCCCCCGCACAAGGAAATTGCAAGATATTATTTACGAAGGTGAGCCAACATGTCGTAATTCTGGCCCCATGTTTCTGGATGCAGCTGGACGGATAGGGAGATGTGAGTGATGTTTGATGATAAAACGGGACATTGTGCCCATGGGATGGGGGTATGGGGGAAGCAGGGAGTCAGGTGTCCCCCGAGAGAGTCCAGGGAATGAGGACTGTTCCAGAAGCTGACCCAAACCATCCTTCCATGGACGCCCTGATCCAAAGCAGGAGGACAAGAGTCTCCACAAAAATGCAGGGGGGCTGGTATGACAGGGATGATGTTGAACATCAGCTTAAGGAGAGAAAATGTGTGAAGACCTTCCTTTAGGGATTGTGGCTTTGTATGGAGGGTTTGGGAGGTTGTAAAGTACAGTGGTTGAAAGCCCTGGCTTTGCAGCCTGCCAGCCTTGGGTTTGAGTCCTGGCTCTGTCACTTCCTATGTGGTATGTGTCATTAGGCACATCAGGTAGCTTTTGTGAACCTCAGTTCATTCATCTGTACAATGGGAATAAGAACAAATCTACCCCAAGGGTTGTCTCAAGGTTCACATGAAATAATGCAGGTAAAGTGTGATTGTCTGGTCAATGGGCCCAACTTCCTACCTAGTAGCAAGTAAGCTGAGCAATTGAGAATGCAGCTCCAGAGACAGACAGCCTAGACTGTAATCCCAGCTCTGTTCCTCACTGGCTGTGTGACCTTGGGCAAGTCACTTCACCTCTCTGAGCCTCCATTTTCCTCATCCGTCAAGTGGGTATAAAAAAGGTTCCTATTTCAGAGTGGTATTAATGGTTGAACGAATGAATGAATGAATGGAAGGAAAGAGTTTATAACAGTGCCTTTTTCATAGTAAATGCTCAGTAAATGTTGGCTGTTAGTGTTACTTCCTAGGCCACAATTCTTAGTGGTCTTGCTCCCGAGAAGCTATTCCCAACCTTCACTCAGATTTAGAGGCAGCCTGTGCCCCGTCTGTCCATGCAATCAAACAACATGCTTAGTTTAAAATTTCAAATGGATTTGCATTCCGTCTGATTTGAAAAATTCTTCTGAGCTCTAGAAAGTTCCTCCTAAGGTGACAGGATATATGTTCCCAGGGGAACCATCCTAGCATCTGTCCTCCACAGAGGGGATGGGGGATGGCAGACCCCGACAGCTCTAACCACCCAATTTGCTAAACTGAATGCACCAGCTCCTGAAAACACCACCACACGCTCTCAGGCACCCACCGGAAAGTTCAGCCCAGCAAACGTTTTGCAGCCTCTCAGCAATTTGTGGTTCTACCAAATTAGCGTTTGGTATTGAATTAGTATTCATTTTCTCTAATATGATATAAAAGTATAATCACATTAGTGACTTTTATAGCACATTAGATTATACATTTGGAACACATCCTTGCCTGAAACAACTTAAAAAAAAAAAAAAAGCCAACAACCATAACAAGCAAACCGTTCTCTACCCTTGCCCCCAAGCTCTGGCTGTTCCAGCTGGGCTGCAGCAACCCAAATAGAAAATTCTCTGCTCTCTGCCTCCTGGTCCCTACAGAGAAAGAATTTCATTCCACCTCCCTGATTTGTTGAAGCATTGAATTTAAGACCTTCATAGTCATTCCAAATGAATGTTTCTTTAATCCTGGAGCAGAAATGTAGGCTGTGGTTGAGATGTAATTAATAGCACTAATTATTCTTCTCCTGCTCCATCTCCTTTTCCTCCTGCCCTTATTTCTGTTCCCCGAGAAACCTGGTGGAAGCACCAGGAATGTTCACCTTTTGCTCCAAGATGTCCCTGGCCAGGGAAACCAGTCAGTGAGTTCAGAGCCCACCCCACTCTGGACTCCTTGTTTCAAAATATTTCACTCTATCTCTCAGTGGTTCTTCCAGTTCTGGGACTCCTGGGCTTTACAGAAGGTTAGATTTTCTAGAACCTGTTTTCAGCCATCATGGTGACTCAGGCAGTCGTGATGGTGATATTCTAAAGAAGAAGCAGACAATTGCCTAACTTTCCTGAGCATCTTTCTCTGTAATGACAGCCTCATTGATACACTGGTCCAAACAGAAAAAGTTCCTCACAGACTCCCCAAGGTCCCTGCCACCAGATACCCAAAACTGAGGGGACCCCATCAGCAGCCCTGCCAGGCCCAAAGCTCAACATCAAGAAATCGTTTTCCAGTACAAAAAGTCAAAGATTCAAAAGTTTTCTACATGTAATGAAAGAAAGTAAGCTGGTCAGGGGGGCTAAAATGATTGATTTTTCATTGCCTCATTCCCAAAGAATTCAGAGGTGGGTAGAACCGCGCAGTATTAGAACAGTCTTTGAAAGTAGGTTGCATTTTGCATGCTAACTCTGAGAATTCAGTGGTAGCTTCCTGGAGCACTATGTTGAGAAGGATTCCTAGACCACATTTCAGATCAGCATAAGGGAGGCTCATTCAATCTATAAACACTGGAGCACCTGCTATGTGCCAGGCACTAGTTGGGAGAGTCTGACAGTTGATACCAACAAGGCCAACTCACTGGAGGATTTTCCCAGAAGTGCTAGCATCTGGTATATGTTTAAAAGATAAAAGCTTTAAAAAAAAAATAATAAAGCACTCTGGGTTGTGTGTGAAGAATTTATGGAAAGGAGGAAGGAGGAGAAGCTCAAAGACCAGATTCAAGGTTATTGCAAGTGCCTGAGCAAGGAATGGTGAAGGATGGATGATAGGTAAGAATTGAGTTGATTTGGACTTTACTTTAGAGGTTCACTTGACCAAATTCATTGATGGGAAGGAATGGGCGATCCATTAGTACTGTCTGCCACAGGCATCGGAGGTGGCAATGGCCATATACGTGCTACATATTTGCCATCTCTACCTTGTATATCATTTTTAGGTTGATGGGAGGGAGTTGGGGAAGATGAAGGGTCACTCAGGGATAGTAATTCATGGCTTTAGCAACAACTACAGATATTCTGGGTATTGCATTTGCTGGGGAATATTCATAGCTATTCATGGACATATTAAGCAAAAAGACAGGCTAGCACAGGGAGTGAGATGCCATCTCAACCTGAGACTGTCCAGGGATCAGCAAGGCAATGGGACCCCAGAAGACACAAAAATTAGATCAAATCCCTGGAGAGATGTGCAGAGGACCAACGTGATTCCATAGAAACACAATCAGGAAGGTTCAAAGAAAAGGGGGAAGGCAGACGGCCATTGATGGAACAGGTAATAGAAAAACAGTTTTCAATTATGTCAAGTGAAAACAGAGGATCAGGGACAATCTCCTGCCCCCTCT
This sequence comes from Cynocephalus volans, assembly GCF_027409185.1. Taxonomy (NCBI): domain Eukaryota; kingdom Metazoa; phylum Chordata; class Mammalia; order Dermoptera; family Cynocephalidae; genus Cynocephalus; species Cynocephalus volans. The sequence goes on from NC_084461.1 coordinate 188,694,020, forward strand.
TCTCCCTATCCCACAAACAGGGAGGACTTAGTGAGGGGGAAGAGAGGAAAGTTAATAGTAAATGACCACCGGAAGCTCCTGTAGTTTTTTCATTGTTTTCTGTAAACCTTCATCTTCCCTGATTGGCTGTGAGCGGACACTTGGAGAAAGTATATTGTCATGCAAGTGGGCAGTGGAAAGACAGCTGCAATTGGAGAGGGAACTGGACTTTGGGAGGGAAGAGCTGTTTTAAATCCAAGGGTATCCACATGGGATATAAGAAGACAGCAGTCCGGGTGACTCATGAATCTTATTACACATTTTTTCAAAAGTCCTTTAGCATAAGGAAAGTTTTGTGAGATTATGATATTGAAAGGGCTACATGTATGATGCATAACTTTCTGTTTAAAAACAAACAAACAAAAAGTAGGACAGGCTTTGTAATTTTTGGACCAGTTAGCTCAGCTTCTATTCCTGGGAAGAGAATAGAAAAAATGGTCAAACTGTGAATCACCATCTCTGCCCTTGCACCCATTGCTCTAACAGCCAGCAGCGTGGCTTTGAGAACGACATTCAGCCCCAGACAAACTTAGTTTCCTTCGATAACAGACAGGCTGGCCACAAAGACAGAGGGGTACAGGAAGCAAGTCCCACAGGAGGCCAGGGCTTACACCCAGGCACCCTCTCCCTCAGGTCTGACAAAGGGCCATACAGAACCCTGGCTCTGAAGCCCAGCTTGAGACCCCTCACCCTGCCCAGGAAGGTGGTGACTGACGGTACCCACTGGGGAGCCCAGCCTGGCATCTCCTGCCAGGGTTTTAGAAACACTTCCCAAGCGTTCTGATGCTGGGCCAGATTGGAGATCATCTAGAGAAGCCCGTTTTTAAATATTAATTTCCCAAAGAAGCATTATTCTATAAGAACTATACATGTAATTTTAGAAATTGAGCCATTAAAGATGAGTGCAGAATAAACAGTGAGTCTCCCCAACTTCCATAGTCTCCCCAGCTGTTAGCATATTTCAGATTTGTTTTTCCAGGACATTCTAAACCATAGACAAGCGTGCAAATGCAGCCCCCTTTCTAAAATAGAAGAGAAGTTAGGGAACTATTCTTTCTTTCCTTCGATATTTATTGAGCACCTACTGTGTGTGGGTGCTGGGAATACAGCAATGAACAGAAGAGTGGCCGGGGCCTCCTGGCTGGGACAGTCTGGAAGGAGGCTATGATTCTACAAAGACAATAGTTGTGATTCTACAAAGAGTAAATGGTGGGCCGTGGCAGAGCAGCATTGGGGGGGGTCACTAAATGGATCCCCGAGAGCTGGACAGAGGCGTGTGTGTCTCGGTGTGTGTGTGTGTCTGCTTGTGTATGGGTAGGTGTGGGCATGTGGGTGTCTGGGTCATGTGGGGGATTGCTGCTTTATCTCTGTGGGTGTCTGTGTGTATAGTACAGGAGTGTCTGTACGTGCACACCTGTGTGGCGTGTGTCCAAGAGGATTCCTCCAGGTCTGAGAGCTCATGTGACAGGAGCACAGAGTGGGCGGGAGATGCAGGCAGAGAGCAGGGTGGTGCCCGGCCGTGAGGGCTTCCTTGGCCACATAAAGGGGCCTAGGTTTTTGTCTGAGAGCCCCTGGGCTGATGGAGGGGTATAAAGAGGGTGATAACGATCTGACAGCATTTTCAAGGGACCCGTCTGGAACAGTGTCATGGGAGACACATGGGTGACCTGAGGGGGTGACAGTGGACGGCTTGGACCTAGCCTTGGGAGTGGAGCTGACAAGCTCAGTGGTGGAGGATGTATCGTGGCAAAAGAGAATGAACGAAATGCCTCCCCAGCTACAGGCCTGAACTGCTGGGTGGATGCAATACCACTTCCTGAGATGGGGAAGACACTGGGAGAAATAGTGGAGAGCAGGTGGCAGGCCAGAGTTCCCTCTTGGCCACAGGAAATCCAAGATGCCCGCAGCCTCCCAGAGGGGATATCAGGTCTGCAGTGGGCATGGGAGAGGAGCTTAGCGTCCTGGGGACTGGAGGTGAGAGCCAGGCTCGATCACAGATGGAGGGGACAGCCTTTCCCTGTTGTTGAGGGCGAGGCCCTTGCTTGGCCACCCTGGGCCTGAGCCAGAGCCCTGAATCAGCAGAAGGGGATATAAGTGTAGCCGCTTCATCTCTCTTCCCCTATCACTCAGTATAGCCCCATGGACACTGATGGGAGACACCCACTAAAAGGATGTCCTCTTGGGGAACCCAGCCCAGAATGAACCAGAACCACAGCAGTGGAGCTATGTGGGGCAGGGGTGTTTGCAGGGTTGGTTCCCCCAGCATCAAGGTCCCAGAAAGTTGGGTCACCTCTCCAGGGGCTGGGACCAGCTTCCCAGAGGTGGTTCTTTGTCACCCTTATCTCAGAAAATAAGGATACATTTCATCACTGAAATACTCTCTTGCGTGCCTTGGTTGATGGTAATCCTAAAAGCTCGTGTTGAGCATTTTACTGTGTGTCAGCCCTGACCACCCATTGGCTCAGTTAATCCTCACAACAACCCCAAGAGGTAAATTCTACAATTATTCCCGTTGGACAGGTGAGGAAACTGAGGATCAGCAAAGCAGTGGTTGCACAGCAGTGTGGTGTAGACAGGATTAAAACCAGACCAGTTCGACTCTAAAGCCTGTTCTCTTAGCTGTCAAACTCTGCTGAGCATTTGCTGGATGTTGTCTCTTAACATCACAACTACCCTTCAATGGGAGGTGTTACCATTATACCCATTTTACAGAAGGGGAAACTGAGGCCCAGAGACAGGAAATGCTTTGCTTAAAATCACACAGCTAGTAAGTGGCAGCACCAGGATTTGAACCCAGGCCTGCTGGGAAGCCCAGAGCCCTCTTTCAAACATGAGACCTGCTCCTGACTACCAACGCCTGCCTCCCACCATTGGCAGTAAGTCTGTCTGTCCCCCAGTCCCTACCCCAATATAAAGCATTCCAGTGACCTGCCAAGGGCAGGAGGTGGGACTCCATCCTTCGGGCTGCCCCAGCAACTTCTCAGGCAAGGCTTTACAAATTCAGGTGAAATATCAGGTTCATGGGCTCCTTGGAGTTCTGTGGCCAGACTTGGTGAGATCCCAGAAGCAGGTTCATCACTGGAGCTTTGTGCACCGTGTCCCTGGACAGGAGCTGGAGCTCATATTGGACTTGTGTGACATTAAAGCCCCGGCTGCTGGGCTGCACAGCCTCGGCCAACTACTGGGGGCTTGGGGCACCCTGTCCACTGGGAGAACAGGTCACAAGCAGACAGAGCTTGGTGCTGAACAGGTCACAAGCAGAGAGTTCGGTATGGGATTTACCGCTTGCTTCAGCAAATATACATGTGTATTTCTTGAACCAGTAGATGGAAAATCATACCCTGATTTAGACACCTACCAACTGAAGCTTCCAAAATACCCACGTATGGGCTAGCCAGTCAGCTCACTTGGGAGAGCATGGTGCTGAGAACACTAAGGTCCAGGGTTTGATCCCTGTCTGGCCAGCTACCAAAATACCCATGTTTGATTAGCAGAGGTGTTAAGAGCATGTGATTTGGGGTCTGTCTGCTGAATTCAAATCCCAGCTCTACTGCTACTGGCTGTGTGACCGTAAACTTGACTGCTCTTAACCTCTTCATGCCTCAGTTTCCCCACCTCACAGGATTGTTTTAAGAAGCAAATGAGTGCTTAGAACTGTGTCTGTATACAGTACATAGTCTATGTATGTTAGCTAAGTACTATTATTGTTATTGCTGTGTAAAATAGGTTTTTTTTGGAAATGGTTGGATAGTAAATACAAGGGTACTTCGAAAAGTTTGTGGAAAAATTAAATTAAAAGATAATATAAATCCTTCCATAAGTTTTTTGAAGATCCCTTGTATTTTCTGCTTTGCAGGCCATGTGGTCTCTTTTGCAACTGTTCATCTCTGCTGTTGTAACAGGAAAGCAACCATGGACAATATGTCAATGAACAATGTGGTTGTGTTCCAATAAAGCTTCCCTTTGACTTACATATGAACATGGGGGAAAGGATTCCTTTTACCTCTGGGAGGATGTAACCCTGGGGCTGGCAACAACCATTTTCCCTAGATTACTGGGGGAAGCTCAGAGGGAGGCAGAACCAAGAAAGAGAAATCAAACCCTGCCAAAATTGTTGAACTGCTAGATCCAGCCATGACTGAAGTTACCCTGCACTGTTTGGTCATATAAGCAACTGTTTCCCTTTCATTCTTACGCCACTTTGTAGATGCTGCCAGTAAGTCCCCTGTGTCATAATGGGCTATTTATGGAGGCGAGGGCATAGGGCATGTGGACCTATCAGCTGTTTTATTAGGAAAACCTGTGGTGTCTGGCTGTCGGGGTGGTGGGGGCGGTGTATTCTTTCGCTGCCTGGGAAAAGAGAAGTGAGAAGGTCATTGAGAGCCACAGCTGGCCAGATAGCGGGAGCGTCTACAGAGCCATACCAGAGTGACCTCCTTGCGACAGTGGCCTTCTTGAACAGAGAAGAGCACAGAAGATGCAAAGGTTTGGGGAGGAGGGGACACACACTGTCACCTGTCTTTATCAAGGTCAGTGTTGTGTTAACAGAGGGAATTTGGGCAAAGTGCAGAGAACATGAACTTCCACCCAGACCCGGACTCAAATTTTGGTGCTGCTGCCACTTGCTCACTGTATGACCATAGGCAAGGAAATATGTCCCTGAGCCTTGCTGTCCTTGTCTATACAATGGGGGTAAAAATGGCACTGATCTCATAAGGATGTGGGGAGGATTAATGCAGTGGTGACCAGAGGTGGCACGTTAGAACCAGCTGTAAGCATCCCTAGCTCCGTGTGTAATGACGTCACAGAAGGGGTGAAATTGATCGTGGTGGGAGAATTTACATCATGGAAATGGTACACATCAGAACTTTCTGTTTTTCAAGAGAGCTGGTTGTTAAACATTTACCAGCACACCACTGGTTAAATGACAGGGTATATTTACATTACTATGCCCAGTGCTTGATGGTGGTGGTTATTAATTACTATTATATTAATTATATTATTATAATATTACTAATATTATATGAAATGGTTTTCATGATTGGGCTTTCAGTGTGTTCAGTTTATGATATTTATTTTAACTGCTTGGAAGCCTTTTTGGCTAACCTTCTGGTTCCTAGCACCATTCTGGATAGCCAACATAAACTAAGTATTGTAGATGGTAGTACCCAAAACTAACATTTGTTGAGCATGGACTAAATGCCAGGCACTGGGAAAGCACTACCTGTATATGTTCTCATTTAATCCCCCTAACAACTCTATGAGGTAGAAACTGTCATGAACGCCATTGTGTGGACACACACTGGGGCTCAGAGAAGTTAAGAGATTTGCCCTGGGTTGCACAGCCAGGGAGAGGCCAAATTTTGAACCTTCCTGTTTTAACTCCAGAGACTGTGGCCTCATCAGGGGGATCCATGGAGGTTAAATGTGGAGGGAGCAGGTGTTTGGATCCTCAGGGTGTGGACCTTCCTTGCTGGGAGGCTTCGACAAGGTGGTGGAAGTCCTGACAGCGTCATCTGCTTGGCAGGCAGCAACAGTCCGATTTTCTGGGACGTGTGCCGGCTGCATTCTGATTGGCAAGAGATGTCTCTGTTGGAAGGGAATCTTGGCCACCTGCCTCCTGGCAGCAGGCTCTTGGCTGCCACGTGGAGCACCGTTTGGAGGCAGTGGGAATTATTCAGCAACCTTGCTTAGGATAGCTTGTAATGGAGTGTGGTGGGGCAGGGCGGGGGCTCTGCCACTCTCCCAGACAGGCTGGCAGAGAGACCGAGAGAATAAGCACTGTCACCGAGAAGCCCACACTCAGCTTCTTCCCCATTCTCCCTGCCTCTATCTCTGTCTCTTGCTGTCCCTCAGCCCCTCTTTCAGCCAAGACTTAAGGAGCCTGTAATATGACAGGTGGTTTGGCAGCAAGAGAAGCAGCATCTCCTGTCCTCATAAGCCTTCACTTCCTCAACTATACTAAAACTTGGGGGGCTTTCCCTCCCACTGTTCCTGATTTCCCTTGAGATAAAGTTCACCCTCCTTGGTTTGGCTTGAAGACCTCTTATGATATGACCCCTGCCTCCTGGTTCTGTATCTCATCTCCCTAGGTAGATGGTGTGCTTCTTGAAGGGAGGGACTGAATCATACTCAACTTTTTATTTTTTCTGCAAGCCCTAACCCAGAGCTCACTCAGAACATGTGGATGGACTTGAAAGGCAAGGAGAGGCCTGACATGTTAGGATTTGCAGTGATTGCCATTGCGACATTTAAGGTAGTTTTACCATGTGCTAGGTGCTGTGCAAGGTTCTAAGTTTTTTCTATTCCTATCTCATTTAGTTCTCATAATGGCCCTATTAGGTAGGCCCTGTTTTATCCCCATTTTACAGAGGAGGAAACTGAAGCACAGGGAGAATAAGTTACATGCCCCGAATCATCCAGCTCAGACACGACAGTGATGAGATTTGAACTCAAGCCATTCCAGAGCCCAGGCTGGCTTGAGTGAGGTTTTCCTTAAACCACTTTGTGAGATCCCATATGAGCTCAGTGTTCTCCCCCTCCCAACTTTCTTGTGGCCTCGTCAGCACAACAACCTGAGGTGGTGCTCATCACATCGGCTCTGCTGTGTACACACATCCTTGATAAGTTAACCTTGGAAACACCAGCCCTGCCTGGTTGCACCAGTACAGGCAGAGCTGCAGAGAATTGGGTTGTGGAAGGTATAGTGAACACCTCTCTCTATCTGTCATTTTTCCCTGCAGATTCCAGGGCTGCTTGGATGTTTAGGTGAAGAGCTGGAATGTTCCTCTGGGGGCTGATGGGCAGGGTGTTTGGAAACAGGAGAGAGAGACCCTAAGTCATTTCCTTCCAAGGCACACCTCCCTCCACACCAAAACTTCATCCAGTCGTTCGATGGTGGACTGTGTGGCTCTGCACACTGGGCACTGATTGTTTCAGCATTGCTAGCTCAACAACAGACATCCCTGTAACGACGCTGAGGATAGTCTCATTGTGTTAGCAATTCTTCATCAGACTGTGTCATATTCGGATTGGATTATATTAGTAGTTGTTTCCACTAATGTGATGCGAAAGTTACTAATCTGAGAAGACTCGTGCATTGTATTAGGGAAAACAAATATTAATGTGAGTCGATGGAAGTGGCTAATAAGAAACTCAAGTTGCTAATATGACATGATGGATCAGTGGGAGGAATTTGGGTCGGGTGCTTGAACTTTTCTGGAATGCTCGGCAGGGTGGCAGGGGCTCTGTGTTACAGTCTCTCAGAGAGTTAAGGTCCATATCTGAGTCCCCTTCACCCCGTTACAACCACACCTAGACCCTCACCCCTGTACTGGGTTGAATAGTATCCCCCCAAAATTCATATTTACCCAGAACCTCAGAATATGACCTTATTTGGAAATAGGATCTTTGCAGGTGTTATTACTTAAGACGAGGTCGTACTGGAATAGGGTGGGCCCTATATCCACTGACTGGCTTCCTTGTATGAAGGCTGTGAGTGAGACACACAGGGGGAAGACAGCCATGTAACAATGAGGCAGAGATGGGACTGATGCAGCCGCAAGCCAAGGAACACCAAGGATGCTGGCAGCCCCAGAAATTGGCAGAGGCAAGGAAGGGTCGGGGGCATGTGGCCCTGCCAGCTGACACCTTGATTTTGGACTTCTGGCCTCCAGAACTGTGAGAGAATAAATTCCTATTGTTTTAAGTCACCCAGTTGGTGGTAATTCCTTACAGCAGCCCTAGGAAACTAATACACTTGTTTGCCCCATCATGCCCCAGAAAAGCAGAGGCAGGTACTTGTTTAAATCAAAGTCAGCAAATTGAATCAGGGATATTCTTCCAGCCCCAACAGGCTGGCCTGGCTGTTTAACCATACCCAGGAACAGAGGGCTTGCCCTCCTCTTCCCCCACTTAGTTCTTTGTTAAAAAGGAAAAAGCCTTCTTGGTTTCAGGGTGGTTAGTTAGCATATGGGCTCCACAGCCTGCTTCGTGTCACGTTAATATGTGATTAAAGGGGTCTTAAAACGCCCATTAGTCCCCCTCTGGTATCTAATAGCGCTTTTGGATTTAGAACAGAATATTATTTACTCATTAACTGATAATCGACCCTGAGTGCATGCCGTCTGTATTGGGGCATTATTAGAATGTGGGTTACACATAGCACACAGAGACACAGTTCTTCTACTACGACTGGTAGCAGAACAGGGTGGCCGGGGGTGACATAGTGGTGGCACAGAATGACCTGCAGGCCATACGGGGAGAGCAGGAGCCTGCTAGAGATTATCCATAGCAGCTCACTGTGAACAGAAGTGAATTCTAGGTACAAACAGGGCCACTTGGATACCCCAATGTAAACAGTATTGAGAGGGTAGGATTTGAGGTGTCTACCTCCAGGAATAGGGGTGCCAACAGTCACAGCCCCTGCAGTGGTAAGATCACACCTGAGCATCAGGCCAAGTCTCCCAGGGTGAGAGTATTAGTTAGCAACATGACTGCCAACTCCGGGAGCACAGGCATAGGGTGACTTGCCCAGGACACATGGCTAGTTAAGTGGCCAAAGCTGATGCAAACCCAGCTCTTCTGATGATAAGGCCTGGGTTCTTTTCAATGCTCCTTTCTGCCCTCTGCAGAAACTTCTCACTGATTCCATCTTCCCTTTATCCAACAGAAAGAGAAACTTGAACATCATTTCCTCTTATGTTTGGTTTGTTGAAAGGATGAAAATGGCAGGTCGTCCCTCTCAGTGGCGGAGTCATTGGCCTCAGGCCCAGTGGCTGGGAAGGCCAAGGTGGAGGGGGTAGGATTGGGAAGGAGCATAGATGCTATGAGAGTCATGTGGGCATCTCCCAGGGAGCAGGGGGATCAGAGAGTGACTGCCGTGTCTGAGAAAGGTTTGTGGGAATCAGAGGAGGAGTGGGGGTGGGGGTGGGGAGGCAGGCAGAGTCCAGCAGGGATTCCTGGTAGCCCCAGGGAAGCCTCCTGGGGTCTAAACCAGGGATGCCATTAGTATCAGCAGGAGAGAGCAGATGCTGGAGACACCCGGGAATCCACCGTGCAGGTGTCAGTGGCTGATTCCACGTGGGGGTGATGGAGATAGAGAAGCTGGGGCAGCCCCATTTGATGATGGACAGGAAGCAGAGTGTGAAAAGAAAGTGTCGAGTTTGACCTTCACACACACCTTGACCTTGGCAAGCCAGATCTTTAGGTCATTGGTTTGCAGTGAATTTGCAAGCGGCACATAAACCTCTTAGTACATTCTAAGCACCAAATGCAGGTGAACTTAGGACAGGAGAAGCACCCAGAACCTCACCTTAATACTCAGACTCACCTTGGCTTTTGTAAGATGTGCCAGAAGGACAGATGAGAGGGGCTTCTGGGACGAGGATGGGATTGGGTCTCTCTGCGGCCCCATGCAAGCAGCTGGGGCACATCTGTCTTCTGGGTTTCCCTGGTGTGCAAGGAAAGCACCTGTTTATTATGAACATATATGGGGCCCTCTCTGGATGGTCATCCCCACATGTGGCCGCAGTGATGCCAAAGGAGCTGAAGGTGTTCTTGGGCCATAATTAGAGGCCCAATATTGCCATTGTCTGCTGCCTAAGCTAAGAACAGGGCTCCCTGGTTAAAGACTAGCAAGGTCCCTTTCCACTTCCCTGGGAAGGGGCCAGGGGAGAAAGCAAAGCTTGGCAAATTTGCCCTTCTATCATCTCCCGTTTCAAATATGTGGGTCCCAGCCTCAGCCAGGTTAAGTAAATAAAGTGCTTCCCAATGGGTGTGCAGCATATGCGTGCGTGCGTGTGTGTGTGTGTGTGTGTGTGTGTGTGTGTGTGTGTATTTTAATAAAGCTCACCAGGAGCCAGATATCAATTTCTGTCAGAGAGACGCAGAACATCTGAACCAGAACTAAATAAAAATAAACATTAAACAATTATTGGAATTTAGGTTTATTTAAAAAATCAGCAGGGTTGAGAGAACAAGCCACCCATTAGCGAGGCAGAACTATCGGGCCTTTTAACAACCTGCTGGTTCTTGGCTGCCAGGGAGATTTGGGCTGTACATGCCGTGGAAACTCCGGATCCTATTGATTAAAGATGATGTGGTAACAGGCCAATTACATCGTCGTGCCTGCTTGCGGTGCTGGCTGATGCGGGCTACCCATTTGTCTTTATGGAAATGGCTTTGTTTGGGGGACTCTGGGAGTGGGGCTCAGTGTGCCCATCTCGGGCAAAGCTTTTCACCCGCTGTGGTCCCTGCAGGTGGGTGGAGGCTTGAACCCCAGGCTGTCCCAGATTCTTGCATTTTTCTCTTCCCTCTCCCCTCCATGGACATTCGTAATTCAAAGGGAGTCTGTGTCTTGTCAACCAAATCAATGCAGATAACCTGTGAGCATTTCTCGACTTTTCAGTAGTAATTGATCTTCCCAGAACTGATATAGTTTGGAAAACGTAAGTAAGGAGAATAGCAGCCAGCCAGATGTCCGTGTTAAGAGAATATAATTGCTCTGAGTTATAGGAGAAGAAATGATTTCCCTTCCAGCTTTAGCTCCAAGAAGAGCCAAGTAAACTGCCTTCAAACATCAAGAAACTTCTAATAAACTCGGGGCTCAGCACAGCCTCCATCTCTCAGCCGGAAGATTTCAGTGACTACAGGACTAGAATCTTCCAAGCTGATGGGCAGATTTCCTGCCTGCAACTTTTTGGTCCCCAGGTTTTTATTTGGAAGCTTTCTGCACAGCCAGTCGCTGTCGGTGACGGAGAGAGAAAAGGTTTGCTGTTTCTCTTGGGGGGTGTTCAGGCTTAGCCACTGAGCTATTCATCCACTGCATAGGAATCTCCTCTCTTCTAGTTTGTTCTTTTTTCTTTCTTTCTTTCTTTCTTTTTTTTGGCTTTAGAATTTGACGGTCATTTCCATGCGCTGCTGTGATTGGCTCCTGACTCAATCGAGGTGATACTTAGAAAGTCAGATGGGATGGGAATGGGGACAGGGAATATATGGGTTGGTGGATGGAGAATAGGATGCCTGGGGGCACTTTCCTGATGAACATCTGTCATTCTTCCAGGACTCATTCATTTGTTCACTTGAGCATTTATTCATTTGTTCATCCAACACATAGTTACTGGTACTTACTCGCTGCCAGGCACAATTAGGTGCTGGGAGCACAGAGGTCCTGCCCTCCTGAGCTTTAAGTCTAGCTATGAAGAGAACAGACATGAAACAATCAGTTGTTACATCACCGCTGTAATAGTGAGAGAAATGAGGAGAAATGAGGAGGGGGCAGTGGAGGCCCATGACAGTAGGAACCTGACCTCATCTTGGGCCGCAGGTCTTGAGGAAGCAATGTCTAAGCTGAAACTTGACTGAGGGATAGGACTGAGCTAGGCCATTGGTTCTGAGTTGAGTGTGCATTACAATCACCTGGAAGATTCCTTGAAAAGATTGCCAGGCACCACCTGCAGAGTTTCCGTTTCAGTAAGTCTGGAGCTGATCTGAGAATCTGCATTTCTAGCAAGTTCCCAGGTGATGCTGATGCTGCTGGTCCAGGGACCACACTTTGGGAACCACTGAACTGGGAAAGCACGGGGAAAAGAGGGCATCTACATAGCAGAAACTGCATGTGCAAAGATCCTTGGGCTCATGGAAGCTTGGCAGTTTCCAAGAACAGAATGAAGGGCCCGAATGGCAGCAGCAAAGTAAGGAGACTATGGGGGGAAATGTGTTGGAGAAGCAAGCCACACAGGCCTTGCAGGCTGAGCTGCAAAGTTTGGATTTGATCTGAAATGGGATGGGGAGTCTGGGGGAAATTTTAAACAGGAACTGTCAGCATCCAGTTTGTATCTTGAAATGCCCTCTCTGGCTGCCGAGGGGGAAATGGGATGGTGGATAATTGCACGGAGCCAGAGAGCCCCACAGGGAGACTACTGCAGGCATGAAGGTGGGAGTGGGTGGTGACTGTACCAGGCTGGTGGCAGTGGGCATAGAAAGGCATGGGACGCATCTGAGTGTTAGAGTCCAGGCTCCCACTTTCCGGGAAGCCTTCCTGATCACTTTGGGTCCACCCTTCAATTCCTGAAACCCAATTTCTTACCTGAAGAGGTTATATGTTGACAATGACATCAGTTCCTTGAAGGCAGGGCTATGTGTGTCATATCTGACTCATGGAGTCCACCTGCAGCCCCCTGGTTGGATATACAATACCTCATACTAGTTACCTGGTCGAAAGCACTCTTCCATTTACCAGCTAGGGTCGCATCTGTTATCTCATTTGATTTTCCAAATACCTTGGGGGAAAAGGTAGAGTTGTACCCATTTTGCAGAGGGGGAAAAATGAGGTTCACAAAGGCCAAGGGATATTCCCAAGCTTACCCAGCTGGGCTGAAGGAAAGGTAAGATTTCCACCCTGGCCTCTGACAAGCAGGCAAAGGAAACTGTTATACCTCCACCCATGAACCTTAGATAGCAACCAGATTTCTCTTAAGTGGTATCAACAGCCTTCCTGAGATGTTGGTCAGTCCACCAGAAATATTAAATAGATACAGGTGAAATTGCCATTTAGGAAAGGTCAAAAATGGTCAAATAGCAGTTTTCTATAGTTCAACCTAAATCAAAGTACAGGGTAGGGGGTGGGGGGGAATGTTGCATTTCCAGAAAATTCTGCCACAACACAAGGAAGAGGAGTTTTCACATAGTCTAAATTGTTTCTGAAAGCAGCTTCCCCCCCCACACATGGAAGCTGATGAGGGGTCCGTACAGGGAAGCAGCATCTTAGAATCAGTCTATAATGCAATCAATTTTGTACATCCCTGGTGAAACAGCAACATTTATTTAACGTCTTTTATAGAGCAGCTGAGTTTTATCACAAATCACATTCCATTTCTATTCATCTGGGACTCCTTGAAGGCTAAAATGCACTTACTTTTCTCGAAGGAAATTTACCAATTCCTCAATAAAGACCCATTTGCCTCTGTATGTAAAATTGACACATTTATTGAATATTAAACACTTAAGGTTTTTTTTTTGCAGCTCCCCCACCCCCTTTACCCACATCTTTTTACACTTTTCCATAGAGTTTCACAGTCATTAGGGAGGCTCCCTCAAAGTGGTGAGAAACATGTATTTATGTGTAGAAATGGCCGACATTTAAATTTGGGGCTTTCTTATCACTGGGAAATGGTCAAGTTATGTCATAAATTTATAGAGCAACATCCAGTCCCTCTGAGTGGCCTCTTTAAGCCGTGTGCTTTTCCCTCTCTTTGTGGCAGATCTGGTCACAGGGCGGTATCGTATTGGGTTCATGACAAAAGTTTTTTTGTCCCCGCTTGTAATGTTTGCGGAAGGCAGGGACTGGCCTCCCCAATAATAAATTGTGCTAATTAGCATGAGGGCCTATTAATAACGCGTGTTTTCTTTTATCCATGTTTCTGAATGGTCAGGGACATCAATTAAAGTGTGTGCTCAGGACAATATCTTTTCAGTGCCAGTTGAAGTCGTTTTTGTTTAAAAAAAAAAATGTGGGGGGCTGGGCAACTTATTAAACATGTTTTTGTGTCCTTAACATGAAAGAGGGCTGAACTGTTGAACTTAGGTCTTGAACGTCAGGTCCAGATTTCCTAACTGTGATTCTAAATCAAGGCAGTGGTGGGTGGGGTGGCAGGGGGTGCTTTCCCCTGGGTTGGGGGCTGTGCTCTAAGAGGACAGAGAGAATTGATTGAGTTTGAGGAGTATCTTCTTAACAAGCTTTGCAATCAGGTGGACTCATGTTCGAATCTTGACTCCCTACTGACTGGCTTTGAGACCTCAAACAAATGATATTACCTCTTTGAGTCACAGTTTCCTGTTCTGTAAAATAAGGATAACAACAGTGCCTGTGTCATGGAGCTGTTGGCAAAATTAAATGAGATAACCTAGGGAAGGTTCCGGAAGGAAACTCAAATGTCATTGCTATTGTCCTGAGGAAACTTTATCCAATGTCAGGTTTGGATGGGAAAAGAAAGATCATTGCATCCAGCTGTCTGTTCCAGACTTGATTTTTTCTCCACAGAACCTATTAGTTGACCAGTTTATGCTGGGGCACCTTTGGGGACAGGGAGCTCACACCTGACCATCAGAGCCATCTTTCTTACGTTGGCCTGAAACCTATTTGTGTGTAACTTCCTTCGCCCACACAGATCTGAGCTCCTCTTCCATTCTTCAGATATGTAAAGCTGCCCCCCGTCCAGTCTTCCATACTCCAGGCTTAATTCCCACAGCTCTTTTAGATCTGGGTTTCTCAACCTCATGCACTATTGACATTTTGTTTGTTTGTTTGTTTGTGGTTTTGGCAGCTGGCTGGTATGAGGATCCAAACCATTGACTTTGGTGTTACCAACACCACGCTGTAACCAAGTGAGCTAACTGGTCAGCTGGCACTATTGACATTTTAGACTGGATAATTCTTTCGGGGGGGTAGTGGCTGTCCTGTGCATTGTAAGACGTCTAGCAACATCTCTGGCTTCTACCCACTAAATGCCAGTAGCAAACCCCAGCTGTGACAATCAAAAGTGTCTCTAGACATTGCCAGTTGTCCTCCAGAGAGCAGTGTCACCCCCAATTGACAACCACTGTTCTGGAGTTTAGGGGCTTCCCCATGCTGGGCTCCTTCAAGCCAACACCTGACATCCTCTCATCTGTGACCCCTCTGGCATGCTAACATCCTTGTGGCTATGCCTCCAAAATGTTTTTGGTGCCAACTTGGGAGCAGGGCCCACGTTTACCTGGCACAAGCTAAATCTGAGATCCTGAGAACCCAAAAGCAAACCTCATGAGAAGCCAAATAAATTGCTCGGTTTTTTTCCTGCCGCTGTCTGCAAAAGGCAGACCACCAGGACTAGGAGATGGCTGGAGCTTCCTTGTTGGAATCTCCATTTTGAGAACAAGAACAATGAGGTCTGAGTTTATTTTGTAGTTTTCATCTGAGCAGAAGAGCTAAGTTTTCACAGAGCAGAGGTCAGTGGTCAGTGAAGGTTTCTGACAGGGGCTGGCTTCAGGTGTGTGTCACTGACTCTCTGAGTGACTATATATCTCTCTGAGCCTCAGTTTCCTCATCTATAGGATGGGGATAAAAATAGTAACTGCCTGAAAGAGTTGTTGCCAGGATTCAAAGAATTACCCCCATGGAAAGTGTCCAACGTATAGAAAGCAATCAATAAATTATAGCTGTTAATTTTTGTTGTTATTATTATTGTTGTTTGCAAATAAACACACATCCAAAGAGTGAAACTAATTCACCCAAGGTCACCTGGCAGATCAGTGTGAAAACATTGGGTTGAGCATCTTTTTTCTGGAAACCCTGGGATTTTCTGCAAAGGTCTATCTGTGCATAGAGGAAGGGATTCAAAGATGGTCCATTCTTTGTGATTCTCACCCCATTAACAGCCCGCGGTTCTCCCAGAACATCCTCTTTTCACTTTCATTTTAAAAACCAGCCAGTGTAATAAATCTTGCCCTGAAATCTCGGCAGCACATCTTGGCTGGAGTGTATGATAAAGCTAATGTAGTGTGGCCTCTCTGTATGAGAGACCCTGGTACATATCTGTATTTTGGGCGGACAGCCTCATGGTCCGGCAGGATTGTAATTTGCTCTGGGTTTGACAGGTTCAGCCCTCTAATTGGGTTCATCTTTGTTCCACAACTTCCTTGGCTCCAGCGTGTATTTGTGACCCTGTCTCCCCTCCTTTACCTTTTCTTTCTTTCTCTCTTTTCTTTCTTCCTTTCTTCCCTTCCTTCCTTCCTTTATTTCTTTATTTGTTTCTTTCTTCTCTTCTTTTCTTTTCTTTCCACAAAACTGCAGACTCTAGCTGCCCCCTCCACACATTTAGAACAGGGTACAAAGCTTAGAACTAGGACTGAATTTGAAGGGGATGGGGGAGGGAGGGGTCACAGGGGCACGCTGTGGTTCTGCCACTTGTGGATTGTGTGGCCCCTGAGGGTTCCCCACATTGACCATTCAACAAATATTTCTTAGCCACCTACTGTGTACCTGGCATCCTGCTAAGGGCTGGGTATGCAGAGGTGAACAAGACAGAGTCGGGGTTCAGTGGGGGAGATGGACATTTATGCGGTGGTCATCTGAAACGAAGTCCAGTTATTTATGCCTGTGATGAGGACTCTCATGGAAATGCAGGGGCTGTGGGCGCCCCAGGGATGTTCCTGAAGTAGTGGTGTCTCCGAGCTGAGCTTGGGGAAGGTGGGCATGTAGCAGGTTCAGGGACAAGTCCAGACTCTGACATGGGGAAGGACAGCAAGGAGGTCAATGATCAGCACAGGGCAAGGGACACTGTAGGGCCTTTTGCTCAGAGCTGGGGGTAGCCTGAGAGGGAGGTTGGAAGGAGCAGTTTCTGTTTTAGAAGCTCCTCTGGCTACTGCACAGAGAACAGACTGGAGGGGGCAATAGTGGGAGCTGGGAGCCCCAGGAGGGGCTGTGGACCGCCTACTCATCTTGGAGCCCCACAGGGAGCCCAACAAGGCCCTCGGAGGCCAGGAAACAGTCCCCAAAGAGGTCAAGGACTTTGGAATGGGTTCCAGTCCCAGTTCTACCCCTCACTGACCTGCTTAAATCACTTCCCCTCTCTGATCCTCAGTTTCCTCACCTGTAAAATGGAGGCATAACAATCTCCACCATGGAGGTGTATTAGAAAGATAAATCAAGAGGATGAATGTGAAGTGCACAGGACAGGGACTCAGTAAGCGCCTGAGAAATATTAATGATTAATTCTATGTACTAACTATGTGACCCTGGAAAAGTTAAATGTACTTCTTTGGGCCTCAGTTTCTAATCTGCAAAATGGGGGTAATAATTATATACTTCATGGCTCCCTTGAGAAGATTAAATGAGTTAGAACAGTACCCAGAGTTTGGGCTGACAGGTGTTAGCCGTCACTACTGTTGTTATTATCATTGTTTTTGTCTTGACTCCTCTTTCCTTTGGTTCCCATAGCATGTGGGTGATCGGTAGGGGCTGTGGTTTTTACCCTGGCTCTGGATCTCACCACGTTAGATGTGCCTCCCCACGCAATCCCCTCCACCTTGTCTGTTACCCCCCTCCAGATCCTCCCATGTGCCTTCCTGCATGCTGGGCAGATTTCCACTCCCCCCCACCTCCCCAGAGTCCCCTGGCCCTGGCCTGCCATCAGCTTGCCCAGCTGTACCACAAACCTCTGATCAGTGTCCTTCCTTCCCTCGGACAGCGAGCTCATCCAGATTAGGGCATCCTCAGGACCCTCCTCACCTCTCTTCCCTGCAGAAGCATTCATTCACTCCCCACCCACCCCCCGCTTTCAAGAGGCCAAAATGCCACCTTCCTCCAGCTCTTGACGTAAACAGACCCTTCTCAAGGGAGGGAAATCAATCTTGGGGACCCTTGCGAGTTTGCTTCTCTCAGCCCTGGAGTCTGCAGACCTCCTCCGAAGAAGCCTGGATATACGATGTTCAAATCTTGGGCTACGCAATAATCTTTATGCTTCCAGCTGTCCCTGCACAGAAGAATTGGGGCCTTCACACCAGGCCAAGTAATAATTCTTTGGATTCATGTCAGCATAGAAAAGCAAAGGGAAAGATCCAAGGGACCCCCAGTTTGGAAAACGCTGGCTTTGATTGGCATATTCCTGGCTGTCATATTCCAGAACTTTCTTTGTCTCTGTCTTATAGGACCCAGAACAAAAGGGCCTCTGAGAGTCTGATGGGACTGAAGCCTTTGGTCTTCTTTTCTTCTGGACCTCTCAGCTCCATGCCTGGGTCTCAGGGAAAACCTGGTCCTCACCTGGTCTCCTCGGACCCAGGGTCCCCTCCCATACCCAAAGTGAGAAGGCCAGTGGCCAGGCTCCCCCATGTTACTGAGAGAAGAAATACAGCCTAGAACCCTTTCTGTAAAAATAACCTCCCTGGCTCCTCCTTTATGGGTGAGGGAAAGTGCTTAAAATGCTTAGAGGAATAAACAGCTTTTAATGAAGTTACATTGCCACATAATGGGTATCATAAAATTGCCTTCATACTACAGGGTCCCAGGATGGCATTTATTATCGACTGCGCCGGAATAGTCTTTGCAGAGCTCCGGCAGCTGCAGAGAGAAGAATGCAAAAGTCTCCTTAAATTACCTGATTGAAATAACCGGTGGAATATTCCGCGGTGCCGCCGCGTGCCAGGGAAGCCGCCTTTGGGGTGGTCTGTCAGAGGCGGTTTGCGCATTCTGAAGAACACAGGAGTTTCATTGCAGCAAAACAGATGTTCATCTTGTTTCTCCATCGGCTGTTTGATGAGAAATTTATTGCTCTTCCGCTGGGCAGGAGGCCCCTCTCGGCTGTGGAGTCTATTAGGCAAGCCAGCAGCTGGCAGGGAGCCAAGGTGAGGCTGTTTTCATGAAACCCATGAAAAGCTTTGGCTCGAAGGCGCCGGTAATAATGCACTGGCTAGACTCTCCTGATTGGGCGATTGATTGGCCTGATTTGATTTATTGATCAATACCCTCAAATTTGGCGTCTGAGAAGCTGCACTAATCTTTAACTGTTGTGAACATCTCTACCTGCTGGAGAATTAGACCCTGATAAGGAATGTATGAAAGGAATCGGGGCTTATCTTAATCACACACCGGGCCCCAGCGCTACCCAGCTAGCAAGGGCCTCCACACGGACCCCATCGCCAGGCAGGCCTGTGCAGATCTATAAATTGATGGACTTCAAAGCCTCCAGCATCGATTACCGTTATAACAAACAGTGGTGCACAGAATGTCTGATTATTTTTAGACAAAGATTCTGTTCTCTCAGCAGCAATTTTGCTGAGGCTGTCACTGTGTCAGATGTCTACTGTTGATTGCAATTAGATGCAATACAAAAAAAAAAATTAAACTATCTGCATTCTTACTCTTATTTCCAGTTATTAAATCTCTCTCTTTGTTTGCTGTTTCCTCATGATATCTACAGCTGGATGAAATATTTGGTTGGCAAGAGAAATCCTTGTAATTCAGGGGGAGGAGAGCCCACCAGCTCATTGGATTATGCCTGATGGGGTGTGCCTGGTCTTGGAGAGAGGGGAGTTGGATGGGGGACATTTGTGGATGTCTGTTTAAAAGTGTGCGAGGGGAAGGTTTGATGCAAAATGTTTCAGAGCAGAGTCAGGGGATATAAATCAATCTCTGAAGACCTCCAGAATGCTCTGCTGTATTTAGTCTCCTTCTTCCTTTCCCTTCCCTGTGGGCCAGGACCTAACCAGGCACGTGCCCCCATCCTAGGAGCCCAGGAAAGTTTTCCAAAGCCATTGGAACTCAGAGGTTGGCGCCACTTGAAATAATTAATTCCTCCGCACACAGACCACACTTGGGACCCCTTCCGCACTAAATCATACCTGAAGAGCAGGCTCCAGGTAATTGTGGGTATGAACAAATTAGGCATTCTCTTTTACATACAATCCGGCCGCCAGCATCCTGGCGCTGGGCAAGTCCATTCATCATCCTGACGCTCTCCATTTGATCTGTCTTCTCAGAGCCATTAGCCCCAGCGTCCTTGACTGTGGAACAGCTGTAAACTCGAGACCATCCGTGGTGTGGCCGTGGCTGACAATTCATTACACAGTTGGGTAGAGAAGAAGGCTTAGGTGACAATGCCAAGGCCTCCCAGTTCCCAGAAGCCAGCTCTGCTTGAAATTGGCAACACCAGCTAATTTTAGAAGGTTTATACTTGGGGATTGAGAAGGAGGTAGCAGCTTTGACTTTGGGGTCAGATGAGTGGGTCCTGTGGAAACTGGCTGAGCTCAGTAAGGCATCGAGCACCACAGCAAGAGTGGGCACGGTCGTCTCCAGGTGGGCATGGGATGGTGGTCCCTGAGCCAGCCCAGGGCAGATATTCAATGCCCCCGAAAGGACACTTCAGGGGAATTGGCGGAGGAGACCCTAATCTCCCTGAGGGCAGAGAAAGGGTCAATCTTGTTCAGTAATAATCAGAATAAACCTGCCATTTTCTCGCCACAAACTGCACCAGATCCTGTGCCAAGTACTTCCATGTGCACCTTTCTCCTTCAAGCTGCTGTCACCTTGGGAGGTTGGTAACAATCATACCCATTTGGTAGATGTAGAAACTGAGGCTCAGAGGCATTGAGTGGCCTGCCCAAGGTCACACAGCTAAGCAGTGGTGAGGCTGGAAGTCAAATTCAGGTTGGAATCTAGGCTCTTAACTTCACCGGAAAATGCTCAATAAGTATTTGTTGAGCGGATGAATGAATGTATGCATGAGCCTATATGAGTAGGGACTCAGATGGGCTCCTGGATAGCAAAGGTGACAGGACCAGGCCATCTCTCAGGCAGGCCTGACATTTGGGCTTCTGGGGCTGCTGGGGCAGCTTCTGCTTTGTCCTTAGGGGCATAGAGCTGTGCCCAGGCTGCAGTCTCCTCAGTTACAGGAACCAGTTTGATATCACCAGGAAGCTTCCATGCCAGGAAATCTCAGGGTCTGAGGGGTCTGGCAACAGGGAGGAGCAATACTGGCATCTGGGGAGGCAGGATGAGGTCATTGATCACCTGGCTGGGAGCCAGACAGCTGTGGATCAGGATAGCATAGTGGTTAACAGTTTAGACCCTGAAGTCAGGTAAGACTTGGTTCGAACCCCAGGGTCATCACATTCTTAGCTCTGTGTGACCTTGGGCAAGTGATTAAACCTCTCTGGGCTTCACTTCCCCAACCTGCAAGTAGGGCTGATAATAATAGCTCCCTCTCAGGTGACCACGAGGATACAGTGAGGTAATACACATCGACCCATACACAGTGCCTAGCACATTATGTTTAGTGGGTGATCATTGGTATAGGGTATTCAGGGACACCCAGCACCCCCTGGAGGACATTTGTGACTAACAAGTTCATTTCACCCAAGAGTAATTCCAGGCCAGGGCAAAGAGGTGTCAGGGAACCTCTATGAAGTCACAGATCAAGTGGCTGGCAGATGCAACATCATCTTTGTCACCCATTTTCACCCTCTTCTGAACACAGTTCAATGGTCTGATCCCTCCTCCTTTTCCCTTTCACATCCCTGATGTCCCAACCAGCTTGTAAGACCAGTAGTCTCAACATGCCTGTGGGGAAAGAGGTAATCCCTCATGGGGTTGGTGGAAGTGACAGTCCATGCAGTCCCTTTAGAAGGCAGGCTGGCAACATCTATCACATTTACAAATGTGCCTCCCCTGTGACCAGTACTTCTTTGTCTAAGAACTTTTCTTTTAGATACACCCACACATGGGCAACCAAGGTGAATGTCTCAGTGCATTGGTGCAGCATCAGTGGTAAGAACAAAGGCTGGAAGTAACTTAAGTGTCCATGAGTGGAGGATTGGAAATAACCTATATGTCCATGAATGGGGGACTGGAAATAACCTATGTGTTCATGAGTGGAGGACTGGATACATAAAAAAAGACACATCTACACAGAATATTCTGCAACCATAAAAAGGAAGAAAGATGCTCATTATATGCTGATAAAAAGGAGCAGGCAAGATAAATTATGGAAATGGCACATTGCATAAAAAAGTATGCTCCATTTGAGTAAAACAAAAGAAAGCAAAGAAAGATTATGCTTATGCGTTTGCTTGGATATGAATGGAATATCTTTGGAAGGACACAGAATAATGGTGGGCACCTTTGGAGAAAGAAGACTTTTTAATGTTAAATCTTTCTATGCTGTTGTAATTTTTATTGTATGCTTATAGTACTTTAGCAGTGTGAAATGTTACTATTTTTAAAAACTAGTATAATGGAAAGAACCTGGATTCTTGGAATCAGATTTGGGAGCAAATACTGGCTCTGTTGCTTACTGGCTGGGTGAACATATATAAGCGATAGCAAATCTGTACGCCTCAGTTTTGTCATCTGTAACATGATGACTATATGGGGTAGTGAAGGTGCCAGTGAGATCGCACACTGAAACAGCTAAGCAGGTCTGTGCTCTTTCCACGGTTATTTGCCGCTCTTGTAACCAGCTTGAGGGTGAAAGGAGGCACTGCTTACAGCAGTGGGGGGCCCAAAGCCCCTTGTGGCAGTGCCCAGCCCTGGCCTTGTGGGTGGAGTGCTAAGGAGGGTGGAAGTGGTTTTCTGAGTCCCGTGGGGGACCCCTACACACACCCGGTGCGGGCCCTTAACACATTAGCTCGGAAGGCTCAGTAATGGAGCCCTCCCAAGAGGCCCAGCCCCCGTGGTCATAGCTCCTGTAATGAGGCCCCGTCCCCAGCTCAGCCAAGAGGTACAGGGCAGGAGCTCTTCAGTACCCACCTATATGGGTGCCACAGTGCCATCCTAGGGGCGGTCGGGCAGCTGTTCTCTCGTCCCCATTCCTCCCTCCATGTCTTTCTGTGTGTCTCTGTGTCTTGCTCTCTCCATCTCTCCTCTCTCCCTCTCTCTCTCTATTCCTTTCTCTTCCACTCCATCTTTCCTGCTGTTTTCTGTTCCTCTCTCTCTCCCTCATTCTTACTCCCAGTCTGTCTTTTCTGTCTCCCTCTGTACCTCTCTCCTCTTGTCCTTCTGTGTTCTCCCTCCCCACACCAGCTATCTAAGGGTTACTGCAGCTCTCACCATGAAGGGCCCAGTCTGGTAATGCTTATGGGGATAGACTGTGTGCTCAGGGCCAGCTGCAGGGATAAGAGGAGGGAATGTGGAGATCTGGGTCCTGCCTTCAGGGGTGGGGGACCTAGATGCAAAGAAGGCCTCGTGAGGGCCCTCACTGAACCTTCTTTGCCTGCAACTATAAAATGGATAGAGTCACATCCAGCTGGCAGGTATTAAACAGCGTGCCCTCTGGGAAGCCTTCCTGCTGGCCACTACCACAGGCCGGGCCCAGGGCTTCAGCCACACGCTTCCTGGTACCCAAGCTTCCCACTGCAATGCTGCTGATCTTTAGGTCCATTCAAAGGAGAGGTAGAGAGTTGTGGTTAAACACTCAGGTGCTGGAACCATGCTACCTGGGTTCAAATTCCAGCACTGCTGCTTGTTTGCTGTGTGCCTGAGAGCAGGTAACTTGACCTCTCTAGGCTTTAGCTTCCTTGAGTTTTTTTTTTTTTTTTTTTTGGTATTATTATGAACTCCTGGATTTAAATATTTTTGATGGATTTCAATTTGTTGCAATCACTGTCTTTCCTGATGCCCAAATCATCCCACCTCTTGCCCACAGGAACCCCTGCAAGTTAGCCCCAGTGGTCTTGATGACATCCTCATCTGGGAGTCATTGTCCATTTTCAGAGTCCCCTGAGGGAGGTGGGCAAGACAGGTGTTGGCAACACAGAGCCTGAGGCTCCCTAAGGACTCAGAACTCACCTGAGATGCTGTGATTTATAGGTGACAAAGTCAGGATTAGATTCTTGACTTGGGGGGACATAGGTGGAGAGACAGGCATACACAGGCCTGGGTTCAACATCCGATTCTGCCCATTTCTGGTGATATAGGAAGCCTCTCTAATCCTCAGTTTATGCACCTATAAAATAGAGTTAATAACAGGAAAAACCTGAGATTAATAACAGTAAATGGCATGATGTAGGTAAAGCCTTTAGCACAGGGTTTTGCCTACAGTAAGTGGTCAGGAAATGATACCACCATTATCATTAGGATTATTCTCATTGGGATTCAATAAGATGTCCCATGGGAACTAGCACAGTGCCTAATTAGGAGGCACAGCTCAGTAAAGAAATGTCTCTTTCTTCTCTTTTCAGTGGGAAGTTTCAAGGGGTCTCCAGACTCCCCACCCTTAAAGTTGGGGCTGTGGCACAAATGATTGGGGGGGGGTTCAGCAGAAAGACCAGTGAAAAGGCTACTGCACCAGTCCAGGCAAGTGATGATGGGGGCTTCGTGGCAGTGGAGATGGCAAGATGTGGGTAGATTCAAGAATATTTTGGACAGAAGAAAAAGAGCTGATCCTTCCTCCCTCCATCCCTCAGAACATTCATTCAGAAAGGTGCACAGATCATAAGGGTACAGCTCCACAAATTGCACAACTGAACACACCCATGAAACCAGCACTGAGATCAAGAAACAGAACATTCCCAGCCACCCAGAAGCATCCCTTGTACCCATTTCAGTTCATGCACTGCCTCCCCCCACCGCCATGAAACCACTGCCCTGACTACTGACTGCACAGGCTCCTTTTGCCTGCTTCTA
Organism: Cynocephalus volans; assembly: GCF_027409185.1. Taxonomy (NCBI): domain Eukaryota; kingdom Metazoa; phylum Chordata; class Mammalia; order Dermoptera; family Cynocephalidae; genus Cynocephalus; species Cynocephalus volans. Next base: position 188,718,213 of record NC_084461.1, read on the forward strand.
TACCTTAAATAAATGGAATCACAATGTGTGCTCTTTCGCATCTGGCTTCTTTTGCTCAACATTACATTTGTAAGATTTATCAATATTGTTGTAGTTCATTCATGCTCATGGCTGCACTGTAGTATTCCATTGGGTGAATATATCACAAATTTATTTATCCATCTGTTCTACTGTTAATGGGCATTTGGGTTGTTTCCAGGCTGGGGCTATTATGAATAGTGCTTCTAGGAACATTCCAGACCAGTGCTTCTCAAACATTAATGTACTCGTGAATTACCTGGAGAGCTTGTTAAAATAAAGATCCCAATTCAGTAGCTCTGGGTGAGTCCTGAGTTTTTGCATTTCTCACAAGTTCTTAGGTGATGCAGATGCTGCTGGTCCAGGACCCTGCATTGAATAGTGAGGTTCTATTTTGGTGGATATATTTCTTTGGGGTGGGTACCCAGGACTGGAATTTCTGGGTCCTAGGGAGGCATATGCTTAGCTTCAGTAGACAATGCAAGAAGTTTTCCCAGATATTGGTTGAGGCCCGCTCCAGCACTGCTTGAGATTCCAGTTTTTCCGCATCCTTGGCAACACTTGGTATTATCTGTCTTTCATTTTAGCCATTCCAGTGGGTATGTAGTGGTATCTCATTGTGGCTTAAATTTGCATCTGTCGGAAGACTGATGAGGCTGAGCTTCTTTTCAGGTGTTCATTGCTTGTTGGGATCTCCTCTTTCATGAGGGGCTTGTTCAAGTCTCTTGCCCATTTTTTCTATTAGGTCATCTCTTTTTCTTATTGAGTTTGTAGGAGTTCTTGATTCTAGACACAATCATTTTTCAGATAAATTGCACATAACTTCTCCCACTTTGTGGCCTTGGCTTTGCACTTTTATCTCACCTGTTCTTTTTAATTCAATAATTACTGCTCAGGACTTGGGAAGGGGGATATTCCCATTCTACCCATCATTACCAACCTACAGTACATTACCAGAAGGATCATCCCTTCAGCTTCTTACTCATGTACACACCCCTCGCTCTCATCCCTGACCTTCCTTGGGGGGAGCCCTCCCCACATTCATGGTGGACATCCCCCCATCTACCCCTCCCACCATGATCCAAGCTGCTTAGGCCAGGGCTCCCACTTAACTGTGATCTTCCATGAACATTTTCCCACCTCTAGATGTTTCTTGACTACTAGGTGAATTCACCTTTCCTGGACATCCAGAGACACCTGGGATTATTAGCCGATCAACAGACCCTTTGCAGAGACACGTGGGACAGAGACACTGGAAGGTGGCTGGTCCCAGCCCTGCAGCCTGGGAGGAGTGAAGGCAGAAGAGGGGCAGGTGGGGTGCCTGCCTCGTGCACGTCTTGTGTGAGCCTGATTTAGCTCTTGATCTGACTAAGAGCCTCCGTCATCACTCTTGCTGCTGCCCCACAGCCTAACGCTCAGCTCTCATCCTGGTTTTTGCATTGAATCCTACTGCCGGACCCAGTAGGGCTATGAGGGTCTCTAGAGCCTGCTGAGCACAGCCCACCAGCTCACAGACACAGCACACCAGGAGGGTCCTGCTGGCCCAGACTCCCAAGGGACTCCACTTGCCACTGGCATCCCTCAAGGACAGACAGTGGAGGGGCAAAACCTGCAGCCTCCAAAGCCCGCCTGTGGGGGTTTGAGCCTCAGCTACACCACTCGCTGGCCTTGTGAACTGGGCAAGTGCTAACCTGTCTGAGCCTCAGGTCCCCAGGTATAAAACAGGGATAAGGGTGGAACTCAACTTGTAGGGCTGTTGGGAGCATTAAATGAAGTAATAGAGGTGAAGTGCTAAGAACGTGCCTGACCCACTGTGGCATTGTGTAGCTGTCTGCATTATTACTGTTGCTGTTATTACTAGTAGTATTGTCTGGTGGTGGCCAGACCCTCCTCACCTGCCTTCTCTATCTTCTCATACACACCTGCTGAGATCGCCATGCCTTCTCTCACCTCCAGGCCTTTGGACCTGTTGTTCCATCTGCCTGGAATGTGCATCTCCCATTCTGTACCCGGGAACACCCCCTTGTTTCATGCCCCAAAGCCAGTGCCACCCCGCCTCTTTCAGGGCACCTCCCCAGACTTCCCATTGAGTGTGTGGTTGGTCTTCAGGTCCTTGAGGTCCCTCATGATGCTGATAATAAAAGAGGGTGTTTATTGAGCACTTACTACATGCCAGCTTTCAGGTGGGGGCTTTTCAATGAGCACTTCATTTGGTCACTCCAGCACCCCGTGACCACCGGCGATGGAGGCTCCCACATGAGCCCAGATCTCTGCAGCAAGGAGGTGTCTGCATAGGATTTGCACCCAGCCTTGCTGGTTTGCAGAGCCCTGCTGGTCCAGCCCTCTCTCCTCCTAACACACCTGCGTCCCTCATTCAGTCCCCAGGTGAGGCTGCCCATGGGATAGGAACCCCTGCTGACTGTTCTCTTTCCCTACCAAGAAACCCAAGAAGGGGGATCATGTCGATCCAGTTCACCATCATATCCCACACAGGATCTGACACCGAGAGGGACCCAATAAATACAGCTTAAGTCAGTGGTTCTCAGTGTGTGGGTCCGTGACCCCTGGGTCCCCCCAAGATCTTTTCAGGGGTCTGCAAGATCAAATTATCTTTATAACAATACTAAGCTGCTATTTGTCCTTTTCATTTATATTCTCTCACAAATGCATGATGGAATTTTCCAGAAACAACCTGAGGTGAGAAGATGTCATCACTCTGGTGACTAACAGAGTATGTGCTTGTGTATTCTTGTGCTTCAGAATTTTCTGTTTTAATTTTGAATGCGGTAAATATCGATCGCTATCATCTACATAAATAAAGCTCTTTGGGGTCCTTAATCATTTTTAAGTGCGTAAAAGGGTCCTGAGACAAAAAAAAAAAGTTTAAAAGTGCTGTGTTCATTGAATAAATGATTGAATGAAGGAAAGGATGAATGAATTGTGTGCTTATGAGTTTGGACCTGGCTTGTCTTTAAGGGATGGTGGTTTGGGGACTGGTGATTTGGGGACAGCATCCTGGTGCCCACGTGGAGAATGGATTCGAGGGAAGGAGGAGGGACCCAGGATGCCAGGAGAGACTGCAGATATGGGATTACCCAAATGCCACCTGCTCAGCCACACCCCAGAGCCCCAAGCATCTCCAAATACCCTTTGACCTGGCACAAGCATGCCCCGCACAGCCAATAGCAGACTGTTCCAAGGTGTTTTCTACAGCGAAACAATTTGAAATAATTAGAACTTTACAGAATGTCTTTAAACACTCTGGTAATGGGCATAAGAAAACAGTTGTGAAGTGTAATCAGTTATTAGCTGCTGATCAATTATCCTCATGGATAGCTGTGGTGGGGGGAGGGAGAAGCAATAATAAGCCCCTTGATTAACTAATTTGAATATCTTTGGAGAACAAATTCCGAAATTTCTTTCTATTTTCTCCCCTGCCATTGTAACAGGCTGCACATCTGCTGGATAAAGGCGGGATGGAAATGGTAATGAGCATGCTGCTGTGAACAGGCCCCTTGTTTGGGATCCAGGGAGGAAGGCTCTGGAGGTGTGGGGGGTGGTGGTCCAGCCAGGGCTGGGGATCTCATGCTGGCTGGAGGACAGGAGTGGGCGGCTGTGGTCAGCCCAGCCATGCGACTTGTCCTCTGTCTCCTGAAGGTCAGGGGAAGCTGGCTCTGTCAGGCAGAAGGCACAGGTGGGCAGGCGCCCATCTGGGAAGCAGCTCAGATTTCCCTAAAGACCCTCTAGGGCCACCTCAGCCTGGAGCCATCCCAGGATGGAGCAGACAGTGAGAGAAATCCTGGATGCTGCTCTCAGACTTTGGCTCCTCCCCAACCTCCCTGGGCAATAGGTTTATAAAAAGCAGGGGTGATCAGACTGGACAGTATTAAGGGCCCCCATATCCCCAGGGGTCTCTGATTCCACATGACAGCATGGACATATCACACCGGTGACCACCTGGCTTGCAGTTGCCTTGTGGTTAAAGCAAGTCCCTGGAGCCTGATCTCTGGCTTGAATCCAGCTCTGCCATCTCAACTGTGTGACCTTAGGCAAGTAACTCAACCTCTCTGTGCCTCAGTGTGCTCATCTGTAAAAAGGATAATAAGGGCACCCATCTCATGGGGTTCTTGTAGCACAGGCCCACACACATGGTAGGTGCAATATAAATATAAGCCGCGATTGTTATTATTTTCTCTATCCCATGAATTAACAGGCTACATCCAAGTTTGCAAACTGGTAGGCCAGAGCCCAGATCCCCCAGTAAATCTGTTTTGTTTGGCACTAGCTACATTATTAAAAATTTTTCTGAATTTGTTGCCAAAGATTAAGATTCAATAAATTTTTACATCAAAAATCTGGATTTGGGGCTTTTCTGGAGAAACAGACCCCCTGACCCTACTGTGCTCACAGTCCCATGGATGGCACTAATCAGCAAGAGCTAAGCATTGAAGTACCCTATAGCAGGGACACTTGTCTCCCATTCACCATGGTCCCACCCCACCCCCTCATTCCATGACTTCACCTGCCCACCCAGCCCCTGCCCTCACCTGTAAGCCCCCAGGAGGATGGCTGGGAACAGGTTGGCTTCATTCCCTGATGTACCCAGAGCCTGTCACACAGTAGGTACCTAGAGCATATTTGAAGTAGTGTGCATTCAGATGAGGGTTTGACTTAATGAGGCAGATTCATTTTGTAAGGACCCTCAGCATCTAGGCAGTCTTGCCTGAGAAAGGGCAGCCAACTCCAGCCTTGGTTGTGTCTGCTTGGGGTCCCCTCCTCTACCTCCCAGTGGCCAACACAAGAAAGTCCTGTTCTCCACCCGCTCTCCCTGTTCTACCTTTCCCTATCCTCTCCTCCCCACTCCTCTGCTGAGATGTTCTGGAGACCCAACACAGGGGTGTCGAAATACTGCCCACCCTTTGAGCCTCTGGTCTGAGGCCTGAAGCTCCAGAGAAGGCCACGTACGGCCCTATGGTCAGCCGGTACCTGTGGCCGCAGGTCCACGTTTGTCTCATTCAGACAAGGCCTTTTGTATGATTTGTTTGAAGCCGTTCAAAAAAGAGCATCTGAAACCACCTTTACATCCCTTCCTCCTCCTCCCACCCAACTTTTTTTCTCTCTCCCCTGTCTGTTCCATCGCTTAAAAACGGCTTAACCAATTTGGGTTATTTTTAGAAAAATGCCTGGCATGTTGGCTGACAACCTGTATTCTAAGTTTCAACCTGATGTGGAAAAGACAGAGTTTATAACCCCCTAGGAAAAAAAATACACAAAACATTGCTTTAGAATAGAAATCATCTGAAACTGACCCATAGGTCCCAGCCAGCAGGACATCGTGGGCACCAGCCACCAGCACAGGTTTCAAGGGCACAGGTGGAATTTGTTCTGAGCTTCTCCAGCGTTGTTGGGAGAACTGGATGCAGTGTCCTATGCACTGAGAGGGGCAGGACAGACACAGGTTTGAACCCTGGTTTCACCACACTCTGTGTCCTTGAGCTGAGGAAGTACTTCCTCTGAGCCTTCAGTTTTGCCATCTGTGATATGGGGATACTAATAGGTGTCTCAAGCAACATGCTGGACACTGAGTCTTACACCCAGTGACTTGTCCATTGTTTGTTATTGTCGTGATGGTTCAATGCAAAGACCAGGAGGACATTGAAAAGAAAGCTGGCATGAGCTTTAAACAGCTTTATTGAGATGTAGTTTATATCCTATAAAATTCACCTATTGTGTGTGTACAATGCAGTGGATTTTAGTATATTTATGGAGTTGTGCGACCATCACCACAATCCAGTTTTAGAACATTTCCATTACCCCCAAAAGATCTTTTGTGTCCATGTATAGTCACATTCTGGTCCCCTCCCAGCCCCAGGAAACCATGAATCTATTTTCTGTGTCTATGGTTTTGCCCTTTCTGGTTATTTCATATAAATGGGATCGTACAATCTGTGGTCTTTGGGGTCAGCTTCTTTCACTTAGTATAATGTTTCCAAGCTTCATCCATGTTGTAATGTGTATGAGTATTTTATTCTTTTGATTGCTAAATAATATTCCATTGTCTGAATAGACCACATTTTATCCATTCATTGGTTGAGCGACATTTGGGTTGTTCCCACTTTTTGGCTCTTATGGGTAGTGCTGCTGTGAACATTCATGTACAGATCTTTATGTGAACATATGTTTTCAATTCTCTTGGGTAGAAGAGTGGAGTTGCTGGGTTGTAAGACAAATTTATGTTTAACTTATCAAGAAACTGCCAAACTGTTTTCCAAAATGACTGTGCCATTTTATATTCCCACTGGCAGTGTATGAGCTTAATAGTGTCTTCATTGAGATTTGAGTATGTATTTTTGGTCCTTGGTTTCAGTCAGGGTTTGGGCTGGAAATTCTGGGATGTGTTGGAGCTTGAAGAGATGAATGGCAGGCTGGAGCATGGGATAAAATTGCACATGCTTAGGTCTTTTAAAGCAGCGCTGTCCCATAGAACTTCTGTGATCACCTCAATGATGTACATCTAACCGTCCAATATGGTAGCCACTAGCACCTGCGGTTACTGAGCACTTGAAATATGGCTTGTGCGACTGAAGAGCTGAATTTGTGATTGTATTTCATTTAAGTTAATTTAGGTGTACTAAATTTAAATAACCACAGGAGGCTAGTGGCTACCATATTGGACAGTGCCCTTCTAGAAGTTCAAGATCAACTGCTCAGTGTGTCCTAGGTCCTCAAAGAATCTTTCTGAGGATTTATCAGAGTTCAACTCTTTTAATTACAGATACCTGGGATAGGCGTGGGCCTCAGGGGTTACAGGCTGCATGAATATCATGTCTAGACAGTACCCGGTGCCTGGCGGGGGCGGGCATCAGAAATTGTGGGGATTTAGGTCAGGTTGTGCCACAGAGTCCACATGAGAAGAGTGTGATGGTCTCCAGAGCTAGAAAGACTCAGGTTCAAATCCCAGCCCTGTCACTTACCAATTCTGTGACCTAGGACAATTGATCTGGCCCTCTGAGCCTCCATTTCCTCTTCTGAAAAGTGAAAGTAGTAACATCACTCTTGAAGGACTGTGTAAGCCTCAGATAATAATGATTCTAAATCCCCTAGCTCTGTGTCTGCCTCTTAGTGTGCGTGAGAAAGTTATCAGCTTCTGTTATTATTATCTTTATTGTTGTTATTCTGCCCAGTTCCCAGGATTAGATAAATGCCATGTAAATCCAGAATCTCCCATCCTCACCCTTGAAAGCCGAGATGTTAGGCTGTCAGCACCACAAAGTCAGGAACCTTGTCTGCTGTGGCTACTTCTGGATTCTTCAATGCCTGGAACAGTGCCTGGCACACAGTGGGGTGCTCCGTACATGTTTGTTGAATGAATGAATGAATGTAAGCAGCATGGAGGTTCCTGGAGAGAATGACACTCTCCTTCAAACAGCATGGTTTAGGAAGAGCACCAGATTCAATGCCAGCAGTAGCCTGTTTTTTGTGAGGGCAGAAACAGCTTTCCTGTCCCTGAACAAGGGCTTCATCAGGAACGTGGCTGCAGCTCAGGCCAGTTTGAAGTCACCCAAGGTGGGTGTGGAATGGATAAGGGTCGGCCAGGTGGGCCAGGCCAGACCCACCTCCTACCACCAGCCCTTTCCTCCTGTTCTTCTTGATCTTTCCTTCCCACCTCTGGACTCCAAAGTGAAATATTTTCATTTTTTCAGAGTTGTTATTTTTGTTTTATTTGTGTGAATCATTTTGCAGTTATCAAAATCTTTTCATATTCATTATTCTTGTTCAAAATGCAGAGAAACTCAGGTAGGTAAACGTACATTCAAAAAATGTCTGTTAAGTTTCAGTCAGGCCTGGCCTAGGCACTGGGGATACAGAGGTAAATAAAACAGATTAAGTCCCTGCCCTCCTGGAGCTTTTAATCTTAGGGAGGAGGCAGGTAATTAAATACACACATAACTTATCTTTGCAAATGATGAATGCTCTGTGGAAAAGGAGGGCAGGTGGATCTAGAGTTGGGGGTGGGCTCAGTGAGGGCCCCACTGAGAAGGTGCCAGGGTTGTGGGGATGAGGACTGCACGCGAAAATGTCCTGAGGTGGGGACAAGGTTGGCCCACTTGGAGGACCAGAAGTGGTCAGTGTGGCTGGGGTGCATAAAGTTGGGGACAGAGGGGCCCCAATGAGGCTGGAGCTATGAGCAGTGGCTGGACCCTATGGGCCCCAGTGAGGAGTCTAATTTTAATTTAAGACCATGGCAAGTAAATCATGGATGTGTTTCAAGCCAGGGAGAGACAAGAGCTGATTCACGTTTTGAACAGCTCATTCTGTCTGCCACATGGAAGATGCAGGTGACGGTGGGAGCCGAGAGAGGAGAAAGGAGGTCCTGGAAATAGAGTAGGTAGGGGTAGTGGCAGCTCAGACAAAGGCAGCAGTGCAAGTGGCAATTATTTCTGGACAGTGGAGGTATTTAAGAGATGTGACTGGGATTCATTTAGTATTACTGTTATTCTTTTTTTTTTTTTTTTTTTTTTTTTTTTGTCGTTTTTTCATGACCGGCACTCAGCCAGTGAGTGCACTGGTCATCCTTATATAGGATCCGAACCCGCGGCGGGAGCATCGCCGCGCTCCCAGCGCAGCACTCTACCGAGTGCGCCACGGGCTCGGCCCATTACTGTTATTCTTATGCTACAAGTAGGGAAATTGAGGCTCAGAGAGGCCCAGGACAAGAGCTAGCAAGTGCAGTAGGTGACATTCAAACCCAGGTTTGCATGGCTGCTGGGATCCCACCATTCTGCCTGCTCTTCAGTGCCCCTTCTGGGTAGCCCATAAAGCATTATCCCCATTTTCCAGGTTAGGAAATTGAAGGTAGGGCGTTAAGCTCTCCCAGCTGAAGAGGGCCAGAGGCAGGATTTGAACCCAGCCTGCACTCCTAAGCCTTAGTCTGTGTTCAGTCCTGGGAATATGAATGTCCTGTGTCCTGGGCCTCTTGAGGCTCTGGAGAAAGAATGTAGATGGGATGGGCAGGGAGAAAGGAAAGGAGTCCACAGTCCCTGGTCTAGGGCAAGCGAGTCTGTTGTTCTCAGTTTCCTCTTAGTCAAATTGAATTCTGTACAGACTGTGTGCATGTGTGTCTGTGTGTCTCTGTGTGAACGTGTCCATGTACGTGCCTCTGTATGTCTTTGTGTGTGTATGTGTGTGTGTGCACATGTGTTTCGGTGTGTATTTATGCCTGGGTATATGTACCTCTCTGTGTGTGTGTGCATTTATGTCTGTGCGTCTCTGTGTGTGTCTATGTATTTACGAGGGTAGTTCCAAAAGTTCATGGAAAGGTAGAATTAAGAGAATACGAACCTTTCCATGAACTTTTTGGAGTATGCCTATATGCCTCTGTGTGTATGTGTCTGTGTCTGTATGTGTTTCTGTGTGTACTTATGTCCTGTGTGTCTGTCCGTGTCTGCGTGTCCATGCACACTCATACAGAAAGAAACCTGGGAGGAAGGCTCTTCCCTATGGCGTGTTCTCTGCCTGCCGAGTGTTCCCCCTCCATCCCCCCCACCTCCCCCCACTATCTTTAGTTCTTTATTTGCCTTCTCCGTCACTCCCTCATCTTTATTGATGAGCATGTATCACTTTCATAATCAGGAGGGGGTGGACATTCTGTTATGCCTCAAAATAGGGACATAAAAGTCTCCTCAAGTCTGGGGAAAGAGAGCATTTGAAGAGAAAGGTCTTGTCTGTATTGTTTTTGGAAATGGCTTTTTGTAGTTTGGTGATGGAAGAGGACACTCCCCTGACAGTGAGGGCCCAAACCTCATCTTTGAACTTTCCTGATCGGGTCCATGCCTGCCTCATGTACATCCCTGTCCATCCCTTTATTTGCTGTACCAGGGTGGGCAGTTGGGGGTCTCAGGTCTTGGGTGCAGTTTCAGGTAATTAAAGTCATCTGGGTGGGAATTTCACATTAATGTTGATGATAAACATTTTAATAAAATATAAGCAGATTAAAAGGGATGTTGATTTTTTTTTTTAATTGTTTTTCCTTTCCCTCTTCTTGACTGCCTTCATTCTTTCCTTTCTGGAAGTGGCAAGAATTCTCTATCGGGGCCCCATGCAGCTTGATGTGAAATAAGACAGTACCCTGGACAGGAGCAACCAGTTAGATGCTGTTTATCAAGATGTTGAGGGAAGGCTGGGATAGGGAGTTCTGTCATGGGGTCATCTGAGGAGCGGAAGTCTCCTGGGGGACTCTCAGTGACCATACCTGGCCAGCCCACATTCAATCCAGGCCTCCTTCCTGGAGGTGTCATCACTTGGGGAAATGTCTCCCAACCCTAAAAGAACAGCTGTGGTGTATGTATGGGATGAAGCCAAATTAGGTCCTAAGCAGTGTCCCTGGGGGTCAGGAAGACCAGCAGAATTGGGGTGCAGAGCATTTAGTTGGGCCTCTGGTTCTCTCTTCATTCTTATCAGACTTACAAATTATTTTTCTTTAAGAATGTGTCCATCTTCATGCTTACAAACCAGACTTCATGGGGCATTTATTAACAGTAATTCCTCCCATTTGTTTAAACAGAATTTGCATCTACAAATTTCTTCTTGTTCTCCCAGTAACCCCTCAAGATATCCTTGCCGTCATTTAACCAATGATGGCGCAGCAGGAGGTCAGGCATTTGCCAAAGTTAAGGGCAAATTAGGAGACAAGCTGGTGTAGGGCCTGCAGCACCCTCTATGGATAGCTCCTGACCACGCCCAGCCTCCCCCATTTGAGGGCCTTCTCTCTCAATCTTGCTTCAGCCTCACTTGGCTGCTGCTCCCAGTTGCCAGGTGACATTGATTCCTTCCCAGAGAGTCCTTAAAATTCATCACCTCCCTCCACTGCCAGTTTCCCGCACTCACCCTTGCCCATCGGCTGGTAGCAGAAGCTGGCATTTCTGCTCTCCCAGGCTCAGTCTCCTGCCTGCGTGGCTTCCCATGGCTACCTGAAAGCAAGTGCTGCTCCTCTGCTCAACAGTCTCCTCTGGCTCTCAGTCACTTCTTGCCTTGGTCCCACGAATTTCCAACCCAATCCCCACCAGTCCCTTATATGCATCCAGGAGGCCAGCCATTCCCCAGCATGGCCTGGGTTTTTCAGCCTCCACACCCATGCCCACAGGGCCCTCATCCTCGAATGCCCTCCCCCGCCTGCCCCGCGTCTGTTACATGCAGCTCCCTGCTGGGCGGCTTCCCTCAGGACAACGCCTACATGTTAGTTCAACTGTCCTCCCCCCCCCCCCCCCCGACTGACCTGCACAAAGATCTTGGAATCCACCTAGCGTATAGTTGGTGCTCAATAAATGCTTCCTTCCCCACCTGGATTGTGCACCTGTCACCTTCTTAGCCCCATAAACCAGAGAATGTTTCCAGAGCTTCCTGAGGTTCCCACAGACTTTTGTCCCACCTCTAGTTGCCCAAACACAAAAAGGCTGCTCAGAGAAATGAATTGAGGGGGGGGGAGATGTTGAAAGTGGCACAGGTTTCAGAGATGGCACAGTGGTTTGGAGAAGAGTGGACCTGGGTTCACAGCCCTGCTCTGCTTTTGCCTGACTGTGAACTTGGGGCAAAGGCTTCATCTCTTGGAGACTCATTTTCCCCAGCTACAAAAGGGTATTAGGAACACAGACCTCCTGGAAGATGAGATGGGATGAGGTGTGAAATGTGCCACTGTGTAGTAGGCACTCAGTTCCTGTAATGCGATGAGTATGTACGTGCTTTGCACATAGTAGGTGCTCAGTGAACACTCGATGAGTGAATGATTACTTGATGTGATCCCTTTCCCCCATCCCCCATTTTGACTGAGAGGAGTTGTCTGGCAGCTCACCCAGCTGGACCAGATGGGGCAGCCCTAAGAGGGGACACAAGGGGTTCCTGGCCCCTCACCTGACACCCACCAGAGTGGGGGCTACTTTGTTTTCCTGGTGCCCTCAAGGTTTTAAATTCTAAGAACTCTGGAATGTAAAGCAGTAATCAAGGGCAGGAGGAAGTGATCAGATGTGGCTCCCGGTTTTCAGGGCTTGCCAGCGAGATAATTAGGCATTTGATTGGCATCCTCTCTCAAGGACAGCCACCTCCGTGTCCTGCCTGCAACAAGAGCAGGCTTGTTTTCCTGCCTGATGCTTGGGGATGGTAGTGGCTGGAGGTGGGGCAAGGTGCTAAGGGGAGGGGGAATGCTGGGGGGACATAGAGTTGGCCAGTCCATTTTTCATTTATCCATTTATTCATATATTCATTCATTCAACAAGTATTGAGCACCTAGTATGTGCTGAGCATCAGTATACAGCAGTGACCCACACAGACAAAGCCCTTGTCCTTGTGGAGCTGACATTGGAGGGGGGCGGGCAGTGGAAACAGGCAATAAACAAATGGAGAAGTGACTCCATAAATGTATCAGTGACAAGTGCTGTGGAGAAAAATAAGCAGAGGGGGGCGGGTGAGTAGAGAAGAGGCACTTGCTGTTTTCAGTAGGACGGTGGGACAGGCTTCTGGGACAAGGTGATGTAAGAGCTCAGACCCACAGGAGGGGAGGAAGAACCCATTTGGAATTCTGGGAAAAAAAAAAAAAAACACAGCATTTCAGGCAGGGAGAACAGCCAGTGCAAAGGCCCTGAGGCAGGGATGTGCATGATGTGTTTGAGAGCCAGCAAGGACCCTGTGTGGCTGGAGCAGAGTGAGCAAGGGGTGGGTGGGGGTAGAAGGAAGTGAGGCCAGAGATGTATCATTTGGGGCCTTGACGTCATGGTGAGCACTTTGGATTGACTCTGAGTAGGGTGGGAGCCTGGAAACTTTCGAGCACAGATCAGACAGGATGTGACTTAGGTTTAACAGGATCTCTGTGGCTGCCTGGTGGGGAAGGGACTGCAGGAGGGTGAGGGTGGCAGTGGGGGGCTCAGTGAGGAGGTCCCTGTGGTCACTCAGGTGAGTGATGACAGTGGCCTGGCCCAGGTTGGATGAAACCAACAAGATTTGCTGATTTATGTCAGCCTGACACCCAGAACAGGGAAGATGGCTGCCCCCCTGGGAAGGGCGATGCTCAGAGCTGGCAGCAGCACCATCCCAAGTGCCAGCCTTGGCCCCAGATCACCCAGCGCTTCCCAGGCACCTCCTGCAGACTGGAACCCTGGCAGGCTGCTGGCCTGTCATCCTGCCAGCCCCACTAGAGAGAAGTGCTGCCATGACTCCCTTTTACAGCCATGAAACCTCAATGCCAGGGGTCTGCCCAAGCCCAGAGAGCTGGTAAGCAGTAATGTTGGGACTCCAACTCTGAATGCCTGTCAAATGTTGGCTCTTGGCCTACCTCATACGGAAAGCAAATGCTGCCTGGATTTTCAGGAAGTCAGAGCTGTAGGAGCTGCTAGGAGGGCCTGATGGATGGAGTTTTAATTGTCTGTGCTTTCTAGATGACCAAACACTGCACGTGGGCGGGACCTGGGTCTGTCTTGTCCCTGGCAACATTGTAGGCACCTAAAAAATAGTTGTGAAATGAATGAGTGAGTGAGTGGATGGATGGATGGATGGACGGATGGACGGACGGATGGACAGAGAGACCGACCAGGCCCAGCCATGCTCCTGGTCTTCAGGCCACCTGAGTCCTTGTCGAGGACAGCCAGGTCAAGGTAAGGTTGTACTGTCAGTATCTGGAATGTAGCTCCAAGGAAACAACCCACTAGAAAGAACCAGTAGGTTCAAGTCCCCATGATGCCATTTCCTTGCTGTGTGACTCTGAGTTAGCAGCTTTGTCTCTCTGCAGGTACCCTGTGTTAAATGGCACCTGCATCAGAGGACCATTCATTTGCTCCCTCAACGGATGTTTCTAGAGAGTTCACAGCACTCCAAGAACTGCTGGGAGAAACAAATTAACTTTTGTGTGCTAGTTAGCATGGGCCTAGTACATAGTAAGCCCTCGATGGGACGGTTATTGTACTGTTTTTATCGCTGCACTGGAGTTTGCAAAGAAGCAGTTGGCAGCCTCTCAGCACACACCCAAGCTCAAGATGTGGCTCTCTGATGGAGTATGAACTGCCTGTCACCCCGGCCCAGCTCATGGAATGCAGTAAAGCCAGCTTGGCTGAGAACTGTGTCTCATAGACACTGCCTCTTGCCCCAGCCTTGGATAATTGGCCCAATACGTCTTGGCATCTGAAATTTACATACGTGCAGCAGTGATGGATGGCTCTGGTAACCCAGTTCTCAGCACAGCTTGGTTATCCATCTCGGTGGGCTGCGGGCCATCCATCTTGTCTCCTTCCTCATGGCAGGCCAGCGTGTACCCTCCACTCCAGTTCACCACCAGCCCCCTCCCAGAGCTGGCCCTCTATGGCCCCTCTGAAGGCGACACTCCCAACTTGCCCTACAGCAGACAGAACAAGTCCCTTTGCTCTGAGCATCCCCTGAAACCCTCCTCCTTGGTGTTTCCCTGGGACTCTGATGGCAAAGCCCTGAATAGCTCCATGGACCCCAGACGCAGAGTGAGACATTTGGCTCCCAGTATGATGGCCCCACCTTGCTCCTACCACAAAGGACTCCTCAAGCTTATATCTAACAGTCATTCATTCCGCAATATTTATTGAATGCCTACTATGTACCAAGCATTGAGCTAGAACCCATGGAGACAGTCCCCACCCTTGAGGGACTGGCATTCCATTGAGCTTGTTAACACTCTTAAGACACTAGACACTATGCCAAGCACTTTACCTGCTTACAGTCTGGTTCTCAAGGGGTTCTCACCCTATGGACATGAATTTTTATCCCCATTTTACACACACACACTGAGGTTGAGTCCAAGGTCACACTGCTAGTGAGGTGTCAAAACCAGGATCTGAACCCAGGTCTTTGGTCTCTGAACAATGTCACTGTTTCCCAGAGAGACCAGACTCTTTCAGGGCCTCTGGCCTTGACACATAGCATTCATCCATCCATTCATTTATTGGACCAACAAACAATTTTAGAGAGCATACTATGTATTAGGAACTGCTCTAGGCACTGAAGATATAATAAAGAGGAAAAGACAAAAATCTCTGTCTTGCTCTCTTAGAGTTTTTATTCTAGTAAATAAAATAAGGAAAATACATACTGTGTTTGATAATGATATGTGTTAAGGAGGAGACAAGACAGGAGCAGGGAGACCAGTTAGGGGCTTTTGTAGTAGTCCTATTTCCTCCACCTGGGATGCTTGGTTTCTCTATCCAACAGGCTCTTCATATTCCCAGATCCAGGTCAGATAGATGTTCCCATTTTGGTGACTCTTTCCCCCAATCCCAGCAAGTCACCCTGCTCTCTGTGTTCCCATTGCACTTTGTTCGTACTTCTCATATTGTACTTAGGCACAGTGTTGGAATTGATCTGTCTGTCTGTTTTCTTTGTTGCACTGTGAACTCAAAGACAGGGACTGTGTCAGTTGTTTTCTATATACCACTACTTAGCACTGTGCCTGGCACAGATTTAGGGCCAGTAATTAGTTGGATGGATGATTGGATGGGAATGGATGATGGAAGGATGACTGGTTAAGTGATTGGGTAGCTGGATGAATAGATGATCAGCTGGATGAATAGATGGATGGATGGTCATTTGAAAGATGGATGATTAGTTAGATAAATAAATGGTTGGTTGGTTGGATGGATGGATAGATAGATGGGCGATTGGATGAATAGATAAATGGTTGGTTAGTCAGGTGATTAGATTGATGTTTGATAAAGGGCTTCCAGCCTAGGTAACATCTCAATGGAAATGGTAGCCCTTGCCCAAGTTGGGGACCATGCAGTGATTTAATTAATTAGAAGAGGCTGATTAAAATTCTACCTCTCCCTTGCCCCATCATTTTCCATACCCACCCAAAGGCAATACAGAAGACACATTAGGATTCCACTTCTCTCCAAGCCTGCACTGGAGGTAATGTCTCAACATGATGGTCATTGTCACCTTTTACCACAATTACTTATATCCTAACTTGTCTTCTTTGATTTCTGAGCTCTTGGAAGATCCAGGCTATGTCTGATTCATCATTGCCATCCCCCTTATCTAATGTCTAGCACACCAGAGACCATGGATGGATGGATGGGTGGATGGATGGATGGACGGGTGGGTGGGTGGGTGGATGGATAAGTGGATGGATGAGGTCCAATATCTTTGGTTACATTTCCCTGCAGTAAAGTGAAAGCAAGCTCATGTTTGCATTTGGGAGAGTTGGTGATTATATTGGAAGTCATTATCGCTGCTCATCCTGGTTTTTGAGACCTGGCCTGGAATCTCAATTGTCATTTCATCCACATATCCTTACTGAAGATGATGTACATAAAGTGCTTAGCGTACTCAATAAATATTAGCATACATATAATAGGCTCTCGATAAATGTTAACTATGAGCTATTGTTTTCTATAAGTAACTTCTGTGTAAGATTGCATTTGAAGAAAAAGTTCTAGGGTTTTAAAAAATAAAATGTTGTGGCAAATACCAGAAAGAGTTAACAGGGGCACAAAGAAGAAACCTAGACTTGGGGAGCAGGTGTCCAGGAAACCTTCTTGGAGAGGGTTTTAAGACATTTAAGCTGAGACAAAAAGACTGAGTAAGATCTGCCACAAAGACAGAATGAGATCATCCAGACTGAGGGGACAGAGTCTGTAGGCCATGGAGTTGAAGGACACTGGTGCATTTGGATCCTACAAGAAATTTAGTCTGGCTAAATCTGGGAAGAAAGCAAGGAGAGGGGAAGATGGGGGGGGCCAGCAGGGAGTGAGAAGGTTGTCCTAGGGTAGTGGTGAGCCATAGGCAGGTTTTGAGGGGTGGTGTGGGGCAGGGAGAGGGTACTGAGAAAGAGGTGGTTTCCCTTCTTGAAACCCCTCCAAAGCCCAGGAACACCTGAGGTCCTTGCTTCCTTAACCCTGTCCCTCAACAATCACTGCATCTTTTTTTAGAAGATTTCTCAGAGTTGGTATTAGGGGGATATGTCTGAGTGTGGGGGTGTCTTTGGAGCTCAGAAGAGTGGGCACTTGCAGGGGGGACTCACATGCTCAGATTGTCTTATGTGTGTATCCCTCATAAGACCACATCATCTGGCTTAAAGCTTTGTATGTAGTTGACACTTTGGGATAAGGTTGGGGAAACTCAAGTAAATTGAGAATGCTCCACTTGCCTCCCCACAGACAACCAACAGTTCCCAGCCAAGACCCACCCTTCCCTCTGAGGAAAACCAACCTCTTAACCAGAGATGTGGCATGGGCATGTAGCCAAAGCTGTCTGTGCCTCACTTTTATCATCTTTAAAATGGGAGCATCAGATATGATTAGTGTTTGCTAAAGTGTGGGACACATACCCACTGATGCAACATGAGACTGTAAGCAGTCAGTAGACCTGGCCTTAGAAGGGATTGACTTAGGTCATGAGAATAGCTCTCCCTCCTTGGTTCTCTTCCATCCCTTCTCATTCCAACAGGGAGAAGGTCTCTGCTGGGTACTACATTACCTTTAACACCTCTTCAGTACTTGCTAACCTTTTATAACAAAGACAGACAGCTATGTTTTATTTTCATTGTACTTTTATTTTAATGGCTACCATCTGTTTATGGCACAGGATTCTCTAGTGTCTTTTTCAAATGTACTTATTTAGATTAAAAAAAGAGGGGAGTCATTATATAAAGGTCAAGAACAGGCAAAATTTATCTATGATATTAGGGTCAGAAAAATGATTACTTTGGAGGGTACCGACTTGGAGGGGCACAAGGGAGCTTTCCGAGTTGCTAGAAACCTGAATGTTCTATATCTTGATCTAGGTAGTGGTTATGTGGGTGTGAAAATTCATTGAGCTTAACATTGAACTTAAAGTTTATGCATATCTCAATCAAAAAGAAAACAATAGGAATCAATTTAAAGATAAATATTAAGTAAATAGTTCAGGTGGTATATCAATATGGCACAATTCGCACAGAGGGACAGGTGAGGTCAAAGTTTGGACAGCGATGAACTGGGCAACCTTGAGGATTTCTTCTGGCCCATACATTCTGAGACTCTGAGTGCCTTGGAGGTCTAAGTCTCAAGATTGCCCAGCAAGCTGATGGCACACCCTCTTGGAGCTAGGGCCACTTGCTGGGTAACGGGGGCTACAGTTCCATCAGCAGAGCCCGTTCTTCCAGCCCTAGCTTCTTCCTGCGGCACCTGGTCTTGGGTGTGGCTTAGTCCCAGCTTCCTTTCACTCTGCACATTGGCCCGAGCCTCAGCTGCATCTATCATCTGCTTCAAGCTCATTAAAATTATTTCTTTTTAGTTGCAAATGGGCTGTTTATGATGATCATTATTTGAATGGTCTGCACCGGGCTCCGGGCTGTCTGTCTGCTGCTGATGGCCAGTTAATCAGATGTCTCCTCCCTGCTTGGGCCTAGCCCAAAGTCTGGGGCTGTGTTAATCATGGCTCCCTTAGGAATGGGGGCTGGGGGCCAGGGTGGGAGAGGATCCCGAGTTCTGCTTGATTAGCAAAGGAGAAGCCATGCTAGCTGTGTGGTAGTTCGAACACGCATTTCTAAAACTCCACTTCAGACCATGGCTGATTTATGTTTATGACAGATTTTTTTCTGTTCTTTCAAAATAAATATAGTGCTATGAGCTTTTTTTATTTTAAGTACATTTATTTTAAAAGACCTTTGTCGATTCTGTCATTGGCCCGCTTGCTTTGTTGATATTTAAATACCCTTTCTTTTAGGGTGGGACGGAATGGTTTTTAATGTCTTCATGTGATACAGTAAAGCTTAGCAATACTGTCAGTCTTCCTTTTTTTTTTAAGTAAAATTTTTTTCTAACA
Source organism: Cynocephalus volans (assembly GCF_027409185.1). Taxonomy (NCBI): domain Eukaryota; kingdom Metazoa; phylum Chordata; class Mammalia; order Dermoptera; family Cynocephalidae; genus Cynocephalus; species Cynocephalus volans. Next base: position 188,737,041 of record NC_084461.1, read on the forward strand.
TGTGAAATCCAGAATTCTTGGAATTGTTGATCTAGAGGGGTGTTTTCTGAACTCTCACTTTATCTAAATATAAGATTAATATCAGCCGACGTTTATTGAGCACTTGGTACCATGCTTGACACTTTACACATTCACATCATTTAAATCAAGCTCTCTAAACACCCCCTGGCTAATGGGAAAGTGGAGCAGAAGCCCGGTGAAGAGCAGGGCATTAAAATTTTGCCTTTATAATCCACCAAGGAGATAATCCACACCTCAATTACTAGAATTGACTGTAATTTATTTCCTCATCTCTGCTTGAATCACCTTACAGACACATTAATGTTTGTTACATGAGGTGATGTATGTTAGGAGGTTAGCATAGGGCCTGGTGCATGTAAGCACTTGATAAATGGTAGTTATGATTACTGTTATTTACTATTATTATTATTATTATTATTATTAGTGTGTTCTCCATAGAAGTGTGGCAAGAGTTCAGGGTTGAAGGATGAACATCGATTTAGGCAAAGTTGAGAAGTACATGGACATCATGTCTGACAGAGTCTGCTCCTCAAGCATTGAGCAGGAGGGACACCCAGAGCTGGGCTTGCAGTGGGGCCAGGGCTGGGAACCTGCTGATATCCCCCTGCTTTGCCTGGTTCTGATGTCTCTGGAGTGTGGATGCAGCAGACATCCTGCCTGTCAGATTTGCACCTGCCAGTGACTTGGGAGGTGCCGGTGGAGGAAGCCAGGCATAATTGTCTGGTATGATACATGAGGCAGTTGGACTTCTGCTCTGAGATTTCCTTTCAGAGCCTGGATTGGATGTTTTTAATAAGGAGTCAAAGTCCACCCTGCCCCCCTACCGAGGTATATTGGTTGCTATGGTGGGGGGAGGTACAGTGTCCTGAGATAAGAACATAGTGTCAGACACACGATAGTCCAAAATCGAGTGATGCAAACCCAAGTTCCCATTCTGTTTGTCCTGCAGCAATGTAAAAATCACATCTTTGTCTTCAAGAGAGATGAGAAAAACCAAGAAAAACTGTGAGCACTCTACTACAACTCAAATTGACCATGGCTTTCCCATTCTTTCTCTCCTGCCAAGTGAGATTCTGTCCACCTGGCTGCACCAACTGGTTGATTTTTGTCTATTGCTGCAAACACCAATCTCTCCACAGTCACTCAATATTTTGGTTGTGGTCAGTTGTGTTTTCTTTATTGGAAACTGCAATTAGTTTTAATTGATGATAAACCAGAAGTTTCCCTTTTTTCTTCTGTCACTTTGGTGACCTGTCAGAAATGGTTTCTGTTTCTATCTCTCCTCTACTCTCCTGTGACACTTTGCTCTTCACCTGCCTCAAAATGACATGGGGTGTTTGGATTGGAATCCGCGCTTCCAAGTCAGCGTACCCTGTGCTGCGGCATAGAAATGATTTGGTTTCAGCACCTTGGAGAGCAACCCGGGTCCGGTTTCCTCACCTCTACTTTAACAGCTTTTATGCCTCCACCCTCTCCCTCTAATCTCATGATTCTACAAAGAGGTTAGACATTTCTCCAAAAATAGAAATTCCCTCCCTGATTTCTCCAAAAGGTTCCATAGGCCAGAGACACTTGTCCCAGGTTTGGGGTACAAGGTTTATTGTGCTATGGTGAACTGCTGCTGAGCAGATTTACCGACTCTCAGTCATGATATAAGACAATTACCATGCATTTTGTCTCTTAGAGGGAAAAGGATTTGCAGTGGGTTAATAGTACTTTTATTTCATTATCTAATGGTAAAAGTGTTTCATTGTGTGTTCAAGATGAATGTGTATTAGCGATGACAAATGGGGTCTTTCAACACGGTGCTGGGCCTCATCATACATATGTTAGATTAAAGAGTTCACCCTAGAAATACACTCCCGCATCTGTGTGCGTGTTTTTAATAAATCTGATTGCAGAAATTTATTGTATCGCTGTATTTAGGAAATTATGGGGCTTGATTGCTGCAAATATAATCGGGTGATATATACAGAAATGCTCCTCAAGTTATGGTCCAGGAAAAAAGCCCATCTCGGGATGATGTGAGAAAGCAACAGACCACATAAACAGAGCATTTCTTGAATTATGCAAATGAAATCCATGACAACTCATGGTGAATTGTACTCCCCTTGTGAAACTGCCACTGTTAAAGTGAAGAAAGCTTCGAGAGGGGTGATCAAATATACATGTAGGACCAGCAGACATTTTCTGTGATGTTTGTGAGCTAAAACATCCCCCCTGCCATCCTTCCCTGTTTTTTCCCTCACTGGTACATCCTGTAAAATGCTGGTCTGATGCCTTCATTGCACACAAGCAGGCAAGGTGCCTTCCAGTCCATTTCTTCTAAGTCATACTCTTCAGCGAAATATTTCTTATTCTTGAACCTTAAATGATTTACTGCAGGAAACACAAAAGGTCAGCTCGCTTCTTATTGGCACCTTCATTTTTCCAAAATCTACTGAAATTAAAAAGCCATCTATATCTTAAAAGGCATATTTATGAACCTTTAAGTGTAAGTAAGTCATAGTTGGAGCAGTTCCCATCTCTGATATATGAAAGCTGTCGACAGCACTTTCTTGCACTATAATATGCCCATACAATATGCCGCACTTTACTATTTTGACACGGTTTGGAGATGTTTTCTACAGTTACTGACAAGCTTATGCCATCACTCCTTTGGAAATTTAAGAGGTGGAACAGAGGGGTGGGGAAGAGATGGAAAAAAAAAAAACCAACTCCACCCAACTTTATGGGAGATTATTGATCTGGCCAGACTTCCAATGAGCAGAAAAGCTGTCCTGGATTTTTTTCAGTTGCATCCCCAGTTTCGTAAATTATTCATTTGTGCCAGGAGTCAATATCCTGTCTTTTCTCAGCTTTGTAAGTTAAGAAAACTTGTTCACAATGCTGTTTTGTACGATGATTAAAAAGGAAAAAGGAAAAAATCTTATTCTTTCTCTCTCTCTCTCTCTCTTTTTTTTTTTTTTTTTTTTTTATTGTTCCAGAAGGAGCTTAATTCCGTCGCTTCCGAGCTGTCTGCACGGCAGGAGGAGAGTGAACATTCTCATAAACATTTAATTGAACTCCGCCGGGAATTTAAGAAAAATGTACCTGAGGTATAGTATATTTGCTATTATAGAATTAACTCAGTAGGAATGCAGATTTTTCTCTGTTCAAACTGTATTTTGAAAACTGTAGACATAAGTGACTAACAAGAAAAGAAGCTAATTAGCCACAAAGAAAAATTACAGCGTCCGACCTTTCAGTGTTTCTTGGTATAGTGGTGCTCAGCAGGGCTGTCTAAAGTAAAGGCAGAAAGCTTCTCCATTAGTGTCATTGTTTTTGAGGTCTCTGCGAAACATCCATTTTTCCCCCCACATTCATATCTAAGTCAAATGCTTGGCCTTGATGGCAAAGACAATTTGTCTAGATTTTATTTGATTTTATTTTGCTTTTCCATTGGCATCTGGATGATGGCAGCTATAGACTCTTACCACCCTTTCCAGGCCTTCTCTTGCTCACCTCTAAAACTCTCCCTCCCACCCCCTATATATGCACCTCATTCTTCCCCCTCACCTCCTCCCTTGCAATTCTAGCAATCAGCTTTGTCTTTCCCAGCTGCCTTGGGAAAGAAAATGCCTTGGCCCAGAAAATGACCAGCCCCAGCAATGGAAGGGCCCCCCAGAGAAAGAGACTAGAACAGACATGCTTCTGTTCTTTACAGGAGTGAATGTGTGAATTCTTTTCCCTCTTCTATCATGCCCCCCTGTTGCTTCTCAAATTTAAAAAGAAAAAAAAATGGGATAAACACAAATAGGAAAAATAAAGCCCTCTGACTCTATATAACATTGGCAGAGATGTGGCGCATAAGCGCTATTATGCGAAACAGACATCAGGGGTCTCTAAGGCCAGACCTCCCTCAAAGCCAGCTGTGTTTCCTTCTGGTCATCCAAAGGTTAACGTGTGAGCACTCTGGACCTACCTGCTCTGGTGTACTGGAATCTTGGAGGAGGGTGGGGCAGAGTTGGGCGTTCGGATGGGAGACATTGATTCTGCCAGTATGAATCACTGGGGGCTCCTGCTGCTGTCTTGCTGTTGGAGGAGGGGGCTGTAGAAAGATGGAGAAGAGGCAGGCTCCGCCAGGAATCAGGCCACATGAGCACAGAGGAGTTGAGCCTTCAAGTCACCCTTAGTCTCGTAGCTGCCGAATCCTTCTCACACAAGTCATAAGTATCTTTTGTTCTTCAAGGCAAGAGAGGGGACTGCGATCTGTCTAGAACTTGTCCACAGAGCACATCTAGAAGGAATCTTAGGTTTGAGGGCTTAGAAAGAGTGTGCATGGAAAAGAGGCATAAATCTCAGATCTGAGAGTGTCTCCCGTGTTGTGGCTTCAGAAAGGCCAAGTCAGGTCTTTGGTTTGGCTCCACCAGCTGAGAAGCCATAGGTGATGCAAAGGATCCCTCCCTTACCTTTTAGAACAGAGCACAGCTTGGTCTTTAAACTCATTTTTCTCCCCAGAATGAGAGAGAATCTCATCCTCTGATTTTCCTTTGCCTCTGACTCTCCAGTCTCTGGGAAGCAGAGCTGAATCGGCCACAGATCTTCATATCCCCACAGGCCCCCTCTCTCTGGTCAGCATAGACTCTCCATGTCATTCTCCTTCCCCCCCCACAGCAAACTTACTCCCCAGGCCACATGGGAGCCCCCAGGTAATGAGGGAAATCCAGGCCAGGTTTTAAGCCTCTGAGTTCAGCTTACATAATTTTAATACTGCATAATTATGCAATTATGTAATTAGGAGGAATAAGTTTCCATTCCTATTATAGTTGTGCCTCTGAAAATTCTCATTTTTGGAACTAGTCTCTCCTGATGTAGAGAGGCATGCCAAGGCTTTATTTAAGTGCATCGTCAGGCTACTGCACAACTCACCTGCTGCTCATGCCTTTGCTTGTCTTCTCTAGCAGTTAAGCAGACAGAGCAAGGGGCTTCTAGGAGTGGTTGGCATTGGCCCAAAGCCCCACCCCATCCTCCCTAATGCCTCTGAGATTTGAATCCCCTAAATTCTTTTGAGGGTGGGGTTGTGAAAAGAGCCTGTTTGGTGACCTGGGTTTAAATTCCAGCTGTACTACTCACTGGCTGTGTGACCTTGAGCAGGCCAGCCCCTCTCCCTGCTCAAGGAAGACTGAGGCCTCAGTCTCCCCTTCTGTAAATTCAAGAGACTGGATAGATGGTTTCTGAGGCGACTCCTGGTACTAACATTTCCTAAATTACTAGGCCATAGGTCCCTTGCCGGTGTATTTTTATTTGATCTGTAAATTCTTTCAGACTTTACAATAAGTTGCCAACATTTAGCATTTCAGAAGATTTCACCTAAACATCAGATTATTGGTATCTTTTGAGACCATTTGGTTGATCTTGCAACTCAGAGGCTCCATGCCCATCAGTTGCAGTCATCAGCTGGAGCTGAGCAGTGGCTGATCCTGTTAGACCAGGCATGTGTTCTCCCAGGCTGCCTCCCTCACGTCCACTTCTTGCCTCCCTCATGTCCAGTTCCTGCCTGGCCCCAGTGAGCATTTGGGTTCACAATCTGTGACCTAGATTCTCATAAGTTTCCTTTTCCATCGCTCAGCCCACACACCTGTGCCTCCTTGCAATCAAATCCACTGGGTTCCTATGCCCTGCTGGTATCCTTCCTGAAATCCCCAACATACATCAGCTGAGAAGCTCTGAGGAACAGAAATCAGTGAGGAGGGAGACCCAGGGCCCAGAAGAGGGATCTTTTCCTGGGGCAGAAGCAACACAACCTTATTTTCATAATTAAGGGGTTTATTCTTTACCTGAACATGTGTATCCTGCCCATCTCTTTCTTTTCAGCTTCTTGCCCCTCTCTCCCCACCTTCTCTAACCCCCTCACTTCTTCCCACGGTGATTTTTTGTGGCATTAACTGATTGGGATTTGGGAGAGTCACCACTGGATCTGAGGAAATTGGAGGACTTAAGAGTTGGGATCATGAGACATGTGATTCTAAAAGCCTTCCCTCTTGCATGCTGGGGAGAACTCACAGGCATCCACCTCAGAACCCTTGGGGCTGGGAACCTCAAGGTCACTTAGGAAAGTCAGGAAATTAAGGTCTAGAAATAGGAGGCTCAGGGTGGCCAGGACGAACCTCCCCTCAGAAGACAGCCCACTTTCATAGAGTTCATCAAATACTTGCAGAACCCTTCCTCTGAGCCATGCACCACTGGAAGGGTGGGGGCACCGGGTGGGATCCAGCCAAGTCCCCAGAAACTGCACATTGTGGTGAAGAAGGAGAAACAGGTGCAGAAGTGGTGTTGCTAAAATGCAAAATGCAGTCTTTGCTGGAGTGGTGGCAACTGGGTGGGGTAGCAAAGACGGCAGCTTGATGGAGGCTTCCCCTGAGTAACACCTTGAAGGACAGAAAGTTTTAATGAAGGGACTTTGATGACTTAGCACTGAGTGTAGAGAATTGGGGCCACCTCTCCAGTCCCCATTCCAAAGAGTGTCCGATGATGGACCACCAGTTCCACAAGACACTTTGCTTAAAAGAACATTCCATGATTGAATCCATTTAGGAAATGCCACTTCCTCTCTCCCTCTTCCAGAAACACTCAAAGTGCATTATATTAAAGGCTCTGAAAAGTCCTGCAGGAAAGAAGCCTCTTGGACTTGATGTTTTCCAGTGTGATTTGGCTTGGCACCACGTGTGTGTATGTCTTTGTGTCTGTGTGTGCAACCCTTGTGAAATCCCCTGGAGTACACATCCCATGGAACAGGCTTGGGAATCACTGACCCCAGGGACAACAGTGAGCTGCAAGCAGGGGCCGGGGGGTGTCCCACCTGGCACTATGGTGAACTCTTCACTGATCTCTTTTTCAGGAAATCAGAGAGATGGTGGCTCCTGTATTAAAAAGCTTCCAAGCTGAGGTAAGACCCAAGGCCCACAGCATGTCAGAAAATTACACCCAGCTCCCCCTCCTGTCCCACCTAGAGTTGCCAGAGTAGGCCAGCAGCCTCTGGAAGCTTGGAGAAGCTTCCCTGCCCCCATTGCAAACTCTGTCCCATTCCCTCTAGTGTATAGGAATGGGTTCTCTGTTCTGTTAGAGGGGATTCCAGAGTCTGATCCCCAAAAATCTTCCTCTCCCTAGACTTTGCTCTGCTACATGTAAGATCTGTTGACCTTGAACAAACCACCTTATCTTCCAAGCTTGGTTTCCCATTTTTAAAATTGGAGGTTTGTACTAGGTGACCTTTGTTCTCCCTTGGCATTCCACTCTGCTTTGATTCTCTAAGGCAGCCTTGCAGGTAAGTCCAAACAATTGCCAGCCCACTCAGAAATCCTTTCTACCATCCCACCCTTTGAGTATAAAATCACCATTGTTCACATTCTTTCCTGCCAACCCATCAGGCCCTTATTCCTTTGGCAGCAGCTGAGCTGTCCTCAGCAAATTGTCTCTCTTGCCTTTCTGGAGCCCTGGGATGGGATCCCACCTCCCCATCTCTCCTCTTTGTTTGACTTTGTGACCAGGATTCTGGGAATGTCCACTTGTCTGGTTGGTGTAGGAGGTAGGCTAGGAAAAGACTGGAATCACACTGAGTCAGACTGGAAGGGGAAGCCATTTCTAAAATGTTCCATCTTGAGGGGGCTCTTCTTGGGCTTCCATGGACTCAGGCAGGAACCCAGAAAGAGTGGCCCTTCTCAGAGCTCACCAGTGGGGATGCATTTTAAGTCTCTTGTCTGCCATGTGCCATGTTACTTTAAGTCTGTCTCTTTGGAACCACTTAAGTGCATAAGGCAATATTAAAGTAAATAATAACTGGATTTACACAAATGTCACTGATTTCCGTATTTTTCATCCTTTCATTTTATTACCAGGTTGACTGATGTGCTTATTTATTTATAGTGCCATCCAGTATTGATTCATTTGATTGTGAGGTGCTTGGGCTAGGAGGGGGGAAAAAAAGAAGGCCAATAATATTGGGAATGTGTTTTCATGACTTTGTGTTTTTTTAAAAAAAGAGGTTCCCATCTGCCAACTACTGGTCCCATGAGGTACGCTCAGCGCACAGGCTCTCTCAGGCAACCGATCGTTCTGCCCAACCCAAAACAGGCCTCGAGCTGTTTTGTAGAGTGTGTCACTTTCTTGGCTGTTCCCTTGCTTGGGTTGGTGTGCATAGAGCTTCTCTTGGCCTTTTAGTTGTTTTGAGGATTAACTGAGATATAACGCAGGAAAGGGTTTCATGTAATGTCTGGCATACAGAAAGCTGCTAGAGAGTGAAGAAAGAGCACATATCCTGGAGCCAGCCCGGGTTTGAGTTCCGCCTCTGCCAGTTATTAGCTGTATGACCTTAGGCAAGTTACTCAACCTCTCTGTGCCTCCATTTACTCATCTGCAAAATGGATAATAATTATACCTACTTCATAGGGTTGTGACTGAGGAAGAACAAAGGTAATACCAAGGAAGTGCTTAAAACACTGCCTTGCATATTAGAAGTCTCGGGTATTTTATTATTTCTGTTATCAGTGACCTCCATTGGTTTATTTGGCCTGTACTGTGGCTGGGCTAGAATCTGCCTCTTTCCTAACTAGGTGTTCAGGGCTTTTTATGCAAAAGAAGGGGGCCTTCTGTCCCTGGAGGAAGCAAGCATGACTGAGGTCATCTTTTCAGTAAGAGAAAAAGTTGAACATTGGGTTTGGGCGACGATCAGAAGAAGACCCAGCTGGTGGAAAGCACATGCAGATCAGACTCAGACAGGCCTGGTCTGAATCTCAGCCCTGCTTCTTAAACTAGCTGGGTGGCCTGGGGGAAGTTTCTTAACCTCTCTGAACTTTGGCTTTCTTCCTCTGGCAAATGAGGCTAAAAGAGTCCATGCAGTATCTGGCACACAGCTGGTGCTCAATAGTGGGACAGAGAAAGTCTTAGTGGGCTGAAAGAGAAGGCGAAGCTGAATTCTCATTTCCAAAACCCATGTAGCATGTTCAATAGACACTGTTTTACTAGCTTGGGATCTTCAAAGAACTCCGTTAATTTTTTTAAGAGGGCTTTCCATCGTCCCTTTAATGTACCAAAAAGACTACATATGTCTGGAATTTTATTCCTGAAACTCCTGCTTTCCTCATGATCTATTGACTAAACCATTGCGGCGGCTGTGTCCCTCCCTGCGCCTTGGGGGAGAAACACCACCAAAGAAAGGTGTTAATAAAAAGCATCTTCTTCCTCCACAACAAGCTGCACACACACAGGCCGTTTATAATCCAAATTTGATCTTCATTTTAATTTTTTTAATGAGGGCTCATCCTTTATGCCTCTTCCCTCTTGCAATCCACCAGGCTCGGGGCTGAAGCTGGGGATTCCCAAGGGGGCATTAATCACCTCCTGGAAATATTCCCTGGGGCAAACACTGTCCCAAGTCACATAAACTAGCCCATAAAACACGAGGGCTGAATATCACACCCGTCATCCCTCCTTCCCCAGTGCGGGCCTCTCTTTGAAATATACCACATTCAAGTTTATTCTTGAATTTAGCTCCACTGGTCTTGGTACATGCAGAATCTAGGCATCTTATCTTTTCATAGTACCTATGTGTGCGTCTTTTTTCTCTCTCTCTCTCTTTTTTTTTTTTTTTTTTTTTTGTGCCATTGGGAGGGGGGTGGAGAGGAAATGAATTTGCCCCGCTGTGAATCAAGGAAGCTTCTCTCTCTGCCTTGATTGCTTAAAGGACAGTTTTGATTTCCCCTGTTCAGTGAAACAAAGACAGCCAGAGAAGGTGGCTTAATGGAGACAGCTTGAAATGGCCAAAGTTTGAATATCCTTGCACACAGAGAAAAGAGCAAGACGAAAGCCCCGCTAATTACAAAAGTTGCTTTATGAAAGATAATTCAAAGCAATAATTTAGCAAACATAATCAAGTCGCACAGATGGGGTTGTTGATGGATGGATTGCAACATGCAATTAGCAGTTCTCGCAGTTACATATCATTAACCCTCCGAGCACAAAAATTATTTTCTCATTATTAGTTGAAAAGGTAAAATTAAGCTGACTAGACAGTAAAGGAACAAACTACAATTAATTACCTTCATTTATTACAGTCATTATTTTAAACTTATTTTTACTTGGAGAGAGACATGAAAACATCTAAATTAAAAGTTTTGTTATGCTAAATCAGAGGTGAAACTTTTCTAAGGAGCATGTGCACTGGCCCATCAAGGAAGATGGCAGGGCCACTGTTAGATTTTCTTTTTTCTGCTTCCTTGTTCTTCCACCTTGAAGGGAATGTGGCCTGTGTGATGGAAAACTCTTTTGCTTGTATTGGAGCAGATATGTTCATCTGGGCCCAATTGCAACACAGCAGTTTGGAAACCAAGGGGGCTGACATGACCTCTGACATCCAGCAGAAGCAGGGAATTGTGGTAGTCACACACCCACGGACTGAGTCCCACCCTAACACTGACAAGCTTGTATGACCTTGGCAAGTGACTTTGTGTCTCTGAGCCACTGTTTCCTCATCTGTAAATAGAAGCAGCTCATAGGATTTCAATACTCAGTAAGATTGTGTGTGTCAAATGGCTAGTGAGTCACTTGTCAACATGGCATATGTATGTGGTTGTATGGGGCTGAGAATGTCTGAGGGATCTCCTGTGGCACGACCACCTTCAGTTGAGCCCATGCAATCATTTATTCACTCAACAAACATTTGCTGAATATATACTGTATATCAGGCAGTGTTCTAGATGCTAGTCCAGTGACCACAACCTGTGGTCACCTTGACCCCTCCTGGCATGAGGGAGAACAAGTGTTTGTACAATACTCAGAAAGACTTCCGAAAGGAAATGGAACTACCCTTCCACTTGGCACCATGCAGGTCCACTCAGCAAATACTTGTGGAGCATGTACTATATGCCAGGCTCCATGTGAGGGTTCTAGAGGGCCCAAAGATGGTGAGACACTGTCCCTGCCTCCAAGGAGTGTCCCTAGGAGTTGAGTCCCTATGATAGAAATAATGTCCAGGAATTACATCATGAGCCCAAGGGAGGCCTGTTGCTTTCCTCCCAGAGGCTCCAATTGTTTGCTGAACTTCACATTCATGCCCTGTCCCCATCATGACCACAGCAATATCTCCCACCCCGCACATGCCTGTATCATGTCCTTGCACTCCCCCATCAAGAGGTGCAGTTTGTGTCCACATCCTTTGAATCTGGGCCTGTGCCTACTTTGGCCAGTACAACATGATGGAAATGACACTGGTGGTACTAATGCCCACCGTATCCCTTAGCCTAACTGGTGGCTCTGCTTCCTGCCTTTTCAAACCCAGCCCTCACATAACAAGTGCAATTACCCTGAGACCACCCTGCTATGAGAAGTCTACCCCTCATGGAGAGGCCCTGGGTGATGAGACACTGTGTGGAGGAGAGGGCCGGGAGCACCAAGGCACTGACATGAGTCAAGGAGCTATGTTGGACCAGCCCAATTGAGCCATCAGATGACTGCAGCACCACCTGCCATCCAGCGGTCGCTGCCCAAGAGACAGCCAGAGACAACCTCTCAGCTGAACCCTGTCAGCCCACAGAACCACAAGAGATAATAAGTTGTTTTGAGCCACTGCATCTATAAAGCAGCCGATGACCAGACCAGCCAGATGTATAGAGTGCCCCTCCTCTGCTCCCTCTCTCCTCTCCCCTCCTTGTTCTTCCACCTTCTCTTCCCTCTTCTTCCCCACTCCCTGGCTTCTCAACCTCAGCCTTTTGGCAGATCTTAGCCTTGTCAAAGATTTTCTACCAGTGCCAAATTCCTAGGCCTCTGTCTCTATGCAGAGTACAGCCTTCTCCCCACCTCACTCCAGAGGGACAATGACAGATGCTGCTAGGACAGCCATCACCTCCCTGTGACAGGAGCCAGAGCACACGAAGACATGCAGACTCCTCAGCTCCAGACCTGACATTGCCCTCCAGTGCCTGGTTGAGGTGTGTCAACAATTCTCAGGCTTTTGTCTCCTCTCCTTTGGATTTCTTCTGATGGGATTGGGGTGCAGCTCAGAGATAAACCCCAATGGCTAAAGGAAGTCAAGAGCAGACCCAGTGGAAGTTCTGTTTGCTGAGGAGCAGAGAGGTCACATTGGGATAGGGATGTGCAAGAAAGCAAGAGTTGGGGTTTTTTGGCCTCCCCTCTCAGGAGTTAGGTGACTGAGCAGGGAACAGTGCCTGACTTGCCAGCTCCCAGCCTCAGTGGATATGTTGGATGAGCGAATGTCTCGATCAGTCAATCCACAAGTAGATGTGCATAACCCTCATTGAGTCAGTTACCCTCTACTGTGCCATCTGCAAAATGGGGGGTGTGACACTTTGCCAGCCTGATTCTTATGGGTTTTGGGGGTGCAACATGATCAGAGATGTAAGACATCATGAGCTGCTGTGGTCCAGGGCATTTTAGACCCTTCCTGATTGGTCTTATCCAGTCAAAGGTGTCCAACAGTCCAACCTGATTAACCCCACTTGCAAGGGAGCAGAAAGCTGGGAGTTCTCTTCTTCTGCACACATCTACCTCCCAGTATCCTCTGGTTGATCAGACTCAGGCCAGACCAGCAGGTGACAAGGAGAGAGAGCAAAGGCCAGGGTGCCACATGCCACCTCCTGATCTAGAATCACTATAACTTGGAGTCGCCCGCTAGGGTCAGTTAGTAAGTAGCCATGCTTGTCACTGAAGGTGGCCCCTGCCTTTTTCCTTGCTGCACATCTACTATGTGCTGCACATTTTCTAATGATTATTTCATGTATTCTTCACGGTATTTCTATCAGGGGGAGGTTCTGTGCTTATCGCAATGAGGAAACTGAGGCTCAGAGAGGAGATGGCTGTCATCTATTCAGTGCTGAAGTCTGTACCTCAGGCAGGGAGAGAACCAAAGGGGCATGAGAATTCAGGCACCACCCTCTGTGACCTCTCTGCCTTCTGGGCCTGCCTGCCTCTCCCTTCAGCTAGCTCACTGATCTGCCTTGTTCCCATCTCAGGGTGTTGCCACTTGTTCCCTCTGCCTGGAATGCTCTTCCCTGTACCATCTCTTTACTTGATTAACTCCTTTAAAATTTCCGGTCCTCTGGTGGCGGGGGAGTGGAGTTAGGGGGGCAGGTAAGCCCTCCCTGACGGCCCCTAACTCCATCAAGCTTGAAGCCCCCTTCATTCACTGGCAGGGCCCCTACATGTATCCAGTGTGGCAGTTAACATAATTTATCTTTATGCATCTGTCTAAATGTAAAGAGCACCAGATCATCCAGGGCCTTAAGGCTACTGTAAGTAATTTAGCCATGACTGTGAATGAGGTGGGAGCTATGGGAGGCTTTAGAGCAGAGGTGGGACCAGCTATGACTCAAGTTTTAACAAGATTGCTCTGACTGCTAATCAGATAGCATGGGAGGCTATCTGATTGAGATGACTGACAGGAGAGACTGTACCCACTGCACTTCCAACCTGAGTCCCTGCTCACTGCTACCATCTGGAACCTAGAACCTGAAATCGTCATCAACTCTCCCATCACTACCACCTTCTGTCCCACCTGCAGGTGGACATTTTTTGAAACATCGAGGGTTTCCAGCTTTTCCCTCCCAGACAGTTGTGGGTGGGGAAGGGGGGTCCTAGCCTAAGACAAGACCCCGGGGGGTCAGTATGTGTTCTTGCAGCCAATCTGCCTGAGAATGGAGTGGAGGGTGCCCTCCTCACTGCTAAGATCCCCTGAGATGCACACGTCCTTCCCCACCCTGGCCCTGAGCCCCCAACCCAGCCCTATGTGACGCGTCCTCAGGTGGTCCCTGTGCACCCTTCCTGCTCCGCATTTGCCTGCAGATGCCTGCTTTTCCCTGTGAGCTGAAATGTAATTAACAGGGTGTTTTTGGATTTTGTTTTTGTTTTGTTTGTTTTGTTTTGTTCTGCCTTTTAACATTATTTGCTCTTCCTGCTGTCTTTGATGTCACAATTCTCTCACACCCCAAACTACCCTTTTTCTGGTGCTCCCAGCACTGGTGAGACCATCCCATTGTAAGTGGGGCCCCTTTGGGGCCACAACAGGCATTAGACACGTGCAGTCCTGATCAGCCAGCAAGACTCGGGAGAAGTGGCCTTGCTGACCAGGGGACCCACCTGGGAGCATAAGCGGTAGGGGCAAGTGTGGGCTCTGGAGCCACCCTGGCATGGGCTTGCAGACCAGCTCGTCCACTTCTTGGTTATGTGACCTTGGCAAGTCACTTAACCTTTCTGGGCCTCAGTTTTCTCTGCTTTTAAATGAAGTTGATAATAGTACCCACCTAATAGGTTCAGTATAAGGGCTCAATGAACTGATACTTGAAAGCCCCAAGAACAAAGCCCACCATGTGGTGAGTGCTCCATGAACATTAATCAGCATTCCTAGCAGGTGAACTGAGACTGGCCACATCATGTTTATTCCTCCCACGAGCCCTACAAAGAGGCTCTTGCTCTCACCCATTTTCACCCAGCCCATGGTGGTAAGTGGTAGCTCAGGCCAGGACCCAAAACAATGGAGTTTATCATGTGTGATGCCTCTCATGCACCACATTTTCTCAGCAACTTGAGAATGTTTCTCAGAAACACGAAGTGGAAACTGCTGCTATCATTGTGAGAAACTGGGGTTCAGAGAGGTAAAATCACTTGCCCAGGCTCACACAGCTCTTCACCAGCAGAGCAGAGGGTGGAAGATGCAAACCTCAGTTTGGAGGACTGAGTGGGCTCTTGAGGGGCCTGAGGGTGCAGGAGGAACTAAGGATGTCAATTCTAGATTGAGAGACTGGACTAGAGATTCGCAGGTGGTTAAAGGCTGGAAAGGGCCTCGTCACTCAGCCATACCTGTGCCTTTCAGATGTGTCTTTGCTATTCTTTTAGGCAGAATCTTCCAGGGAAGCCCATCACATACTAGGAGCTGGGATTCAAACCCAGGTCTGCATACCCAGCTCAAAACTTAGCATATAGTAAGTGTTCAATGAATGGGCGTTGCTTACAGCTTGAATCAAATGAAGTAAGGTCTCCCGTCCCTCCCTACTGCCTCAACATGTGAGTGTGCACGCAACACACACACACACACACACACACACACACACACACACACACTGTACACCCTCCTCTTTGATGACATCATAACTTTGGTGGAGCAAGTGTCCTTAGCTGCCTATAACCAAATCTTGACCCTCTGGAGCCTGCCTGCCTGGCTTGGGGTAAAACTTACAAGGAACTGAACATCCTTCTGAATTTAATATTGAGAACCCACTAAAGCGTCATTGAACTTGTCACGCTGTATTACAACCAAATTAAGAACCAGCAGCAATCCTCTTTCATTCGGTATCATATGCCTTATAAAGTAAATTATTAATGCTTTTTTCCCCCCAGTTAAGCAGTTATTTGCAGTTGTTCCGGGTATTTCTCATTAGAAATAACATCATCTAAAGGACGATATTGATTGATTTTTTTAATCTTGGAATCATGGACGTGAACCACATATTTATATAACATTCCCTTTAACTAGAATTCTCATGCTTTATTTTTATATTATTGATCTTTTTGACACGAATTGCTTTTTGGCCTTGTGCGAACGTTGTAAGCTTTCTGCTTGCAGAGGAATGGGCCGGCGTCTGGGCCAAGCTGGGAAGAGTGATCGCTCCAGCCGTGTGGCAGTAACATTCCCGCACATTTAACAACAATTAGTCTGTGCTGACGCCATGGTAGACTTTCGTGTATGAAAATTTACAAGCCTTTTAATGGACTGCATTATGGAAGGCCGTGCAGGGCCAGTTGGCAGGGAGATAAGGCCACCGGGTGCACATCCATCTCATGGCTGTGTTGGCCGAGTGTCTCTTAGCTCTCACGTCTGCCTCCTGGGAGGTGGGGGAAGTGAGGGAAGGCCAGGTGGAAGCTACTGCAATGGCCAGCCCCCTGACGACACCAGCATGGGATGTGTGGCCCTTCACAAAGTCACACATTCATCCAGTCCATAGATGTTTGTTGAGCACCTACTATGTGCCAGGCATGGTGCGAGATGCTGGGGCTAAGGTGGCTAACATTATTATGTACTTGCGTGTTCAAGAAAGATTTGAGCACCTACTGTGTGCCAGGAACAGTGCTAAATGCTGGGGGTGAGAGGTGACCACACATTCCTCATTCGTCTGGTAAAGTAGAAATGATATAAGGGGCATACAGACCCGGGTTCAAATTGCAGCTCTGCCCTTTGCCAGGATCTTCAGTGAAGCTTGGATTTCCTGTCTGTAAAGTGAGGATGATAACAGTACCTACCACCACCTAGGGAAGCTGTGGGGATTCAGTGCTGATGAAGAGCTTCATGTAGAGTAAACTTTGCAGAGAAAGAACTGTGGGATAATGATTATTTAGCCTGCTGAACTCTAGATACCCTCCCTGTTCTCTCCAGGACAGAATGTTCCAGACCCACATCCCGACCTCCCATTGGGCTGTGACCCTTGTAGTTCCCAAGGTTGGGGCTGCCCAGCTTCCTTCTACTGCCCCCTTCTACTCTGGCTCCCACCAGTATTTTCTTGTTGGAAATCCAGCTAGGGCCAGGCAATGATGTGGCTCCCTAGAGGGCTCATTCCGGCAGCTGCTGAGCCCACCCTCACCCTAGGGGCTGACCCTCTTCTCCACAAGTGCCCCTTCCCCTCCAACTAGTTCCCCCAGGACACACACACCCTCTTGCTTCACTTCTCAGTTCCACTGAAACCTTCATTCAGCAACATTTATTTGGCACCTGCTATATATCAGAATGAATGCCAGGCTCGAGGGATGTGGCACTGAACAGCCCCAATTACCTTTCCTGTCCTCACAGTGCTCACAGTCTTGTGGGAAAGACAGACAGACACAAACCTCAGACAGTGCCACCGACAACCACAGTTGTGATTGAGTTTCATGTGGCCAGGATGTGGAGATGGGAGAGATTAAACTAGCCCACCCATTCTGTCATTCACAAACTGTTTCTTGAGTACCTGCTATGTGCAGGCCCTGTGTGGGGCCAATGGGATACAGCAGGAAACAAGACAGACATGGCCCCTATCCCCAGGGAGCTCAGAATACACTGAGGGACATGCCCATTTGCGTCATGCACACAAGTTATTTAAGAGGCAGTATTGTACAATGGTTAGGCTCAGTCTTCTGGAGCTAGACTGCCTGGATTCAAATCCCAGCTTTGCTACTTACTAATTTGTGACACAGAGCACGTTGTTTTTCTCTCAGTGCCTTGACGTCTCCATCTGTAAAATGGGACTTGTATAATAGCCCTTACCTCACAAGGTGAGGGTGAAGATCAAAGAAGGTAATGGATGTAAAGGCTTAGAACAGAGCCTGGAGCAAAGAAAGCTCAGTTCAGTGTCAGAGGCTGCGACTGTCACCATTACTATGACTAAGATGACTATGACTCTGAAATCATCCCACAGTGTATTAACTAATTGTGGGTGTGGTGGATGCTGCCAAGGCAGAGTGCAGTGGCACCCAAAGAGGCCTTCCCTTTGACCTTGCTCAGAGGCAGAGGGCTGGACTGCTTGACCCTAAGGTTGTTGCCAGGGTGGAGCCCCTGAAGCACCATCCCCAAGTTTAGGTACAGGAAAAGGAACCTTCCTGAATGTGGGTGCCCTCTGTGAAGTGGGCTCTGCAAGAGGCCATCTGGCATCTAGCATCACAGTCAAACCCTCCCCGTGCCGTGAGCAGCAGGGATGAGGCCTAGAGAGGGTGAGAAATACACCTAAGGTCACACAGACAGAAGAAGGAAGGATCAGGTCACTTCACCTCCAGCCTCAGTCTCCTCGTCTGTAGAATGGGTTCTTGTAACACCCACCTTGTTTATCCTGGGAAATGGGTGTGGAGAGCCAATGTTATCACTCAGCTGAGAGGAATTTGCAAACCAAAGTAGGATTCAAAGGTGAGTTCCAGAGCTATGCGTGAGGCTGTGCAGACTGCAGCAGTGTCTTTCCCTGGAACTTTCTGCTACTCCAAGTGCTGTCCATGGGCCAGCAGCATCCACATCACCCGGAAGCTCCATAGAAATGCAGTCTTAGTCCCCCAGCCCCACGCCCCAGACCTCCTGAACTGAGATCTGCAGTTTCACAAGGTCCCCCTGTGATCTGTGTGCACATTAAAGTTTGAGATGCTCTACCATAGATGACGCTCTTCCAATCCCAGCTGCCCAGTAGAATCTCCTGGGGGCTTTAAAAAATACTGAGACCTGGGTCCCAACCCAAAGTGGGCAGCATCCTTGTTCTGGAGTGAAGCTTGGGCACCAGGATTATAAAGGCTTCTGCTGGTGATTCTAATGTTCGAGAACCTCTGTCCTAAAGCTCAGCATCTGGTGGAGACGGACATGTGGAGATGACTGTGGTGTGCTGGAACGAGCTGAACAGCTGCTGCCCTGGTCTGCAGCATGTGCCGATTTCCATGGTGTAAATGTTCCCACTGTGGCCAATTTCAAGCTGCCAACACGATGTCATTGACATGGAGCTGGGAAAAGACATGCAGTCACCTCATTATAGAATATTTCTACCACACAGACATGTAGATGCACATAACCTCAAAGCCCAGAGAATTGTAAAATGCAGTCAGATAATTAGGAAGTGATGAGTATTGCATGTAACTTTTTTCTATTTTTAGAAAATACACACAACATAAAATTTACCATCTTAACCATTTTTAATTGTACATTTTAGTGACATTCAGTACATTCACACTCTTGCCCAACCACCACCATTTTTCATCTCCAGAACTCTTCTCATCTTGCAAAAATGAAACTGCACACATTAAATAATTATCTCCCTATTTCCCCCTCCCCTCTGTCCTTGACACCCACCATTCCACTTTCTGTCTCTAACCACTGAATCTGACCACTCCAGGTACCTCATATACATGGAATTATGCACTATTTGACTTTTTGTGACTGGCTTATTTCACTAACATAATGTTCTCAAGGCTCATAATTTATTTAATTATGTAATTAATTTATATAATCTAATTTTAAATAATAGCTGTGTTTAACAACCAGCTTACAAAGTTTCTGAAAATTTGACCATCGGTTTTTGCAAGCCACTGTAGGCCAGCCTCCAGCACACCACCAGGAATAATCCTTGTATCAAGTGAGAATAGAGGTATAAATGGCATGCTTTAGGACAGAGGCTAGCAAACTATGGCCTTTGGGCCAAAGCCTGTTTTTGTAAATAAAGTTTTATTGGAATACAGCCATGCCCAGTCATTTATATTTGTCTATGGCTGCTCTCCCACCACAACAGAGGAGTTGAGCAGTTGCAACAGAATCTGTATGGCTCACAAAGCTAAAAATATTTATCATCTGGTCTCTTACAGGAAAAGTTTGCTGAGACCTGCTTTTAGGTGTACAGAGAGTGGGAAAGATTGAATCACCTTACTCATTTATTTATTCACTCATTCATATGCTCGGCAGATATGAACAGTGAAGCTACTGTGTGCCAGGCACTGTTGCAGGCACAGAAGCAAATAAGACAAAGCCCATTCCCTCCCAGAGCTGGCCTTCTGGTGGGAAGACAGATGTAATTCAGATACTCACACAGCACGTAAATATATAATTAATTGCCAACTGCAGCAGGGGCTATGCCAGGGGCTCCATGGGGCTATGAGAACATCCTGGAATGTCAGGGAGGGCTTCCAGAAGGAGGTGATCTACGAGCCAAAGCAAGAGTAGGGACATTGTAGCCACAGGAAGGGCGGAATGGTATGCCAGGTAAGAGGAACAGCACATGCAAATGCTCTGAGGCAGGAGGCAAGTGGGAATTGCAGGGCCTAAAAGCCAGTGAGAGGGGGCCTGAGCCCCCAGGCCTGCTCCTGTGCTCTGGCCCCCAGTTCCCAAGATCTGCCCTGCCAAGTATAGCATCACCTTGAATCAGGCTCTCCTGGCACGCTGGCTCCCATTGCCTCCCCACCCTCAAAGACCACTTCTTAAATTCTCTCCGTCCTCCCTTCTAGCCCCAGAGCCCACCCTGCAACAGACAAAGTTCTTATTTATTCCCTCCCTGAGGTTTATAAACTCCTGCCCTGTAATAAAATCATTCTCAGCACAAGCATGAAATAAGAACACTTAATTAAGATACATAAAACCAAAGACTAGTGGAGACCAGTGAAGATTAAGATCAGCTGAATCCTACATCCCAGAACCAAGCGGAGGTCCTGCCCTGAGACCCAGGGACTGAGACACAGAGGTGGAGTGAGGGGGATGGGAGGGTTTTCCATTTCCTGAGCACCTATTGGGTGTTACAGTCAGGGCTGGTTATCTGATATCTGGGATGCTGTGGAATATTCTAGAGAATTCTAAGATAGAGAAGATTGTGTTTCTTTTACAAGGGGGAGACTGAGACTCAGAGAGGCTAACACTGAGATCATATAGCTGAGAGGCAGAAGAGCTGGGATTTGAACCCAGGTCTGTCTGCGTTAGTCAGAGTGGGCTCTCTCCTGTCGCAGCAACTTCAAACACAGCTGGAGTTGCATCACAGTCTAGTGCTGGTTGATAGAGGTGGGGGGAGGGGTCTACTCCATGTCTCCTGCCATCTGGCTCTGCCCTTCACTGCATCCAAAGTCCCCTCAGTTAGCTGCTATGTGGGGAAAGACGAAAACGTGGTGGATCTCACAGGAGGTTCTCCAGGGCACACACCTGGAAGTGGCCACATCATTTCTGCCCACATTCCCTTGGCCAGAATTCTATTACAAAGTCATGCCCAATTTCAAGGGTATAGTCTAACATTGTGTGCCCTAGGGGGGGCAGGAACAGGGTTAAGTGAGCACATAACCCTGTCTGCAGCACTGTGGACTCCCTGATGGACAAAGCATGTCATTAACTGTTGGAGGGTGGGACAGCCCTGAAAACAGATGCTTGCACACAGTAGCACATGTTAAACAAATGAACCAGAAATGGAACTCACGGGCCCTGCCAAGTCCAAGGGACAGCAAAGCAGGAGCAAGAAAGGATTTTAACAATGTGGCAGATGTTATAAGACTCCTACTATGTGTCCTGTTCTGGGTTGGGCCAGCCAGAGGAAGAAATGAGTTCTGTCCAGCAAGGAGGCCAAGTCACCACTGGGAGCCCATGCCCAAGGTCCAGCAAGAAGGAAAGCAAATGTGCTGTAGGAGTAAAATGTCCAAGGCATGCCAAAGAGAGAGAGAGATTAATTTTTAGGCAGGCAATCAGGGAAGACTTCCTGGGGGAGATGAGGTCCCAGCTGAGATGAGGAAGATTTGGGCAGGATGGACAAGATTTGAACAGGGGGAACGAGGTGTGGTGGTAAGAGCACAAGACTTGGCATCAAGCATACGTAGGTTTGAGCCCCAATTTGATCACTGACTGGGTGATCTTGGACAGGTCACTTCCAAACCTCAGTTTCCGCATCAGTAAAACGGTCCTAGTGTATAGGTTTATCAAGGATTAAATGAGATGGTAATGCATGTGAAGTGCTTGGTACAGTGCATAGCACACAGGAAGCTTGAGATGAAGAACAATTACTCCCCAATAGCTGTTTAGTGGAGTAGGAGAGAGGAAGAGGCTAGGAGACACATTTGGGCAGGACACCAGGGCCTTTAATGCCAAGTTAAGTCAGTACTTTGCCTGTAAGCAGAGGAGATGCCACGAGGCTCTTTGGATGTATGAGGACAGCGTGACTGGAAGCCTGTTCTAGAAAGATCTCTCTGGAGGTGTGCGGGGTGGGAGGTGCTTGACTGAGGAGTCAGGGCATGCTTTGGAGCACTTGAGACAGGAGATGAGCACTAATGGTGGACTGGCCTGAGGCAGTGACAGAGGAGTGGCAAAGAAGGAATTAGTTTGAAAGAGTTTGGAAGTGGGGAGCCCGGCCTTGGCATGGCAGATGGCATTGAGGGCCCGGGTCTTAGGCTCTGGGGTGCCATCAGGACATGACACCATGAGCAGACGAAGAGGCAGAGGAGGGGCTGGTTTGGGGGAGACAAGCCCAGTTGGTTTGGATACTGAACCTGTGGGGTCTAGGCAGGGAGGCCTGGCTCAAACCCAGCTCTGCCTCTCACCGGCTACGTGACCTTAGGCGGGTAACTTCTCCTCCCTGAGCTTCATCTCTCCCATCTGGAAAATGGGGATAATAGTTGTTCCTCCCTGATAGGGTTGTTGTTGGAGGATTCCATGAGATTGTGCCTAGCACATACTAGGTGCTCAAGAAACAGCCCTTGTTATTACCATCATTTTCCCCATTGAGCGAGACCAACACTGGGTTCAGAAAGGGCTGAAGCTGAGCCGGCAGATTCCTCCAGCGCTCTGCAGGCTGAGAGAATGCTGCTGCAGGTGACAGCAGCAGTGACCGCAGCAGCAGCCGTGGCCTGATCTCCTGTGTCTCCATATGTACCAGGCACTCTTTGAACGTCTCTACACATACTAACTTTTAAAATCATTGCCACAACCCCCTGGATAAGGGCTATTTTTATGCCTTTTATAGAGATGAGCAAATTGAGGCACAAAGGTCAGACAGGAGGTGGGATGAGTTAGTGCTGGAGCCTCAGTTTACACAGATCAGATCTTCCTGCCAGGTGGATACGGTAAAGTTTTATGTACTTTAAGCCCCATTGGGTCCCGTGGGACCTGCCTTGGTACAATAGGGTGCCAGGTCCAGCTCTTAACTTCATGTCCTGGGGTGGGACAGGGAGAGAGAGTCTCAAAGAGGCCTCAGGACCAGACACCATGGCCTGATTGGCATTGGTTCAAGAGAAATGACCAGAAGATTCTATTTTATGTTCTATATGACAGCATGAGACCTGGGTTCAAACTCTGAATCTGCCATTTCACTAGCAGCTTTAAGTTATAAAATGATTTTTTAAAATATCTCTGTGCTTTTATATTCTTTTCTTTAATAATTGCAAAAATAATTGTCTAAAAAACATTGCCTCCTAAAAGCAGCAAAAGTTTTCCAGCATCTGAGGTGAGGAAGGGTCATTGTATCCATCCCCCATCACCTGATGGCTTGACCCTGAGTTATCCTGGACAGAGAGCTGTTGTGCCAGGCTTTTGAGCCTTTGCACATTCTGTTCCCTTCTCCCAGGATGCCTTTCCTCCCCTAATCTCTCTGGCAAATTCCCCCTTGTCCTTCAAAGCTCCACCCCCATGTGGCCTTGGCCGTGAGACTTTATGATTCTCTAGGACCCTGTCCTCTCTTGTGCCTCCTGAATTGTGGGCCTCTCTGCCTTACCCTCTGAACCCACACTCTCTTGAAGAGCATTCATGGGCTTTTGACATCCCTGCCTCTCTTGAACATGGCTCAGCCATCACAGGATGTAGCCCCTTTGTTTTCCAGATGAATTTATCCAGTGCTCTCTTGCCAGTAGCCCAAGTGAGTTCTTCAGAGGCAGATAGCACATGGCATGCCTCCCTGTTTAAAACCCTCCAGTAACTTCCAGTAGTACCTGAAATGAAATCCAGACCCCTGACTGCCCCCTGTGAGGCCCTCTGCCACCCAGCCCCCGCCCTGTCTCCCACCTGCTCCCTTCCATCTCTGCACTCTCATTGCACTTCCTTGAAAGCATGCTCTGCACGTCAGGGCCTTTGCACCTGCTTTTCCCCCTTCCTGATCCTCTCACCCCACACATTTTGTCCCTTAATGCAGAGGTTCTTGACCTCGGTGCTATTGACATTTTGCACTGGACAATTGTTCGTGGTGGGGAAGGTGGCCATCCTGTGTGTTATAGGATTTTGAGCAGTATCCCTGGTCTCTCCCCACTGGATGCTAAGAGCACCCTCCCTCAGCTGTGGCAACCAAAAATGCCTCCAGACATTGCCAGACGTCCCCTGCATGGCAAAATCACCAAAAACCACTGACCTAACACCTACATGTCCTTCAGATCTCTGTTCAAATGTCACTTCCTTGGGAAGGCCTTTGTGCCTTCTCAAGTTTAATCAACTCTCCCCGCTGCATTACAAACTCTCATAGGACCCTTTTCAATGCTTAGTATAGTGTGTTATTACATATTCCTTTACCTAATTATTCAAATAAGTCTTATCCCTCCCACTTAACCAAAGGTAGTGGGAGCACTTTGTAGACTGTTATGTTCCCCAGTCCCACATGGTGCCTGACACAATAGGCACTGAATAAATATTTATTAAATGAATGTTGACACATAATAATATTGGCAAACATTGCTATAGCCGCTTCTATGTTCCAGGCAGCTAAGTGCTTTGCACGTACCAATTCAATTAATTCATTATTCCCCATGACTACTCTATAAGGTAGATATTGTTATTGTCAACATTTTACAAATGAGAGGGATGAGGCACAGAGAGGTTAGGTAACTTGCTCGAGGTCACACAGCTAACGTTAAGTGGCAGACACAAGATTTGAACTCGCATACTGGCCAGCCTCCAAAAAAAAAAAAAAAAAAAGATTTGAACCCAGGCAGTTCAGCTCAAGAGTCCTGGCCCTTAGTCATTATTTATTAAGTGCCTATTACGTGGTAGGCCCTAGGGATACAGCAATGAAAAGAGGTATGTAGCCCTAGATTTTGTATGTACACATACACAAACCCCAGTTGGATCTAGAAAGGTGACTCTGGTTGCAGGTGCAGACACTCACGGCAGAGACTCTGAGACACTGAACAAGGTCACACAGCCAGGTGGTGGCAGAACACCTCTTCTTCTAGACCTTACATGCTTTCTACTACACCCCGTGTCCACGGGACACTTTGACAATTTAACCAGTCAATTACAATAATATTTTTCTCTCCAAATGTTTAAAAGAAAAAAGAAGTTGGCTTGCTGCGGTATAATCATGGCTCAGAGGCCAGCCTGACATTAGTTATTAATTAGGCCATTATGCATTCCACAGTGATAATTGCTTTGCTGCGGAGTCACCGAGCATGAAACGGACCCAGCACAGAGACGCCATCTATCAACTGAGAAGTCGCAGCCCAGTTGCGTTTTCTCACCTTGAGTTGGGTGTACGTCTTAGCGGGAAACAAAAAGAAATTAATGATACATCGATAGGCAGTAGCAAGCCGGACCCCTCACTGGTCTTGGCCCTGGGAGGATTTCGTGCCTGGCATAGGGACAGCATTTAAGAAAAATTTATCAGTGAAAATAGCCATTTCTCTTTGATCTCCTAGCCATTGGAAATCTTTCCATCTCCTTCCCGTTTTTTCTCACCTTGTTATTTAGGAGAGGGAAATGCCATCTCTCTTCCGTCTGTTTGGCTGTCCTGTTGCTTTTGGCAATGAGTAGCATGGGTGAACTGCCAGGGCTGCCCGGGGCCATCCGGAGCAAGTGCGGCATCTCCACCTATGTTCTGTCTCCATCTGGGTTCTATTCCTGGCCATGGTGGGGAACGTAGGGAGATGCCCCCACCCCCGCCCCAGGCATCATCCTGGGGGCCTCCGTGTGGGAGGTGTCAGTGTCGAGAGTGGCTGGAGGACAGTCTTAAGAGAAAACCTCTTAAGAAGTGCAAGGAACAAAAATCCCCCAAGTGAGCTTACAAAAGAGCATTGATTACAATATTATCTGTGATGCTAGGGATGGGGCATATAATGTATGCCAGATGCACGGATTGTGTCATTTAATCCTTGCAGCAGTCCTGTGGGGGATGTAGTAGTATTTTCCCCATTTTACAGATGAAGAAACTGAGACTAATCGAAGTGAGGTGACTTGCCCAAGGTCCCACAGCTGGTAGTGGAGCTGGGATTTGAGCCAAGCTTATGATGAGCACAGCACTCTCCTGCGACTCTCTGGAATGAGAGGCCAGAGAGAGCATAGCTGGGCTTCCCAGAGGGTGGGACAAGCTGCCAAGAGAACAGTTCAGAACCAAGGTGGGTGCTTCCGCCGCAAGGGACAAGGTCCTTCTTCTTGCCCTTTCTTGGCTTCCCCAAACTCTTCATGGATGGAAGGTGGTCCCCCCACAATGGCCACCTGAGATCCCAGGTTCACCCCAAAGTCACTCAAGCTAATAACCCAGATGAATCAAAATCAATTAGCTCCTAATTCCAATTCCTGGGATAATGAATATCACTGGCCTACCTTGTGGGCCCCTGGCTAGTGTCGGCCCCTGGTCTACTCAGCTGCAGTCAGGAAAATGCCTCAGTACAAACGTGGCCTCTGTGACCCGTCTCAGGGGAAAAAGGAAGGTCACAAACTAGCCACCTGGCCACCGGCCTCATCCAGCCTCATATTGGTTTTGGCTGCCTAGCGTAGAAGCTTCTCAAAACTGGATACAAATGCCTTTTGCTGGAGTCCATTCCCCCACAGCCTCTTCCGTCCTATGCTTCACTTGGCCACTTCACATGCTGGGCTTACCCACTAGGCTCCTGAAGGCGTTTGGGTTTTTGCTCCCTGAAAGAATGGCAGAGTAATTCTCAGCAAACGCAGATGGCAGACAGGTGTCTACCTCAGAGCCTAGAAAGCCTGAAGGTGTGCACATGTCAACCAGCCCCACATTAATGGCTGGGCAGAGACGCCACCAGCATGTGGCCACCCAGGAGGCTAGTCAAGAGAGGCCCAACAGTCTATATTTTGTCCAGAAGTCAAGATAAAGAAATTCATGCTGCTGAGAATGGGCTGCTATAAGTTCTTGGCCATTGGAGCCAACTTCTAATGCCATCTTCTTTCATTCTTCCACATGATTTGCCTGCACCAAGACTTTACACCCCCGGTTTCTCTGTGAAAGGGGAATACAAACCAAGAAGCCAGACAAGATGGCGGCCAAGACCAGATGAAGACTTCCCACATTGGCCCAACCTCATGGCTCATCCAACCCATGTTCCTCTCTCTGGCCTTGAGGGGAGGTTGAAGCAGTCTGCTGCCTCTGTGATATTGATCACCAGAACTTGGGCTGGCCAGCTTCCCTGAACCAACCCTTTCAGTTGGGTTGTCACCCTGAAATGTTTCTGACACTTTAGGAAACTCAGCCTTTGGCTACACAACCCCTTAGGAAGTTGTTCTCATGAGCTGACTCCTTAAAGTGTGAAATAAGACGTACGTGTCTCGCTTCTAAATTTTTCTCTTTCAAGGCGAAAGGTGGGGATACCCTGATATTTTGAAAAGTAGTGAGAAGACCATGTTTTCCCATTCATGCTTTTTTTACTTGATGGGGGCAGGCCATAATCATTCATCATTCCAACAAATATTTATTGGGCTTCACCTATGTGCCAAATGCACATGTGTTCTAAGCAGTGAACAAAACATTCCAGCAGGGTATGACAAGTGGACTATAGTATCAACTGCCATTTGTTGAAGATCCACTCATTTTGACACTGGGCCAAGCTCCATTCATCCATATTTCATTCATCCTGGCCTGATACAGTACTGTTATTATCCCCATTTTACAGAGAAGGAAATTATGACTCAGAAAGGTTAAGTGTCTTTCGTAGGTCACAGCAGCAAGTAAGTGGTGGAGCTGAATCCAGTTGATAAGCTTCTAAACTAGGGATTGGCAAATTATAGCCCATATAGTACAGCTCGCTGCTTACTTTCATAAATAAAGTTTTATTGGGACACAGCCAAGCCCATTCATTTACATATTGTCTACTGCTGCTTTCACATGACAAAGGCAGAACGGAGCAGTTGCAATAGAGAACAAAAAGCTGAAAATATTTACTCTCTGGCCCTTTACTGGAAAAGTTTTAAGAGTTTTCCTTTACAGGAAAAGTGTTCTATATCAGACATGTAAATTGAGAGTGGTAAGATTTGACTCAGAGCATGTGTATCTTGCTACATTCATTTCTTCCTTCCTTTGTTTCTTTTACTCTTTGTTATGAAAAAATTCAAACATAGAAGTAAAGAGAGTAAAATAATGAGCCACATGGACCCAGTTTCAACAACTGTTTGTGCATGGCCACTTCTCTCTCACACCCATGGATTATTTTGAATCAAATCCAAGTCATTGTATCATTTCACCTGTAATATTAGTGTATATCTCTAAATAAATAAATAAGGAACCTTTTTTTAAAACATAACCACGATGTCACTATATTACCTAAAAAAAACTTTCAACAGTAGTTACTTAATATCATCAAATATCCTGGCAACATTTCAGTATCAGGCAACATTTCATTTCCCTGATCATCTCTCCATTTCTTAAAATAGTTTTTTCTTCCTATCAGGACTCAAAAAAGGTCCACACATTATGACTGGGTGATGTGTCCCTTAAGTACGGTGACCAACTGCTGCAGTTTGGCCCTGTACTGAGGGGGTTCCTGGGATGCAGAACTTTCCATTTTAAAGCTGGGAAGGTCTTGAGGTACAAAAATTCCTGTTTTAAAACCAGTGAAGTCCCAGGCAAAGTAGGACAAGTTGGTCATGCTGTGTCTTCTAACCCATACGCTCCCTTTCCATCCCCTCCTCTGTGTGTGTATGCATGTGTGCATGTGTGTGTGTGCGTGCATGTGTGTGTGTGCATGTGCTATTTATATATAGAGGTGACTCGGCCATTTTTCCTCAAGACTTTCCCTGACTGCAGCTGAGTGGACCAGGGACTGACATTGGTTTCAAGCTAGGCCAGTGATACTCATTATCCCGGGAGTTTGAATTTGGAAATGGTTGGTTTTGATTCATCTGGGTTATTAGCTTTGAATAACTGGAGTGAAACTGGGAGCTGAGGCAGCCGCCATGGGGGGCCACCCTCCACCCAGGAAATGTTTGGGGAAGCAGAGAAAGGACAGGAAGAAGGACCTTGCCCCTTATGGCAGATGTGCCCACCTTGGTTCTGGACTGTTCTTTTGGTTGCTTGTCCCACCCTCTGGGAAACCCAGCTATGTGCTCTCTGGCCTCTCATTCCAGAGAGTCCCAGGAGAGTGCTGTGCTCATGAGCTTGGGCTCAAATCCCAGCTCCACCACTAGCTGTGGGACCTTGGGTATGTCACCTCACCTATCACTGAGATTCTGCTGTGTCCCTGTGGTGTCATTTAACTTGTTCCTCCATCCCTGCATTTGCTATGCATGGGTGGTTGGATCTAGAGGTGTGATGAGATTCAGGTCCAATATTTCTAGCAAATCTAGTCACAGAGGCTGCTGGGGACTTCCATCATGAGGTACCCATGGTGCCGCCCAGTCAGTTCCAAAGCAGGGTGGGGGGGCGGTCAACTGAAGGCAATACTGGCCTGATCAGTGACGAGATAGGTGTGACTGCCTGAGGACACCTAAACCCCCCTCCCCCAGCATGTCAGCAAACCTCAGGCATGTCCTTGGATAGTTAACATTCATCATTAATAATGGAAGCGGAAACCAGATTTCATAGTGTGAGAAGTAATTAAATTACTTCCATGAATCTACTCACACTTGATTATTTCCACGTTTCCCACTAAAAAAAGACCTCTCCCTCACTTGCTGCCATCCTGGGCTCTCAGCTGGGAGTAGAGAGGATCATCCCAGGGGCTTCACAAGGGCTGACGTTGGGAAACAGCAAAAAAAATGGGGTTCCCCACCCAAGCCCCCCTCCCTTGCTAAATGGAAACAGCTTCTCCTAAAAGCGTAGGTTATGCAGCAACATTTGCATTTCCAACCCAAGGTGAACTGTTTTCGATAGTTTTTTTCCCTATAAGTCACGTAGTTTCCAAGTTTTGTTGTATGGAGTAGCAGGAGGTGAGAAGGGGAACAGAAAAATTGCTTCAATTAAATTGTTACCATTAGTTCTCCTGGGCAAAGAGAGAATGAGAAAAAAGTCAGTTGGTTGGGATGGAGGAAAAGGATCTGGGTCTGCCCTGCCCTGGGTGCCTTCTGTTTGCATCCAGATACCTGGTGGGGTTCCCGAAGAGTGGGGACAGGGTGATGTTTCATTCCCTAAAGTAGGGATGCAACCTCAGATGCCCACAGGGGCCCTGGGGGTAAGTGAAATGAACAACACAGGTACAACTGAGACAACAGGGAGGAGCGGGGACTGAGGCACTTGGGAACTCTGTGTGCCACCTAAAGGAGTGACCTCTATCCAGCTCAGGCAGATTACAGCAGTCTGGTCTTGCAGGGCATTGCAGGGGCTAAGAGCACAAATTTCAGAATCAGGCTGCCGATCTCCAGATCTTTTCTCTGCCCACTTTCCTAGCTGTGTGACTTTTGACAAGTCTCTTGACCTCTCTGTGCCTCAGTTTCCTCATCTTGGAAGTAGAAGTGATAACTGCATCTACCCCTGATGTGCTGGCGAAGCTCATACAGTGATCTCTACTGTCACTGACTTTGGTAGCTTGAAATCCGCTATGATGGAAGTATTTACAACACGGAAATTGGCAAACACTACAGATCAGGGCCATTTTTTTCTTTTTTCCCACCAACAGCCGGTTGTTAAACCTTTACCAGCACATTGCTGCACGTACCTCACAGAGCTTTTATGAGATTTTTAGACTTGGATTGTGTAAAGCACTTAGAACAGTATCCAGCACACCTTAAGTTCTCAGTGTTTCCTATTATTACTGTTTTTGTTGTTAATGCTCTTGTTATGCAGGAATGTGAGGCCACTGTGGCCATATTTTCCAGTTTTTCCAGAAAAGCTGGAAATCTTGATTTTTATGTAAAATCTCCTGATTTTTAAATATTGGCTAATATCAAAAATTTTTTAAACCTGCACAAAACAAAGTGCATGTGGGATTTGGACCATGGGCCCCACATTTGCAACTTGGGCTTAGAGGAGAGACTCTGGGTGTTGTCTGGCTATACTAGACTTTTTCTCACCCCTGCCCTTGCACACACTACCTACTGTTCCTCCTCTACTGGTCAACAACCCACTTGTCCTTGCTTTCCCTCCTTTGCAGATCAACGACCCACTTGTCCTTTGCAATCTATGCCACCTCCTCCTTGAAGCCCTCCTCTAGCTGTGCCCTGCAGGATAAATCACTTCCTCCTTGATTCTCCTTCCTCAAAATGTTGCCTCCCTTCTGCCCTTTTCCATGGTCTGTCTCTTTCTGACTCTATGACTTTTGAGCTGGGGCTGTGTTTTATTCATTTTGGCTTAGGGCTGTGTACCTTGAAGATGATCATAATTAATAATAATGAAATCAACATCTATTGAGCATCATCTGTTTGCCAGGTTGAGTGCTAAGCACTTTTTATCACCTTCATCCTGATCATAATCCTCAGATGTGGAAACAGGCACAGAGAAGGCAAGTGGCTGCCCAGGCTGTGAAGAAAGGGGAGTGGTTACTGGAAATCAAAGCCAGGCCCTGAACTTCGGAGAGCTGAGTCCACAGCGAGAACTGGAAAGTTAGAGGTGGGGAGGCCCCCTGGCCAGCCAAAGCTGCACAGCAGACATCAGTTCTCAGTGTCCAGCTGAGGCTCTCATGGGGCTGTCTCGAACCACGCTCCACAGAGACCTCCGGAAAGGACGATGCTATATTTAAAAGCCAGAGCAGGGTGGCACTTCTGTGGCATTTGGGTGGCTGCCTCTCCATAAAGGGCACATGTGTTGTTTTAGCTTTGCTCTTCTGGGCTGGCATTTTGGAGGACTTTTCAGGATCACTGCAAGAGGGAAGACTGCTGCCACCTGAGGCCCCTACAGCCCTCCCAGGGACAAGGCCACCTTGGCACATGGCTGAGAGCACCGGGCAGTGGAACTCAGGAGCCAGCTCAGGGTCATCTGGGCATGACGTGCACACCATGGACAGCCCCAAGTCTCAGAGGGCGCTTGTTGTGGGGGGGCTGACTGGGGTTGGTCTCCGTACTGCTGACCCTCTGCTCACACTCTGGCCATTTGGTTTCAGCCCTATGTTCTGGCAGCTTCCACTTCCAACATTCCCCTGGATAGTGCCAATTTCCAACACACTCTCCTAACTGTTTGGCCAGAAATCCCAAGAACTGTCTGTGGCTTGGCCAGCCTCACCCCCAATTCAACAGTGAACAAAGCATATCTTTCAACTGCTGGTGTCTTCATGCTGTAGCAGGGCCTTGGTGTACCTACTCTTAGGTGGGAAAACTGAGGCACAGAGAGGTCAAGGAAAGGCATTCATTCTTTTAATCACACATGCACCCAACACATATTCATTGAATGCTGGCCAGGCTCCATGCTAGCTGCTTCACCTCCCTGGGTTGATCTTCCTGTACTCATTTTACAGTTAAGAAAGCTGAGGCTCTGAAGGCTCAGTGACTCGCCCCAAGTCACACAGCCACATATCTAGCTTTCACATCTCAGTTGCTCAGACCTGACTCCAAAGCCCATGTTCTTTTCAGTGCTTCCTTGAATCCACAGTCTTTATTAAGCCCTGGCTATATGCATTCCCCATGCTCTCCTCTCCCCCTACCCTTACATTCACCCCTTAGTCCCTGGCGCCTTTCTTACCAGAGCCCACTTTGCCCCGTCACCCCCATCAGAACATACTGAATGCCAAACCCTGCTGGGTCTTTCTCCATGGTGCCTCCGAGTTTCTCACCACCCAGGAAGGTACAGCGCCATCCAGGAACTCTGAATGGCCCCTTTTCTCTGAGCCCAGGCTGGAGTTGAGTTGGGAGGGCCTACCCTTCCCGTGTACAGGGTGGAGGGCTCACATGGAGATCTGCTGCACTTTGGAAAGAAAATAGGGAAGATAATGACAGTGACCAATAAGGCTGTTGTATGGATTTAACGAGTTCGTGTGACAAGCACTTAGAACAGTCCCTGGTGCATAGTAACTGCTTCATAAGTGTTCACTATTGTCTTTTTTTTTTTTTTTTTTAATTAATAGACCCTATTTTTTAGAGCAGTTTTTGGTGTAGAGAGAATTTGAGCAGTAAGTATAGAGAGTTTCCATATCTCTCTCTTCCCTGTTTCCCCTATTATCAGCAGCTCACATTAGCGTGGTGCATTTGTTACAAGCGATGAGCCAATATTGATACATTATTATTAACTAAAATCCATCGTTAACATTAGGGTTCACTCCTTGTGTTACAGTTTCGTGGGTTTTGACAAATGTGTAATGTCACGTACCCACCGTTGCAGTATCATACAGAATAATTTCACTGCCATTAGGAATCTTTGTTAGTCCTCTCAGCTGCTGCAGAAAAAAGATGGCTGTGGCTTCTGGGTAACTTCTGGTGGGCTTGCAGGAACCCCCGCCCACTCAGGAAAGCACAGCAGATTCAGGTGAGGGAAGGGGACATTCTAGGGGGGAACTTGAGTCTGTTCTTTACCCCAAATGGAAGCCACTCACCCACTTTGGGTGGTCACACAAATTCCAGCCCCAAATTCCCTGGTACACAGCTGGGTCTGAGTCCAAAGACATCCCCCTCCCCCATTCACACGCTGTCTCAACCCCTCCTGTGTGACTTGGAGCCACTGTCTCAGCCTCTCTGGGCCTCTAAAACAAGAACCATCCTCCTGCCCAGGGCTGCCCCTGGGAGTGTTAGGAGGCTCAGATGTGCTAATTCCCATGAAAGGTCTTTGTAGGCTATAAAAAGCTCTAGATTAAAATTGGAAGGTATTATGATTATAATCAATTACGCAGAAAAACTGAGCTGTTGGCGAAGCGGGCCCGGCCTTCAGAGGCTGATCCTGAGGAAGACAACTAGTCAGTGGCACACGGGGGCTCTGTGGTGATTATCCATGGCTTGTCCCTCTAGGATGAGGTAGCCAGAAAGTCAGACACACAGGTGGCGCTGCCTGTGTCTAGAATAGCAATGTCAGAACTGGGGCACCCGTTTCTAGGTTGTTCCTGGCTGGTTACCCTGCCAGCCACGTGCTAATCAGCATGGAGCCTCGTTTGTCCTATTGGCAGCTCCCAAAAAGAGAAAATTGGACACAGATGCTTCCCAGCCCCCATGAAGATGACTCTCAATTGTCCAGCTTCATACAGCGGCCACACCCCGGGCAGAGCAGGAAACATAACTTCTGCCCTGCTCTCATTTATACATATATGACCTTGTCCAATAATTGATAGCTTTTGGCTCAGTATATGAGCATACAGTTGAGTTTTTTTAATACCCCAAAGCAAAATTTATTTGTAAGGCACTGAAGAAAGCCTCCTGTCCCTTTTATGCCGGTAGCCCTCAGAAGAGAAGTGAAATTGTGTATTCACTGTTAAAAAAAAAAAAAGCCCCAGCTTATACAATTTTAACAATAGAAAAATGATCTTTGTGCTTCGGTGCGTGGATGCTTAGAGGAAAACAGGCAGTCTGCTCAGGTGGCTGGTGAATTACAAATGAGCGGTTTGCCTTTGTTTTGAGTGACAAGCAATTTAAATGCAGTCTTACGTGGAAGCCTGGAAATCTTTTGCCCCAGAAGAGAGGAGGAGAGGAAATGGGGGTGGGGGGAGAAAAAGCTTCCTTTTCGAATTGAAAGATTATATGAGAGTTGCCACTGAGTGGAGGTGAGAAGTTAGAACTTCATTTGATAATTATAAAATCAGTAGTTGGTGTTTGAAGGTAATTGATGATTATACTGTGGCTAACGGCAGGCCTGCCCACCTTTGCTTGTGGGACATTTCATTTTTGCGCTGCTTATGGAGCAGCACTCACCGTGTCTCGGGGAGCCTGACATAAATGCATTTGGGGACCTGCATTATGTTGGATAAAAGTGTTCTTAATGCCAACATTTGAAAACACTTTGTTCTGTGCATTACTTTTAGCCTGGGAATAATTACAAATATTAGAATAAAATTGTATGGTGTTTCTCTCGCTGCCTCGTTCTCCCAACAGTCACCCTCAGTCACGGCCTGGGAGGTGGGCTGCTGCTGTTTCTTGCACCGGCCTCATTCAAATCCCAGTAAAGTGAGGAGTCTTTGTGCATGGAGGAGAGTGTCTGTCTCTCTGCCTGGGTGAATTAGAATCAACGTACAACTGACTTAGAAGGGACCTTAAACCTGTAGCCCAGCTCCTTCACTTTACAGATTGGGGAAACAGGCTCAGAAAGTAGGAGTGACTTGCCCAACATGAACAGGAATGCCCCCCCAACCCAGAACCCAGGACTCTTCTCTCCTAGGTCCAGCTGCTGTTTCCTACCCTGCTATTGGCTTCCCCAAGATGAATGCTGGGGACCCCTGGGGCAGACCCTGGGCTGTTGTCCCCTCCCCACCTTGGCTTACTGCACCAGGGGCTTGCAAGAGATCTCCACAGAGCAGTCAAGATTTGGGCTTGGTTTGGGCTACTTGGAGGGGTCATTTTCCACCATCCTTCTGGCGTCAGGGTTTTATTTGTTTGCAGTTTGAAAGGATCAGCCTCTCAAACTCCTTCCCTATTGCCTTTGTTGGTTTCTTCATTCAGTGAATGCTGAGGTAGGGCCCACTGCGTGCCCAGCCCTGGCCTGGACTTTGAGGGAGGAAAACATCACAGCAGTGGCCATCCAAGATCATCTAGTTGTTCAAGCCCTGAGCCATGAGTCATCCTTGAGTCCTGTCTTCTCACACCCCCACATCCAGTCTGTGTTCCTATACTTGACCTTCAGAATCAATCAAGAAGCCGAGCACCTCTCCTAGCCTCCACTGCCACCACCCTGCTGTGAACCTTCGTCACTGATTGCCTGTACCACTGCAGTAGTGTGGACTCTTTGGAGGGGTCATTCTCCACCATCCTTCTTGAACAACTAGATGATCTTAAATGGCCACCTCCCTGGTCTCCCTGCTTCCACCCCAGCCCCCCTCAGTCCATTCTCCACACAACAGTAAGAGGGAGCCTGTTAAAACATGTGTCAGCTCATGTGAATTTGATCTTCTCTGCTCAAAATCCTCCTGTGCCTCCTCATCCACCGGGAGAGAAATCCCAAGTCCCCACAGTGGCCTACAAGGTCCTGCCCCTGCCCTTCACCTCCCTAACCTCCTCTCCCCCTCTTCCCCTTCACTCACCTTCTCCCACCACACTGGCCTCTTTGCTATTGCCCAGACAAGCCAAACACACCCCTGCCCCAGGGCCTTTGCACCTGCTATTCTCTCTGCCTGGAATATTCTTCCCCCACATCTCCCCATGACTGACTCTTTACCCTTCTGCAAGTCAGCTCAACTGTCTTGTTCTCCCCAGGCTTCCCTGGCCCCACTGTGCAGCATACACCCCCTGCCTCGGACTCCTCTCCCCCCTCACTGCTTCATTCTCCCCCCTTGCACTTGATCACTTTCCCACATTCTGAATCATGATTTGTTTCATTGCCTGCCTCTGCTTCTAGACATGTTAGCTCCACAAGGGTAGGTGTTTGGTTCAGTCTTGCTTGGTGCTAAGTACCTAGAACAGCCCCTGTCCCTAGGAGATGCTTAGTCAATATCTGCTGAGAAAATGAATGTGTTGGACATTGCAATGTGCCAGGGAACTGTCTGTACATTTTGCATGCATCGCTTTATTTAAATTTTTACTGTGCCAATCTCTGCCCTCTAGACGCTCACAGTCTAGTTGAGGAAATGGAACCATATCCAAATAAAAAGTTAGCATCAGTACGGGCTTGTCATCATCGGACGCTGACTGATGATGCCCGGTGTTCAGAGGAAGTTGGAATGCTCGCAGTATGGATAAGCACCAACACTTCCTTTAAGTAAAACACAATGGCTGGTTAGCTCAGTTGGTTAGAGCATGGTGCTGATAACACCAAGGCCCAGGGTTCCATCCCTGTACTAGTCAGCTGCCCCCCGCACACACACAAAAAAAATCACAAGCACAAATCGGAGCACCTGGTGCTTTTCCAGACATCTCTAAGGATCCGTAAGTGCTTGGTCACTGGGGAAGGGGGCAGGATGATCCCCTGGGATATTCACATAGTAGTGCTCAGTAAATGCCACCTGCTGCTATTGTAGTTACTGTGCTCCTCCTGGAGCCCATCACCATTGCAGGTTGAGGTGTTTGGGGGAGAATCTGGGAGCTGGGCCTGCACCCCAGGAGAGGGAACCACAGAGCTTAGCTTTGAATTAGTGACTTACACCTGAGAGTTCAAAATGAATTAATGACATACACCCAAGAATTCAAAATGAATTAGTGATTTACACCTGAGAATTCAAAAATGACTTAGTGATTTACGCCTGAGAGTTCAAAATGAATTAGTGACTTACACCTGAGAATTCAAAAGTGAGTTAGTGATTTACACCTGAGGATCCAACATGATTTAATGATTTATACCTGAGAATTCAAAATGAATTAGTCGTTTACACCTGAGAGTTCAAAATGAATTAGTGATTCACTCCTGAGAATTCAAAACCATGACAGATGGCCAAATATGTTAATTTTATTCCATCCAGTCAGTCTCTAGAACCAGTTGGTGCTGGCTCCTTAGCCACAGCTGAGATGGGGCCTCTCTGGGACCCCCAGTTGACCCTCCAGAAGGCCCTATTTGGTGGAAGCCTTGAGAGCCCAGGTCAACAACAGCTACCAAAAATAAGAGTCAAACTCTTATTTCTTATTTAAGCCCTGACATGAAATTGTAACTTTCATTTGCACAGCCACATTTAAGGCAGAGAGAGCGTCAGCACTTGCCTAGGAATGGGCCCCCCGCGGAAGCACTCTGTGAAGCAGCCAGAGTCAGTCCTGCCTGCTCTCCTGGCCTCCCAGCCCCCTGATTGCCTGGTGCCTCCAGCTTTTTCAGTTATTCCAGCTCCTTCCACAAGCCCCTACTCCTCTGCCCCCATGCTGATTGGGGGTTAGAAGCATCTTCTTTGGAGTCAGACTACGCTGGGTTCAAGTCCCACCTCCCAACGCAGTGTGGCCTCTGCCCTTGTGTGCCTTGACATCTTCATCTGTTAAATGGGAGAGTAACACCTCCCCCCGCCCACCAGGTTTGTGAGGATTAGATGAGTTAATACATGCTCGGAGTTTAGCACAGCACCTGGCACAGAGTCAGTGCTCAGTGGTCATGGTTATTATTGATACTGATAATTCTCACATCAGCCAAACAATGTAGTTGTTATCTCCATTTTACAGGTGGTAGAAAATGAGAATGTTACTGCAGGTGGAGTATCCCTTATCTGAAATGCTAGGGACAAGACATGTTTTGGATTTCAGATTTTGGAATATTTGCAGTACACCAATTAAGCATCCCTAATCTAAAAATCCAAAATCCAAAATGCTGCAATGAACATTTCCTTTGAGCATCATGTTGGCACTCAAAAAGTTTCAGATTTTGGAGCACTTTGGATTTTAGATTTTCAGATTAGGGATGCTCAACCTGTATAAAGAAAAGAGATCTATCACGTAGACTCTCAGAGTGTGAACTTACTTCTGGATAGTATAGCTGAACCTCCCCATGTGCAGGTCTTCCTGAGGACCTTCAGAGCCTCACAGATAGATGGGCATGGACTTGGATGCCTCCCCTAATGGGAAGCTCACTACCTCATAAGGTAGCCCATTTTGAGAGCCTCCCTGAAATTTCCACCCTCCTCACCTCTGGCCCACCGCCATCTCTGGAATCATTACTGCCTGCATGTGTCTATTCCTCTTAACACAATAGCCAGAAAGATCTTCAGCTGATTGTGGGCTGCTCCTGTGATGTGTCCCCTGAGTCTGCTCCATTCTCTTGACTGAATGCGCCCCACACCCCTCCCACCTTCAGCTCCCAGCATGTCCTGGATCAGGAATCTACTCCTCATTATCTCTCAAGTCCGTTCTTTTCTTCCCCTCTCCAGCACCAACATGGACATGGGTATCATCACCTCCCACTCAGAGCCCTCATGACCCCTCTGCGGTCACCCTTTCCCCTTCCCCTCCCCTCTGGTACACACACCCTGCCTCATGGCGTCCAGGGTTTCTTATCGCTGCTGTCCACACAGCCCACAGCCCACAGCCCCTTGCCCACCAAGCCCCCTCACTCGCTGGCCCTGCCCCCTGCCCCCAGATGACTATGGCCTCCCTCTCTGTGTCTCCCCTCATTCCTCTTGCCCCTCTTTGCTCTCTGTGTGCCCCCAGTCCCCCATCTGCATGCCCCAGAGGGAGAGCCATCCTGCAGAGGGCCCACCTACTGGGCTCACTCCTTTCCTCCTCCCCAGACCTCACTCCTTGTGCCTCCTCTCATCTGCTCAGGGGTGCTAATTCCAAGATCCTCTGAACACCTGCCTCCTCTTGATTGCCCACCAGACTTCATTTCTTCCAGAATTCCTGCCACATCAGATCCCCCCACCCCATTTTTCAGAACCACCACACCCCACCCTCCCCAGAGCCCAGGACCCAGTGGTAGAGGGAAGCTTTTCTCAAAGTGTGTTCCATGGAACCCTGGCGTCCATGTTCATTCCCTGAACAACAAATTCTGTGGCCAAATGCATTTGGGAAAATGC
This sequence comes from Cynocephalus volans, assembly GCF_027409185.1. Taxonomy (NCBI): domain Eukaryota; kingdom Metazoa; phylum Chordata; class Mammalia; order Dermoptera; family Cynocephalidae; genus Cynocephalus; species Cynocephalus volans. The sequence continues at coordinate 188,776,188 of NC_084461.1, forward strand.
TGGGTTAAATCGCACTGAAGAGGACTTTTTCCTGCAGATATTGTCAGAGCATTCAGTGTGCTCATATATTTTGCACATGTCTGCAGAGAATGTGCAGACTCAATCACAGGTCCACCATTTTACACCCACAGCACCCTGAGAAGCACTGGTTCCAACTGCAAGTCTGAGCTCTGGAGTGAGAGACATCTGGTCACTGATCCCACCTCTGCCATTAACTGGATTTCTCAACTTGGCCAAGTGACTCAGCTTCCCTGGACTCAGTTTCTTCCTCTGTAGAATGAGGGCAATAGTAGAGGTGTTGGGGGGATTTTGAAGATAAAGTGCTGTATTATTCCATTTCTGTTGGTGATAACAGAATACCTGATACTGGGTCATTTATAAAGAAATGAAATTTATTTCTTGCAGTTTTGGAGTCTGGGAAGTCCAAGGTCCAGGGGGCATTTCTGATGAGGGCTTTCTTCTTGGTGGTGACTTTTTTTTCTTTAATTTTTATTTGTGGCTGGCTCATATGGGAATCGGAACCCTTGACCTAGGTGTTATCAGCACCATGCTCTAACCAAGTAAGCTAATCAGCCAGCTCTTGGTGGTGACTGTCTACAGTGACACCAGGAGCCTATGGTGAAAATGACCTTATTAGCAAGAGAGCTGACCTTCTCACTCACTCTCCTTATGAAGCCATCAGAGCCACACCCTTTACTTCATGAAAGGATCAATCCATTCATAAGGGCAGTCCTCACGATCCAACCACCTCTCAAAGGCCCAACCTTTCAAATACCATAATTGGATTTCCCACCCACTTAATACTGTTACAACGGAGATCAAGTTTCCAATACATGAACTTTTGGGGGACACATTTGACCCACAGCAAGCACTGAGCACAGAGTGAGGGTTCGGTTTCCAGCAGCTCTGACCATTCATTGTAAAGAGCTTGGCACTTTACAATGTACGTTTTGAGGAGCAGTCCTCAATAGCTAGTAGTAGATGTTGTCACTGCTACCTCAGACACCTTGCAGAAGCTCAGTCTCGGGGGGCCCCAAGTTTTCTGTTTTTAACCACCTGACAGATAAGAGCGAGGCAGCTAGAGTAGGCTCTTGCCTCTCCTCTGGTTCTACACCTGGTATGTTCATACTGAAGGGACCAAACACATTTTCACCCTTATATCACAGTGGGCCACGTAAATGCCGTGTGCTCATCAGACGCTGAGCTGTTTCTCGTGGTGACCTTCTTGAGGGTGCCTGTAGCTGGCTGCCGCCTCCTCCTCCTCCTTCCCCATATGGCCTTCAAAGATCTGCCTGTCACAGCCAAATCTGTCATTCTGGACACTTTTCTGCCACCTTCTGCATGATAGGGCACAGCCATGAGGCAGAAATACATGGCCTTTTATTTAACATGGCCTTTTATTTATGCCGAGCTCCACCTGTTCTGGGTGCATGTGTGGAATGTGTCAGAGTTGCAGCCCTTGGAAAAGACATCCTACATGGTTAGAAGAAGAAATATCTGACTTATTAGAAAGCTTTTGCCAACTTCCACAGGACTCTTTGCTACATGTGAGCTCATTCTGCCCCAACAGCTTCATAGGCAAGTCAAGTTATTCTTCCCACTTAATGGATGAACAAACTGAGACTGAGAGATGCTTGGTCACATTAGGCCCAATACTGGGTCTGAGGCCATCTGGAATTTCAGGACCTGGTAGTCTAGAAACAGACAGGGTCATTGCTCTGAAACAAGACTGAATGAGGCAGGACATCCGAACTGCTACTGTCTTAAGAGTCATATTTACAACGGGAAGTCCTAAACGTAAAATGATTCACACTGAGTGCCATTCCAGGATGTTTTTTGATCTCTACTTTTGAAAATACTGTCCAGCTGTTAGATGAACCTCTAAAGCAGGGATCAGCGAACTTTTTTCTGTAAGGGGCCAGTCGGTAAATATTTTTAACTTTGCAGACTACCGGATCGCTGTCACAACTACACAACCCTGTCTTTGTAATGAAAGCAGCCATAGGCAATACATAAAAGAACGGCTGTGCTGTGTTCCAATAAAACTTTATTTACACAAACAGGTGAAGGGCAAGATTTGGCCCAAGGGCCACAGTTTGCCAACCCTTGATCGATCACATCAACACTGTACAGTAAAAATAGAATGCAAGCCACACAAGTAATTAAAAATTTTCTAGTGGCTACATTTTAAAAAGTAATAAGCAGGTGAATTTAATTTTAATAATATCTTTTAACCTAATATGTCCATATCATTATCATTTCAACATGTAATCAATATAAAATTACTAGGATATTTTACACTCCTTTTTTCATTCTAAGACTCAGAAATCCTGTATTTTACACATACAGGCCATCTCAGTTTGGAATAATCCCATTTCAAGTGCTCAGTGGCACATGCACCAGTGGCTGCCATACTGGATGTCTCAGCTCTAGTGGGGAAGACCGACGTTATAAGGAGACAGTTAGAGATAAATAGTGTGTACAAACTGACGAGCACTATGAAGGGAAAGTAGGGGGTGTTGTGGGTAGAGAAAGGGAAACATCAAAGGAATCTTCTGGCACTTGCCCCACCCCTGCTCAGAGTTCCCTCTTAGAAGTCAGTGGAACATTCTTATGCTTTTCCCCAAACCCCAGCCACCCGACTTGCTCAGCACGGACGACTGTAAAATGGAGCATTCAGACTTTCTGCTGAGGATCTTTGATAATTCTCCACCTAGGGATTGCAAAATGAATTGGTTTTTTTGTTTGTTTGTTTGACGGCTGGCCAGTAAGAGGAACCATACCCTTGACCTTGGTGTTCTCAGCACCACGCTCTCCCAGGTGAGCTAAGAGGAACCATACCCTTGACCTTGGTGTTCTCAGCACCATGCTCTCCCAGGTGAGCTAACTGGCCAGCCCTGAATTGCTTTTGTTTCCTGTGGTTTTTTTGGTGCCAGGTTAGAAGCAGAGCAACCGCTAACCTATTGCATACATAGATGACTTGAGGGGCAGCAACGTCCACATGGGGTCCGAATGACTGGTCCCACCAGCTGGGACAGTTTTCTATCCAGGATAAAAGGGGGCAGGCATCTGGATTCAGAAGAGCAATTTGAACCCCCAGACCTGGTGTGAATAGTGGCACTGCCTGGGTGACCTTGGTCAAGTTACTTAACCTCATTGAGCCTCAGTTTTCCTCATCTGTACAATGGGGATAATGGCAGCAGCGATTTGGTGATTGGTGTGTCCATTGACATAGATGATCATGAATAATCAGAGCATCTGGAACATGCTAAATGTTAGATTCATATTTATTATTATTACTATTATCACAATTATTAGCCCATCAGAAATGTCCCCCAAATTATGAATTAATTACCCCATCTTCACACTGCTGACAGGAGACCCCAGCATTTGCACCTCTCTCCGTGTTATGGCTCCTCTTGGGCGTAACTGTGTCTCCCACTCAACTGTGAGTCCCCAGAGCAAGAACTGTATCTTATCCATCTCAGCAAGAATAAAAATCTGTCCATACTTGGTTATTTTTTCCTATGCCTAGATGCTAGAACATTCTTTCTACCCTCCCCCAGCCCCTGATCATCTTCCCCTTCTTGGGGAGACAATTCCTAATGTTCCACCATCAAACTGGGTCAGCCTCCCACAACTTACTCTCAAGGCCCCCTGTACCTTTCCTTCCAAGCGTTTGGCACTTGTAATTAATGAATTATCTGGGGAATCCCCCTTGATGTTGGTCTCCCCACCGGACTGTAAGTCCCATAAGGGTGGGGCCTGAGTCTGCATTATTCGTTGTTGCGTTCTCAGCCCACAGTGTTTGGCACATAGTAGGTGCCCAGGAAATGTTTGTTGAGTGAATGAGAGACTGTCATTCACTCTGAAAGGTGAGAGACTAGGGATGTTCTCAGAATAACAATGAGAGAAACTAAGGAGCTTTTTTGTAACTGACCTTTTTTTAATCACTTGTTCAACATCCACCATACATTTCTCTTCACCTCTTGTAAATTACGAATTCTGTATGGGCCTTGTAAAATCTTCAGACTGTGCTATCCAATGGAAATATAATGTGATCCTCGGACGTGATTTTACATTTTCTAGTAGGGACATTTTAAAAAAGTAAAAAGTGGGCTGGCCAGTTAACTCAGTTATTAGAGCACAGTATCATAACACCAAGGTCAAGAGTTCAGATCACCTTACTGGCCAGCCACCAAAAACAAAAATAAGAAAGTAAAAAGTGATTTCATGTTATCACTTCGATACGTAGTCAACATAAAAATGTTGATGAGCTATTGTACTTTTTTTTTGGTGCAAAGTCTTCAAAGTTACACTCATAGCACACCTTGTTTTGGATTCACCACACTTCAGGTACTCAGTAGCCATGCATGGCTCACAGCTGCCATATTGAATCACCATGGTTTTCAAACTCTTCTTCCCAGAGTGCACTGCTGTGCATGGGGAGGCAGGGCCTTTCTCAGGGGGTCTTTGTAAGACACCAAAGACAAGCACAGTTGAGGTCATCACCCAGCACTGGGCAGAACCCATCCTGGTACCAGACAAGAAGGAGGGGATTGATCATACCTAGAGGTAACATATCAGTGGGGCCTAGTGCACACCAGTTTTTCAAAGGGCTTTCCATGTGTTAAATCATTTGATCCTTCCAACACCCCCTTTAAGGGAGGATGTTGTATTATTATCCCCAGTTTGGCGCAGGGATTTAACTGGCATTCCCAAGGATACCCAGCTAGTGAGTGTGGAGCTGGGATGTGAACCCAGGCAGCCTAGCTCCAGGGCCTGTGCCTTGGTTGGCTGCCTCTGTGAGCAGACTGTCTCAGAAATGGCTCCTGCCGATGGGGATTAAAGGTGAGACTCCAGGATGATGTCACAGTCAGGACCTAGCATTGGTGCAACCCACTTGGATCTGTTCGTCCAACAAATGATGTCAGACACGTGCTGTGTGCCAGACAGCACTCTCACAGAGCTTGCTTTAAGGGGAGGAAGCTGATCACAGATACTCCCCTTTCTCTTTCAATGGCATCCTAAGATTTATAAGAAAAGCCTGACTGATAGAGGGAGATGGACACGTAGATGCTCCAAGTAGATTATCACTTAGGAAGTTGGTGCCAAGGGAAAGGTAGGTGAGTGCCTGGGAGAAAAAGGCTCATTCCAGTCCAAAGTGGGACACCAGCCCAGAATTTCCTTGCAGATGTAGGGATGGTGGCCTATGGGTACCAGGAGCTTGCTCCAGACATACACCAGGGGAGGCCCAGGACTCTTCCAATGGGACCGGCCACCAAGAGCCAGGATCAAGGCAGCTATGAGGGTGGTGCTCTGGAATTCATAGCCCGGAGCAGAGGGGCGAGATGGTGCTGAGCCCTCCTTTGAGAAACATACATCCACACGTCACAGGATGGCATCTGTCTTGCCCAGAAGCAACTCATGAAGCCTCGTTGGCAGAACGAGAAAGATCCATGAGCGAGAGAATGATCGCATGAATGTAGCACTTCACTGCTGGGTTATACCACTGTTCATTTATTCATTCAGTCAAGAAGCATTTATTGAGCACCTTCAGTATACCAGGAACTGTTTCACATAACTGTTACCGTCTGGCATTTGCTGAAGCTGTTTGATGTATTACAAGAACTTTAACAATTTCCCTATAATTTTCAGTGAAAGAAATATTCCCCAGATGTGCCCCGCTTCCTCCCAAACGTGGCTCATGTTTGAACTTCTAGCATTGCCTTTAATACAAGAAGAAGAATAGTTGTTAATAAGTAACCTACTGTGTGCTGGGCCCTGTGCTCAGCATTTACATGCAGCTTCATTTAATCCCCGCTACAGGCCTAGAGGTAGGGTCTATTATTTACCACCATTTTACAGATGAGGAAACTGGGGATCAGAGAGGGACAGTGACTTGCCCAAGGTCACACAGTGGAGCTGGGCTTTGAACCCAGATTTTCTAACTCCAGAGCCCATAATCTTAACCTTCATTTTGCCTCCCTCCCCCATCCCATGTTGGCACAGGTAGATAATGATCAAATTTGCTTGCAGACTTGGATGCCATGGTTACATATGATTCTTTCTCTTATTGTTTCCAAAGGTGGTGGCCCTTAGTAAGAGAAGTCAGGAGGCGGAGGCCGCTTTTCTGAGTGTTTACAAGCAGTTAATTGAAGCACCAGGTAAGAAACACTTGGGCTGCACAGCTGAATAATTAACAAGAAACTGCCCTTAGGACTATTACACGGGGACTTCATTGTGGTGGGATCTGGGGATAGGCCTGGACTCCTGGGTTAGGGTGCGGGGGGTCTACACCCAGTCTGGTGTGACATGTCCACACGTGGCTCCCTACTTCTTCCCCCACCACCTTCTGATGTCAGCCAGGCTGTTGCTTTGGGGGCTCCTGGCAAGATTACCCACCTGGACCTTCTTGGGGAGCTGGGCATCTTGCCCACCGGAACCCCCATCCCTTTGCCACAGGGGACAGAAGGTGCCCAGTGCTCTCTTCCAGCAGGTGGTAATGAGCAAAGACCAGAATGGCACAGCCAACCTCAAAAACTTGATGTTCAGACCCAAAAGAGCACATGTTGTAGGATTCCATTTACAGAAAATATGAAAACAGGAAAAAATTAATCTGTTAGCACTATTTACAAAAACCAAAAGGGGGAAACAACTCACATGTCCATCAGTGTATGAATGGATAGACAAAATGTGGTCTATCCATACACTGGCATCGTATTCAGCCATGAAAAGGAATGAAGCTGTAATACATGCTGCCCTGGAGATGGACCTCAAAAACGTGATGCTAGTGAAAGAAGCCAGACAGAAAAGCCACATATTATATGATTCCATTTACGTGAAATGTCCAAAGTAGGCGATTCCTTAGAGACAGAAAGTAGATTGGTGTTTATGAGGGGCTGATAAAAGAGGGACTGGGCAACAACTGCTTAATGGGTATGGGGTTTCCTTTGGGGGTGTTGAAAATGTTCTGGAACTATGTAGAAGTGATGGTTGCAGAACATCATGAATATACTAGATGCCACCGAATTGTTCACTTTGATAAATTTTTTGTGAATTTCACCTTAACTGAAAAAAAAAAAAAATTTGTACTGTTGGAAGTCAAGACAGTGTATTCCCCTGGAGGGGCAAGAGTTCCTGGGAGGGGCTTCTCCAGGCTGGGATGCTATTTCTTGTTGTCAGTGTGGGTTACAGAGGTGTGATCAGTTTGAGAACATTCAGCTGTACACTTAGGACATATAGGTATGTCATACATTTATAAAAAGTTTCTTTGTTTAAATGGCCCGTCCTCTGCCACCTTCTCATTTATTGACCCAGAAACAGAAGTCTAGAAATGTGGTATGATTTGTTTAATTATGGTGGGACGAGGAGGAGACCCTGCTGTGCTAGCTCCCTCCACCCAGACAGCCCCCCCAATCCTTTCCTGGACCTTCTACACAGTCTCAGGAATCAGGGTATTTGGGGCTGGGGGCTCATGAAATGGAAAATGAGATCCCACCATGAGCCATGAGACTGCAAAGCCCAAACCGTGGAGAACACAGCATTGTTTATATTTGAAGTCAAGGTTGTTTGTGGAATCTTTGGGGTGGGAATGTCCTTGTTCCATCTGTCTTGGGCAGCTGGGATGGGTTGAATAGTGTGGCCCCCAAAATTCATGTCTACTTGGAACCTCAGAATGTGACCTTATTTGAAAATAGGGTCTTTGCAGATGTCGTTAGTTAAGGATCTTGAGATGAGATCATCCTGGATTTAGGGTGAGCTCTAAATCCAATGACTGATGTCCTTATAAGGAGAGGAAAGGACACAGAGAGACACACTCAGGAAGGCCATGTGACAACAGAGGCAGAAATGGGAGTGATGCAGGTACAGCCAAGGACACCGGCCACCGTGAGAAGCTGGAAGAGGCAAGGAAGGGTCCTCCCCAGAACCTTCAGAGGGAGCGTGGCCCTGCCAACACCTTGAGTTTGGACTTGCGGCTCCCAGAACTGCGAGAGAATAAGTTTTTGTTGTTTTAAGGCCCCTAGTTGGTGGAGCTTTACTACAACAGCCCTGGAAGACTAATCCAGTGATGCTGAGGAAGCTACACTCTGAAAACACCCGGGCTGGATGAGGAGGGAGGTCTTCCAGCCTATTGCTACTCAAAATGTGGTCCATGGACCAGCAGCACTGGCCTCATCTGCAAGCTGGCTAGAAATGCAGAATACAGGCCCCATCCTTGGCCCACTGAATTAGCTTCTGCATCTTAACAAGCTCCCCCAGAAATCTATGAGCACGTTAAAGTTTGAGAAGCCTGGCCTGGTGTAGAAATTGTATTTGTTTTACAATCTGCATATGACAAACCCTGTGGGAACAGGCCCTACCTGCTCCTTTCCCCAGAGCACAGAGAGGTTGAGTTCAATGTCTGAGGTCTCACAGCCAGGGAGAGATGGGACTTAGGTCTTGGCACATTCAACAGGTATTTCTAGAATATCTGCTCCATGTCATAGTCTGGCTACATGTGGGAGGCTGTGTTAGTTTCCTAGGGCTACTGTAACAAACCACCACAACCTTGGTGGCTTAAAACGACAGATACTTATTCTCCCACAGTTCCGGAGGCCAGAAGTCCAAGATCGAGGTGTCAGCAGGGCCATGCTTTCTCTGAAGGCTCTAGGGGAGAATCCTTCCTTGCCTCTTCCAACGTCTGGTGGCTCCAGGTGTCCCTTGGCTTGTAGCTACATCCCTCCAGTCTCTGACAACACATGGCCTTCTCCTCTGTGTCTCTGTCTCAAATCTCCCTCCCCTTTCTCTTATAAGGACACTTGTCATTGGATTTAGGGCCCATCTGGATAATCCAGGATGATTTCATCCCAAGATCCTTAACTTAATTATATCTGCAAAGACGCTTTTCAAATAAAGTCACGTTCACAGGCTCCAGGGTTCAGGATGCAGATGTATTTTGGGGGACCAACATTCAGCCCACTGCACAGGCTCTTCTGCCTGGTCCTGCACTTGGCCCTGATCTGCTCTCGTAGGAACACAGAGCAGCCACATGGGTTTTCTCAGCGATGAATGCTTTTGCTGCGGCAATGGCAGGAGCTAGATAGCACAGCCCCACAGGCTCTGTGTTCAAGGCTGAGGCAGGCCATGTGTCTGCAGCCCAGGTCTCTATTATCCTCACTGAAGACCACACCACACACATGGGCAAGAGGCTGATAGCACCTTTCCTTGCAGTCATTTTGTGTCCGTCTCCACTGTCATCGGTGGTATCTGGAAAATTTTTGGAAAAATGTGCTCTCTTATTTCCCTCCCTTTTCAATCCTTTGGATCATTTGTCAGTACAGACACTGGAGATGCCTCCCAGGCAGGGATCCCTATGCTGGGTTCCTCCATGGGGCCCTATAGTACCTTGCCTGTAGCACCAGGGGGCAGCACTGAGATGGGCTTGAGCTTCCAGGGCAGGGCAGATCCAGGTTTAAATCCTGCCTGTGCCACTTACTCGCTGGGTAACAGAAGACAAATTAATTCCGCTTCCTGAGCTTCAGTCTCCTCTTCTATAAATTGGGAATAATATTTGAACCTGCCTTATGCGGTTGTTAGGAGGCTTCAAGGTGCATGGCACACAGTAGGTACTTACTAAGTGTTAGCTACTCTCACCATTATCATATATGTGTTTGGCTTGCCTAGGAGATGTGAAATGCTCCAAACCTGGGACTGAGACACACTAAATTTGTATACTCAGAACCCAGTATACAGTAGGCACCTAGTAATTGTTTGTTGAATTAATTAGAAATAAGACTCGGCTGCAGAAAAAGGAAGAAGTGTTATTGGAGCAAAGAGATACTTTTTCAACTAGAGCCCTCTGCTCATCACCTGTTTATTTATTCAGATAGCATTTATTGAGTGCCTCGGTGTGCTCAGCACTCATTAGACACTGGAAACATAGCTGTGAGCTCACAGACCTACACATGGGCCCAGCCCTCAGGAAGCTTGCATTCTGGTGGCAGGAGTGACAAGATCATTGCTCAAATAACCTGACATTGCAAGTCTAGTGCTTGGGGGGTGTGGATGGGCCGATAAAGGGAAAGAGTGAGAAGGAACTTACAGTCCCCCACTTAGAAACAAGACTTCATTTCTGGGGTTCGCTAGGTGACTCTTATCTTTTTGGAGACAGGACTGTTAAAACACAGTTACAGAGCCAGCTACAAAAGCTCCCAAGGCTGGTGCGGAGTTCTTTGGAATGTCCACATGCCTTCTCACCGCTCTCCCCAACGCCTGGGAGCAGTGAGGTCATGCCAAGCCTGATGCTGACTTCATTGATTTCCCAGCTCTCCTCCCCAGAAATGGAGGGGCGGGGGACATGTCCCCAGCTGTCACTGAGCTGCAGAATGAGGAGCCTTAACTGATGGAGATGTACCATACAAACAGCCCCTTTAGGGCCTCTAATTCATTTTCGAGACATTTAAGAATAACAAAATGTTTTAATGATTTCTTAGGGGAATTAGGAAGACATATTTTTGTTCTCATTAAATTTTATTCTCAGACACAAGAACCAAATGTCAGATGTGGTTTTGGTGCTCCGAGTTTCCCCGTTCACTGTCCCCCCCCCTCCCGCCCCGCCATCCTAAGCTCTTCCATAAAAATAACACTCCTGAAAAATTTGTCAGGATGCGCACACTCTTGTTTTTATATTTCTTGACAGGCAAATTATTTGTCGAAATACTTCCCCCCACCCCCCGAAGCCACACAAGTCCTGATTCAACATTTTTGTTTTGAATGGCTGCTGCCAACACAAATCTTTGGCAGAGAATGCGATATAGCATGATTGCTCAGCAAGTATTTTGATAAGTGTGCAGCCTGTATGTCTGTAATTACGAAAGAAAACCGTAAATCTTTTGGATATTGTTCACACAGATGTGGCGTGAAGTGAGAAAAAAAAGCAGTAAAACGTGTTAAAAGCATAATTAATGTCATTGTTGTGGAGGATGATTTGATTTAAACCTCTCTGACTTCTGCATTGGTGACGGCTGCTTTCTTTACCGTGCTCAGAGAGTCACTAGGTACCGACCCAAGCTTCAGAACGCTAACTTGTTAACTCAGTGATTAGTTAAAAGAAAAAAACATAAAACACAAAACAAGGAAAGAACGAGCAAGAGGGCAGGCAGATGAATATTGCTGAAGAGATAAGAAGAGAGAGGTGAGTGCCCCAAAATGGTTTTTTCTGCTTTACTTTTCTTTCTTTTTTTTTTTTTTTTTTAATCTGATGCAGGAGATTGCAACTCCTGGCAGGTATTTCTCAGCTGCTTCTTTCGGGGGCAAGCACTTAGGTGCTCGCTCGGGCTGCAGCTCAGACATGACTGGGTGGGACTCTCAGCTTGGTGTTTTTGGACCTGTGTGACTTTGGCCAGGGGCCTTAACCTCTCTGAGCTCTGGTTTCTGTGTTGCTAGAAAAAGAATAATAAGAGAATAGACTTAGCAGTCTCTGTGAGGATCCAATACGCTGTGCATGAAAGCATTTAGCAGGGTTTAATAATCAGCAGCCCATTGACATCAGGGTATACAAGTCCCAAGAGTTGCAAGCGTCTGCTGTTGATTACACAAGACTCTGTCAATTGTCAAGGATGTCGGGTGAGCGGTGTAGGCAACACGGTTACTGAGTCTGTGGAATGGGAAAATGCTTTACAATGTTTACGGTTTTTAAACTTGTCTCCCCAATTATAAAAGTAGCATATGCACACTGTCAACTTCAGAAAATACAGAATAGAAGGGAGAGAAAACAACCTACTAGAAAAGCATCTTGTTTTTCTTTCTGATCTTTTCCTTGTGTTCTTTTTCAAAACAGTCGCTGATTCTACATGTACTGCATCCTTTACCCAACTCCAGCATCCATGTTTCCCTGTGTGATAACAAATCCTGAGTAACTTTGGTTCATGTGTCTAACAGTACCATGCATGGCTGTATTTTACTGAACGCCTTGCCAACACTAGGCATTTAGGCTGCTTGGAAATGCATAGTTTATTGGTACTATGCTGTAGTTTTTTCTCCTTTTGATTTATATTGGACTCCTTTATTTACTAGTTCACTAAATATCTTTTCATATGTTATGAACCATTCATGTTTGTTCTTTGTAAATTGCTGGTTTATGCATCCTTAGCCCATTTTTCTACCAGAGAGTGGGTTTTCTTATTGATTTGTAAACACTCTTTGTATATTAGGCATATTAACCTTTGTCCTGGTATACATGTTCCATATCTTCTCCCCTAGTTTGCCTTTTGTTTCTTAACCTTATTTATAATGTCTCTCATATATGGCACATAGCAGGCATTCAAAACAATATTTGCAGAAAGTAGGGAATCTTACCAAATTTTTGCTTGATGGCTTCTGAATTCCATATCCTATTTTTAAAAACCTTTCTTGCCTCAAGCGTATAATTTTTTTATCTTAATTTTTAAATATTTAAATCTTTGAACCATATGAAATATATGTTGATGGAAGTAGCGAGGGAGGGTATCTAGCTTTGTTTTTGTTCCAAATGACTAGTTCTAGCGCCACCTAGTGGATAAGCCACCATCACAGATACAAGAAATAACTGATTTTAGTTTAATTTGAAACTGTTGTCTCTGCTGCCCTCGCCTCTTCTTCCTCCTTCCCCTTTTCCATGCTTATGCCTCTGCTCAGTTAGTCCTGTAGGGGCTAGGGGAACACTGAAAGGAAACATAAAAGAGTATTTAACCCATAAAAAGGAAAAGCGTAACGATGTCAGATTTTCCTGAAGATGGCAGTTAACTTTAGAAGGCAGTGTCCCTCCGTTTCCTGCCACACCTTTGCCCATGCCATGTCCTCTGCCAGGAACACCCTTTCTCCACAACCGCCTGTCTAAACTCTACTACTGCTGGTAGCTCAGGGTTGGAGAATGGATTAAATGAAAGCACCCAGTAGGTGCTCAGTAAAGGACTGTTCCCTTTGAGAAGGGAGATCAGGCATTTCAGCTGTGGCTTTTCAGTAGCCCATTCTCTAAGTACTTACTGTGTGCCAAGCCCTGTCGGAACTCAAGCGTGTGTCCAGCCCTGCCCTTGAGGACTCTCCGGTCTAGGGACAACATGACCCAAAGACAGACAACCAGAACACACGGCAGAAAAGAGGCTCCAAGGAAGGATGGCTGGTAGATGAACCTCAGAGAGGGAGGCCTTTGAATTTGGTTTTAAGGGCTGAGGTGCCATCATGAGAGGACCATTTCTGAGGTATTTTCTGTGTGTCAGGCAGTGTGTTCAGCCCGTTACAGACACAAGCTCACTGACCCCACACATACACCCGTTTGGAGGTAGATTCCATCATCCTGCCCCACTGTGCAGCTGAGGAAGTGCAGGCTCAGAGAGGTCAAGACACCTGCCTAAAGTCACACAGCAGAGAAGTGGAACCTTACTCTATCCCAGTTGCAGGATTAATTTAAAAATCAAAGGAATTTGGACAAAACTGTTGGAGATTTGTGTTCTAAAAATAGTGAAAAACAGTTAAAGGGTCTTTGCTGCCAGCAGCTTAAGAGGTTCCAGGCTGGGAGGATGAGGCCTTTGCTGAAATGCAAATATGTTGCCTGAGAAAGTACAAGTTAACCCTTCACTAGCCAGGAACTCCTGGTCCTCCTGGCCCAGGGCTCCAAAGCCTGGACTTCAGGATGGGTATTTTTGTTAAAGAGAGGAAGTCACAGAGCTCCAAACTTAGGGGATGGAAGAAGAAGGAGCAGCTCTCCAGACTGAAGGCCCCTCCTGCAAAGCCAGCCAATCCCCATTCTGCCATTTTGCTTCCTGCGTCACACTTGACTTCTCCAAGCCTCAGTTTCCCCACTTGTAAAATGTGGATAATGATCTCTCCTAATCATAGGGCGATCGGACAGGTCCAGTGAGCAACAGAGAACACTAAGCATGGTGCCTGACACAGAGTCATTGCCCCATGCAATTCATTCAACAAATATTGAGCACCTATTGTTTGGCAGGCAGTCTGCTCAACAACAGGAGCACAATGTTGCCCACAAAGACACCATCCCTGCCGTCCTGGAACTTTCTATGCAGCTCAGTATATGGGAACTTTATTATAATGGACCTGGGTTTGAGTCCTAGCGACTCCCTGGCTAAGTGGCCTTGAGTAACTGGCTATACCTCTCTGAGCCTCTATTTTCTCCTTCAGAAAAGCAAACTTACCTCCCGGTACCTCTGGGAGAATCAAGTGAGGTGAAGAACATAAAGTCCTCAGCCGAGTGTCTGACACGTAGTAAATGCTGAGTAAACAGTGGTTGCTGCTATTATTGTTGTTCTTGTGGCTGTTTTTATTGTTGATGTTATCACCAATACCCAGCGCCAGGAAGGGAGACCCTCATTCCCAGCCCCTCTGTCCCTGCTCAAGGCAGGAGATCCCCAATTCAGGTGACCCTGGCGAAGGAGGGAAGGAAGGGCTGGGTGGCCACGTGGCTTGCGGCTGTGTATAAGGGCTCCACACCCCATCTGCTGTCGACAAGTTGGATTAAAGGATCAAAGTTAGTCTCGCTGCCACCATCAATAGCCTGAGCTTCCCACCCACACAGGCGCCTGCAGCCCAGGCCCAGATGGGAGAAGGCTTCTGTCTCAAAGATATTTTGGAGGGGCACACGCATACTTCTGCATATATGTGTTTCTAAACAGCCTCTCGGACAGGCTTTGCGGCTTCAGCTTTCCTAAAAAAGCTCTGAATGCCACTTGCCTTCAGATGGACATAGTGGGAGGATAAAGACATCTTTTCCTAAATTCCCCACCCTCCCACCCCCGATTTTTTTTTTTTAAAAAAACACCAACAGCGTCAGCTAGTGGTGGATACGAAATGGATGATGTTTTACCCATTTCCCTGGCAGTGCCTTTGGAAAGCCTGGTGTGGTATTAAAATATAAATCCTTTGGTTGTGTCCTCTAGGGGTTCAGATACATTGTAACCAAAATGAAGTCGTCATTTTATTAAGCAGTTTATGCATAAAGAACAGGTTGCTGGCTGTAAGCTCTGCTTCCTGACTATGTCCCCATCCCTGCATGCCACCTCTGACGGTTCATATTTGATCTCCCATGGCTGCCAGTGTTCTCAACTAGTCAAAAGGATTTGTTGTATTCAGACACTTCAGATTTGGGGTACCCTGCTTTGGGTATTTTTTAAATCCAGGTGGTTGAATCTAAGGCTGTTTGATTCCCACTGCCACTGCCCTTGTCTATATGTCAACAGTCTGTATATTGCAGGAGTGAAGTGGGGAAATAAAGTCCCACTCAAAGCTCTGGGCAGCCGCATGTGTTGGCTGGAAGGTTTCCGGTGGAAGTGCTGAGCCCGGCAGAAACCTGGGCTCACTGGCTCCAGGCGAGAAGCTGCACGAATACCCTGTCACTTCTCCCAACACCGGGATATGAGGTTTGCCAGACCCTGGAGGGGGACACAGGTGGTTTTGGAGGTCAACGGCTTGGCGGCACCCAGCGTTTCCCCAGTCAGGGTCACCTGACATAGGGCAGCCTAGGCATACCTGGGCACAAGACTGAAACTTTGAATACATTGCGTGACATGACAGTGTTGACTTTCTGCTTTCCTCCCTTCAACACCTACATGACACCTACAGATCTCCCCTTTTAACCAAAGGAGAGCTGACCTCATGTTCAAGGTCATGGCAGACAACAGAGTCTAACTAGAATTTAATAACATCGGCTTTCTTTTTGGTTGTTTTGTTTATTCCTATGGTTGAAGCACCTTCTACTTATGGTACAAGATCCCAATTACCTATTTATAATAGGTAATTATATGAGCCAAGGGCTCCGGCACCCCTTGGCTCATAGGGAAACAAAATATTCCTTTAAAATATATCCAAGTTTTTTTTTTTTTTTTTTTTTTTTTTTGCCTTTTTCGTGACCGGCACTCAGCCAGTGAGTGCACCGGCCATTCCCATATAGGATCTGAACCCGCGGAGGAAGCGTCCCCGCGCTCCCAGCGCCGCACTCTCCCGACTGCGCCCCGGGCTCGGCCCTATTCAAGTTTTTAAAAATTGAGTCATATGAGGCCAGGTGTCAAGTTGGTCATCTTTCAGGGGCATGTGGATGCAGCAGAAATTGCGAATGAATACGCCAGCCACGCTGGCTTGGGAGAGAGACCAGGGTTTGAATCCAGCTCTGCTTTTTTCTTGCTCCATGACCTTGAGAAATGATTTCCCTTTTCTGGGCCTCAATTTTTTCTTCTGAAAAATGGGGTGACCGCTCTATCTCACATGGATGTTTCAGTGATTAAATAAGATATAAATATTGCAAAGTGCCTGGCACGTGGGAGTGTGGGGTCAAGAAATTTGAGTTCCTTTGAGCTCTCAGCTCAAGATACTGGGTCTCGTTTGCCCCATGCCCTAGCGCCACCTGCTCCAGGATGGATGGTTGCTGGAGTTTTGGGGGTGAAGACCAGAAACTCATGTTTGGAGAGCCAGAGCCCACTCTGAACCCAATCACCACCCTTGACCAGCCTGCAAGGAGAGCAGGTGAAACTGGCACCAGGAGCCACCTGGGCATCACCAGCCTCTCTCAGCCTCACGTCCTTGTCTATAAAATGGGTTAGTTGTGAAGATCCAGCAAGGTCATGTTTCTGGGACAGTAACCCCAGGAGAGATTGGTCAGGAAGGGCAGCCACCCTT
Organism: Cynocephalus volans; assembly: GCF_027409185.1. Classification (NCBI taxonomy): domain Eukaryota; kingdom Metazoa; phylum Chordata; class Mammalia; order Dermoptera; family Cynocephalidae; genus Cynocephalus; species Cynocephalus volans. The sequence continues at coordinate 188,792,835 of NC_084461.1, forward strand.
TCTTGGTCTGACATAGGCTGTTTCTGCTGGTATTTCCTGTTTCTAGAATATTCCACATCATCCCCCGGTGGGCTTCTTCATTTCTTTCAGGGCTCCACTTAGATGTGACCCCCTTAGAGAGGCCTCTCCTGGCCAGCCGTCTTCATTAGTGCCATCTCCCCACAATGCACAGCCCAGCCCACTCTCTCCCCTGACTGCTTTATCTCGTGTCCCACCCCCTCTCTCTGCCCTTGCTTCATATGTCCTTTGTCCATTTTCCCCTCTAGAATGTCAGCCCCAGGAGGGCAGGGACTTCCTCTTACACACTGCTGTGTCTCCACGGCCCAGAACCTTGCCTGGCACACAGCAAGCACTCAGGAAATAGTTGGCAACTGAAGAAATGGTGCCCAGCACATAGTAGGTGCTCTGTAAAAACATAGTGATGAATAAGTGACTGCACTGGTGACTGTATTAGTTTCCTGTTGCTGCTTTAACAAATGACCACTAACTTAGTGGCTGAAAACAACATACGTTTATTGTCTTACAGTTCTGGAAATCAGAAGTCCAAAATGGGTCTCAATGGGCCAAAATCAAGGTTGCTTCCAGAAGCTCTAAGGGAGAATCAGATCCTTGCCTTTTCCAACTTCTAGGGGCTGCCGGCACCCCTTGGCTCATGGCCCCTTCCTTCATCTTCAAAGCCAGCAGTGTAGTGTCGTCACTCTCTGACTTTAACCTCCTTCCACCTGCAACCTTAATTCCCTCTTCCACATAACATAACATATTCACAGGTTCAGAGGGTTGGTACGTGACATATTTGTGGGACCATTATGCCACCCACCACAGAGACAACCCCATGGAAAACTCTGAGACCCTCTGGCCTCTCACCCAGGCCCCTGGCAATTTCATCATTTATCACACTTTTCAAACAAACCACATTTATTGAGCATGTACTATGTGAAGGGCCAGAGCAGGCCCTGGGAGAGAAAGGGAGGACTTGGGAATGAAAATAAGATGCCCCCAGTTTTCTGTGACTGCCAGGTTCCCTAAGAAACCTCTTCCAGACATTTTAAAGATTTTTTGTCATTTGTCTCTCTTTCAATTTGTGTTCATAAGAGCAGCCAGTAACATTTAGCTGAGGCACTGAATAATACCATTGGACAGAGTAAACAAGAAGCCCTTGGATTTGCCAGCCACCCCAGCAGAGCATTCTACCTCCAAAGAATTTGACAAAACCCTCCAGTGGGCTGGATGCTAATAATTTTTTTCTCTCTAATCTAATTCCCAGCAAGGTAGTTCAGGGTGGAGGCTCAGAGCTTCATGGATTTCTCCCGGATGGGGGAGGTGGGAAGAAAAGAGCTACCCGCACAACATAAAGTCTGGAAACTCAGCAGTGTGCACTGGGTGAGGAAATAAAGAGTGGAAAACACCCAGGGATGTAAACAATAATCATCACTGTGTACTTTTCAGAGCAGAGAACCAGCTCAACACACAGCCCAATTCCTCAGGAGTTGGAGAGAATAAAAGTGCAGGAGGATCCGGACATGATACCTCCTCTTATGGAATAGGCTTGTCTCCCTGGACAACATATGAAATGGGTACAGCAGGAGGAAAGTAGGTTAGACCTGAGTGAGGACTTCCTTCTTATGAGACGTGGAGTCTTGGCAGCTCTTCAGTCCTGCCTCTCTCATAGTTTGTGTCCAATCAGTTGCCACATGTTATGGGTTGAATTGTGTCCCGAAAAAAGATATGTTAAAGTTCTAACCACTGGTACCTGTGAATATGATCTTATTTGGAAATGGGGCTTTGCAGGATATAATCAAGTTAAGAAGAGGTCATTAGGGTGACCACTAATCCAGTATGACTGGTGTCCTTATAAGAAGAGGAGTGAGAACACAGAAGGCCATCTGATAATGGAGGTGGAGATTGGAGCAATGCAGTTGCAAGCCAAGGAATGCATGGATGGCCAGCGACACCAGAAAGCTGGGAGAAAGGCCTGGGTCCTACACTGGAACCTTCACGAGAGCATGGCCCTGATGAAACCTTGATTTCACATTTCTAGCTTCCAGAACACAGTGTATTCATTTCCTAGGGCTGTTGCACCAAAGTACCACAAACTGAGTGGTTTAAAGCAGTGAAATGTATTCTCTCAGTTCTGGAGTCCAGAAGCCTGAAATGAATGTGTCTGTCGGCAGGGCTGGTTCCTTCTGGAGGCTCTGGGGGAGACGCTGTCCTGTGCCTCTCTCCCATCTTCCGGTGGCTGCCAGCAGTCCTTACCATTCTGTGGCCTCTGGATGCATTGTTTCAGTCTCTGCCTCCATCTTCACGTGACCTTCTCTTTGTGTTGTGTGTCCTCTCCTCTTGTAAGAACACCAGTCATTGAATTAGGGCCCGCGCTACTCCAGTATGACCACATCTTGACTTGATTCCATCTGCGAAGACTCTATTTCCGAACAAGGTCACATTCTGAGGTTCCAGATGAACATGAATTTTGGGGAACACTCTTCAGCCCATTACAGCACATCCCACCAATGCCTTGTGTCTAACTCTTGAATCTGAGCACTCCTCCCCACCTCCCCTTCCACCACCCTGGCCGGAGCCACCATGGCTGCCTGGATGATTGCAGGAGCCCCCTGTCGGGCGCCCTCTACAGCCCACTTTTCACATAGCATTTGTCACTTCCCACAGCCCTTAGGATAAATCCCATCCTCATCCCATTATCAAAGAGGGGCTTTGGGATCTACCTGCCCATCTCCCCCGGTTCTATTCCAGCCACCGGGACCTGGCGTCACGTCCTCAGGTGCCACAGCACTTTGCACAAATCCCTTCCAGCCACCAGCCCTTTGCACAAGCTGTGCCCTCCACCCAGAAATCTCTTCTCACAGACCTTCCCTGCTCCCCAGAAGCACCCCTCAGTCTCAGCTCCTGTGTCACTTGCTCCAAAAGGTCTTTCCAGACCCCCTCACCTTGGAGTTGATAGAAACATTCTCTGTGGTCCCACATTTGTAAAGGAGCAGTGTCTGTCAACCCTGCCAGGATGTCAGTTGTACAAGGACTCTCTTCCATCCCATTCACTATCGTGCACCTACAGATGCTCAATAAACTCGTGCTGAGTAATGCAGACACATGGAGGTTTCACAGCAAGCTCTGCCTGCTTCAGATTCACCACTGCAACTGTGCCAGCAACACACCATGGACTTCACATCCACAGGCTCCTCCATGGGGGAGGACCTGTGTTTATCCCCATTTTACAGGCTGAAAAACTGAGGCTCTGAGAGGTGAAGTAGTGATTACATGTTGGTTTGGGTCCTTACGGAGGCAGTCAAAAGATGGCATTGGATATGCAAGGGAATATTAGGGGAGACGCCTGTAGAGGGTAAAGGAGAGGGGGGAGGAGGAGGATTGGATAGGAGGAGCCGCAGACTGCAGCACGGCTCTGAGATAGTCTCAGCCAGGCTGACAGGGAGCCCGGAGCAAGGCGTAGTCGTCAGCTGGGGCTGCTGTAACAAATTCAGTCGTCCCCTCTTATCCGCGGTGGATATGTTACAAGACCCCCAGTGGCTGCCTGAAACCACAGGTAGTACTGAACCCTCTGTCTACTGTGTTTTTTCAACCTGATAACCCGGACAGCTACTAAATGATTAGTGGGCGGGGAGTGTGGACAGTGCGGAGACATTGGACAAAGGAATGATTCACGTCCCTGGAGGGATGGAGCTGGACAGGGAGAGATTTCATCATGCAGCTCAGAATGGCGCACAATTTAAAACTTCTGAATTCTTAATTTCTGGAATTTTCCATTTAATATTTCCAGACCATGGTTGACCTTGGATAACTGCAACTACAGAAAGCAAAACTGTGGACGAGGGGGGACTACTGTACCATAGACTGGGTGGCTTAAACAAGAGAAATTTGTTTTCTCATAGTTCTGGAAGCTGGAAGTCCAAGATCAGCATGCCGTTGGGGTTGGTTTCTGGTGAAGCTTCTCTTCCTGGCTTGCTGGCCAACTTCTGTCTGTACTCTCAAGTGGCCTTTCCTCTGTTTGTGAAAGAGAGAGATCTCCGGTGTCTCTCTCTTCTCATAAGGACACCAGTCCTATCGGATTAGGACCCCCCCATATGACCTCATTTAACCTTAATTACCTCCTTAAAGGCCCTCTCTCCAAGTACAGTCACATTGGGGGTTAGGGCTTCAGTACAGGTATTTGAGGGGCCAAGGTCACAGTTCGGTCCATGACAAAATGGCCTATTCAGGGTCAGGCAGGAGTGGCTGGCTCTACTTCCCCCTCTGTGCTCAGTCACGGGCTGGGAGCAACCCGGGGCACACATGGCCTCAAGTAAACACTGTGTGGATCTGAAGATGTGGCACCTGAAGGCTGTCACCGACTCCTCGAGGAAGATCTCTCTTGAAGAGACAGCTGAGTAGCACATTCCACAGCTGCCATAAGTCATCATAATAATAAAAACAACACTCGCTCAGAGTCTGCCAGGTGCTGGGCACTGTTGTAGAGACTCAGTGTGCTCTTGTAATCTCTGCCTAGCCCTATGCCCTGGGTCCTGTTATCTTCATTTTACTGATAGGGAAACTGAGGCTCAGGGACCCTAAGTGACTTTCCCTGACAGTGTCACAGCCAGGATTTGACCTTTGGCCTCCCAGCCTGGCCTGCTTCCCCTTGCTCTGAGGGTAGCTTTGGGAATTTGGGGGATTCACAATGTTCACACCTCTTGTATCAAGTTTAACTGTGAAGATATTTAATAATCACCCTCCCTGAACATCCCAGCTCTAAGGGATAGGCCCAGGGCCACAAACTCTCACCTCAGTGGGATCCTGCCCCATCTGTTGATATACAATGTCGACTGTATGCCTGGGATATACTTATAATAGGAATTTGGACAGGGGAGCCCAGAGAGGTTGGTGCATTGTCTGAAGTCACACAGCAAGCCAGAGTCAGGGCCAAAGACAGCCCCCAGTCTCGTGCTTTTGGTCTAATAGTAAGAAATCAGGGCCCCCATGCCCTGTCTCAAGGCAACCTGGTCCACTGCAAAGAGTCAACCAGCCTTAGGTTCAAATCCCACCTCTACCATTTCTGAGCTGGGTGGCCTTGGGCACATGGTATCTCCTCTCTGGGCCTTCATTTCCTCGCCTGGAAAATGGGTATAATAGCAGTGTCTGCCTTACCGGGCCATTGTGAGGATGAAGAGAGAGAAAGCATGGACATCCTCTGACACAGGGCCTGGCATGGAGCAGCTGTGGTTATGGTATAGGAAGGGCTGCCCCAAGCCCTAAGACCCTAGGTAACCTGCCAGTTAGAGTAGGGCACATCCTCCTCAAACCAGGTCATTACCATCTGCCCAAAGATTTTGATACCAAATATGTAAATCTACCATGTGAATGTCACTCGCATGAATGCCCTTGTGCTCTGCACAGACTGCGCAACTGTACAGAGCAGGACCTGAGTGTTAATATTCCTATCACATTCATGTCTCCCTGCCTTTGCTTAGGCTGTGCCTGCCACCGGGACATCCTTCTCATTTCTTTCCTACTGAAGTCCTTACCCCTTGGAGACCCACAATGAAGTCCTTCCCTGCCTCTCATCCCTTCTTTTAACTTGCTCAGACTGGCCTGGGTGCAAATAAAATCCAGGGCCTGGTGTCTTTGCCTTATTCCTTGGGCCTCTTAGGACCCTTTGGCAGCTCCCAGGGGTCTGGCTCAGGGCCCCTGTCACCGAGATCTGGGTCATCTCTCCGAGAAGCTATTGTCCCATTCTGTGTCCCACCCAGACATGCAGCAGTTTGATTCTTGCCATGTGGTTCTGTCCTTATCAAGGCCCAAGAGACAAAACCGGGTAGTACTACAACAGAGCTGGGATGTGAGAGTAAGCCCCTTTGGTTCTCTCTGAGAATAATCCTATTCTTTCTGAGGACTTACGTGTACCAGGTACTGTGCTATCCGCTTTACAACACTTACGTCACCAAATCCTCACATAACCTGGGTAGATGCTGTTAGTGTCTCCATCTTACAGAAGGGAAAACTGAGACTTGTAGGGGTGAGGTGCCTTACTCAAGACCCCACATGGAGTAAGTAGCAGAGGTGGAATTTGAACCCAGATCGATCTGCCCTCCAGAGCTCACCTCCCCCTCCAGCTCTCACTTTAATCAGACATCTGTTTGAGTCAAGCTTTCCCCTTCCGCAACTCAGAAGGGCTCCTGGTCCTACTCACCTACCTCTCATGGCCTCAGTTATTGAGCACACATTTATTAAGCTCCTGTTGTGTGTCAGTGAACAAGACAGACCTTTGGGACCTCTTTCCTACTTCTTCCCTTGAGGCTAACTGTGGAGGTGCATCTGTCCTGGTTTTTCCCTGTCCAGGACTGCCCCGATAGCCAGCCCAGACTAAGCCATATGGGTTTCCTTCTTCCCCCAAACCTGTGACATTGGGAAATCCCTGGGTATGCCTGGCCACCGCATCCTCTTCTGAACATTTGCTCCGGAATCCCTGTATTATTTTGTCCAATTTTTACCCAGCCTTGAAATGACCTATTGGACCAGTGAGTTCTTGGGTCTTCCTTTGTCAAAATCATTCAGCACATGTATCAATCAGGGTTCTTTAGTGTCATGCAGCAGAAGCCAACTCTGGCAAAACTACTAAGCAGGAAAGGAATTTATTAGAAGGCTGAAGGTGGGGTAGAATGGTAAGACCACCTGGCTCATAGAGGACCAGAGCAGTGGGTACATGGACAGAAGGATTCAAATTCCCAGGGCAGTGTCTGATTGGCCAGTCTGAGTTAGGTGACCCTCCTTGCCAGGGGAAGTTCAGACAACTTGATTGACAACCACATAGAAAGCTAAGAGGGAATCAAAACCACATGTGGGCCGATCTGAGGCCAGTGCTGGGTGGGCAGCGACGCCAGAGTGAGGGGAAAGCTGGGGGGCTCCAGGAGGGATGGGGGTGTTGTGGAGGAGGAAGAAGGCGGTGGCCCCGGCCCTGACCACTGATGCCCAGTTCGCAGATGGTGCTGTTGCTCGAGCTCAAGGGGCTGCAAGAGGAGCCAGTGGAGGGCTTCCAGACGATGCTGGTGGACAAGGGTGACCTGTACAACTGGGTCGTGGCCATCTTTGGGCCCCCCAACACCTACTATGAGGGCATCTACTTCAAGGTACACCTGAAGTTCCTGATCGACCACCCCTACTCTCCGCCGGCCTTTCTGTTCCTGACCAAGATGTGGCACCTGAACATCTACTAGAAGGGGGTCACATGCATCCCCACCCTCTACCCCCTGGTCGATGAACCCCAGAGTGGGGACCTGCTCTCAGAGCAGTGGACCACCACCCAGAACGTCAGGACCCTCCTTCTGAGCATGACCTCCCTCCACAAGCCAAACACTTTGTCACTGGCCAATGTGGATGCCTCTGTGATGTACAGGAAGTGGAAAGGGAACAAAGGGAAGGACTGGGAGCACATGGACTTCATCCAGAAGCAGGTCCTGGGGACCAAGGTGGACACAGTGCTGGACGGTGTGAAGGTGCCCACCCTGCTGGCCGAGTACTGCATGAAGACCAGGGCTCCAGCCTAGGGGTCTGTGCTGTGGTGGCCTGGAGGGCCCAGGACCCTTGGCTGTCAGCAGCTCCATGGCCTGGAGCCAGAGATTGGGCATGTGTCCCAGCACCTGAGTGGTCAGATTGACTTGTGCCACCTCTTCTCTCTGCTTTGGTTTGTTTGAAATCTACATAAAACTACTTTATGAGAAAAAACACATCCATTCCAGCCCACTAGGGAGAAACAGGGAGAGGGTCTAATAACCAAACTATGAGGAACCCCCATGAAGTATGGACTGAGGGCAAACACACACCCTCCACATGAGAATAGTCAGCACTAAGACCCAAAGATGTTTGATAAGTTCCCCAGGGGACTCCAATGTGCCCCCTGCTTAGGAACCAGCAGGGACACTTGAGGATATCCAATTATCCTGCCAGATGGGGCCAGCCTGCCTGGATTCCAGCCCAGCCCTCACTGCCTCTCCTTGAGGAAGTAACTTCACCCTCTGTGCCTCAATTTTCTTATCTGTAAAGTTGGAGTACAAGAGTACTTATCTCCTAGTGTTGTGGTGAAAATTGAGTAAGTTCCAATCCATGTGAAGTGCTTTACCCATTAGGACTCGGTCGCAGCCTGACTGTGGCTGAGGCACCTGAACTCCCCCACCCCCACCCTGCACTATGCAATTCGCTACAGTCCCCCAGTCCTCACAACCACCCTACACATGCAACCCCATTTTACAGATGAGGAAGCAGAGGCTCTGAGAGGTTAACTAACTGTCCAAAGGTCACATGGCCAATTGGAGTCAGAGCTGACACACGATCTTTAAATCATGCTGCCTCTCTTGGTATCTTTTTAAATCTTCCCATTAACAATTTCTGAGAAGTAGGAACTGTTATATGTTTTCCCACTTTACAAATGGGAAAAGAAATAGGGCTGGCCAGTTAGCTCAGTTGGTTATAACCCAAGATCACAGGTTTGGTTCCCCATACCTGCCAGCCACCAAAAAATTTTAAAGATGAGGAAACTGAGGCTCAAGGCCCCATGGGATTTGGACTCAGAGAGCTGGACTTCAGATTCTGTGAGTTTAACAACTATATTCTACACTGTACCAGCAAACCAAGGCAAAAAGACAGCCTTGAAACCCACTCACTCGTTCCTGCCAGCTTCTCTGGGGGGTCACCTAAGGCAAGCTTCCCCAGCATGGAACATGCAAGCCTGCAAGGAATGACCGTCAGGGCCTTGGAGCAGAAGGAAACATTGATACCCAATCCCTGGGAATGGGGTGAGTGACAGACATCCTTCACCCCTCGAGAGTAATAGTTTGGCTTGGACGAGCTCGTGGCCAGTCAGGCCCCTGGGCCACAAGCCCGGTCTTTCCCACCTCCATGGAACCAGAGCAAGCCCTCTGTGGCCGCTCGAGCCACACACTCCTGTGTATATCTAACTTCCCTGACCCCGGCGAGTGCACATCGCCTTTTTCTTCCTTTCTCAGAAACCAGGACACAATAGGAAGCGTTTCCTTGAACTTATTAAAAAATCCAGACTTGTAAATTAATTTGTTCGTGTTGTACAAAGGCAGTGCAGATGGACTCATTAGCATGCACACAACAAATAATTATAGATGAATTTTTAGCTGGCCTGCCTAATGCGCTTGCTGGGTTAATTATGTCAATGTATAATTACATCAGCCCGGGGAGATATAATGGCGTACCCTGCTGAGCAGGCCCTGCCTAATGATGGGGCGTGGGGGCGCTGCTGACAGACGAAAGCCTCCATGGCAATCCCGTACACCTGCTTACCTCGGCACAAATGCCCATTGTCCGAGCCTCCCACCACTAAACAAACAGGCGACAGAAGAATAAAATGGAGAGGCGACCTTGTTCCAGCCAGACCTGAAGGCCTCATGTACAGGCACTGCCCTGTTTCTTCCATCAGCAAATATTTATTGGGTCGGACTATGTTTCAGGCTTCATGCCAGGTATGAGGGGTACAGCTGGGGGCAGCAGGGGTGGTGGTGGTAAACACAGATGCAGTCCTGGCCCTCCCTTGAGGAGTTTGCAGTCCAGTGGGTGTTAATTAGCAGACTTGCAAATAAATATAAATGTAACTGCACTGGGAGCTGTGAAGGAAAAGTGCAGGCAGCTGGAAGAGCACATATCAGAGGACTGATTAGTCCAAGAGGGCTTCCTGGAAGAAGTGGCATGTGAGTTGCAATATGAAAGACAAGTAAACATTCACTAACTGAAAGGGGTAGGGAAGAGAAGGGTAGTCCTGACAGAGGCTCCTGTACCAAGGCTCTAAGGCGGAAAGGTGCATTTGAGGGACTGAGAAGTCTGACGAGCTCAGAAACACAAGAATAGTGAGGGCTTCCACTTCTTCTTTTCTTTCTTTCTTTCTTTCTTTCTTTTTTTTTTTTTTTTTTTTTGACAGCTGGCTGATAAGAGGATCCAAACCCTTGACCCTGGCATTATCAACAGTCAACACCACACTCTGACCATCTGAGCCAACTGGCCACCCTAGGGCTTCCACTAGTTCTGAGCTAACCAAGTTTAGGTGCCATATTGAGCACTTTACGTGGATCCTCATCACAGCCCCACAAGGTTGCTACTTTTATGGTGAGGCACAGAGAGGTAGAGTCACTTGCCAGGGTCACGTGGCAATCCTAAGAAGCAAGTATGGATTAGACCAGGGTCCAGGAATGTCTGACTCCAGTGTCCACCTTCTTAATCCCTCTGGCCCCCGCAGCAGAGAGCAGTGACCAAGCAGATGTTGGCAGGAGACTCCGGGGGAGGAACTAGGAAGAGAGAAGGCCCCAGGGTATTAGAAAGAACTGGACCAGACCCAGACCCCTTGGTCTGAAGCGAGGAGGCCCTGGCTTTCCTGAGCTCCTCGTGTTCATGCACCATGTGGCTTCTGGGGCTTGCACACACCAGGACAGGAAGACTTTATGGGATCAGAGCAGGAGACCCAGATTCAAGTTTCACCTCCACTCTCAGCAGGTCACCTGGCTTCTCTGAGCCTCAGTTTCCTCATCTGTGAAAATGGGTTGGATCCAAGGCGGCCACCAGGGGATGCTGTGAGCATCATGGGAACCCATTCCTGCAGATGGGCTTTGTAATCTGGAATTATCCAACTGTTATCAGTCCCTGCCCTGGATGGGGGGAGCTGGGGAAAATGTCCTGAAGAGGTGGAAGGAAAAGGAACTACTCGCTGGGAGAGGGAACTGGACTCCGGGTGGAAGGACCTGCATCTTCCTTACCTTTTAGCAACAGGGAAATTGGTAAACATTAAGATCCTGGTGTGTATTTTGCCCCTAGAAAAACCATTATGTAATCAACAGTGCTTTTCACAAATGATGGTGTGTTCATCTAGGTCCACTGAGAAGCAGCTATCGAGGATTATGTGTGCAAGGGTGTTACTGGGGAAAACAGGGAGGGAGGGAGCCAGGGGAGGCTGGCTGAAAGCACTTAGACCACCACAATCCTAAGGAATCACTGGGCAAGGCTATGGGGGACCCCTCGAGCCAAAGTCTACCCTCAGAGCAGTCCTGCCTCAGTATCCCCACAGCACACAAGCATTGTCTGGGGAGGCCAGTGGGAAGATAGCCTCAGAGTGATGGATTTCAGAGCATGGCAGCTGGGTCCTTACTCAGTAACCCTCCCTGTGATAGGAGGTCTGCAATGCACAACCTCGTGGTTACCATAGATGGCATTGTAGAGCGAGAAAATGCAGTTATTATGACTATTATTATTGTTATTATTCCCAGCTGGGCAGGATACCTAACCCATGGGGACCACACATGCACCCCAAGCAGGTGCCTGGAGAAGGCTGCTCCCTTATAAAGCAGAAAGTCCCCATTGCTCTCCCTAAGCCATCAGAGGGACTCCAGGCAGCTCTTATGGATGGTCCCCCCAGCTCCCCGTGGAGGGTCCCACCGGCACACAGCCGCAGTGGTGCCCTCACTCCATGGACCCGACCCTCACCACACCAGTCCTCTCTCTCTCTCTTTCTCCCTCTCTCTCTCTCTCTCTCTCTCTCTTGTGCAGACCCTGTGCCTGTGTTTGAGGTGGCACGCAGCCTAGACGACAGACTGCAGCCCCCCAGCTTCGACCCCAGTGGGCAGCCCCGGCGAGACCTCCACGCTTCGTGGAAGAGGCACCCTGAGCTCCTCAGCCCCAAAGGTACTGATAAGGCCTTTGCGAGATGCCCATGATACACAGCTGGGCAGTGAATCTTCAGCAGCCAAGGGTTGGGGGGAGGCAGGGGACCGGGCTTTACTGTTTTAGATAAGGGGTGGTTTACTGCTGAAAAAGATGAACCCCAAATCCAGGGTCTTAATCTACTGAAGGGTGGGGAGGTTGTAGAGAATGCTCCACGCTGTCACTCAGGGACCCAGGCTGCAGAGGTCCTGCCATTCTCAACATGTGATATCCAGTGTCACAGTGAATGTTGACAAACAGCCAACAGGCAGAGAAAGAATGTGGAGGGTACACCAAGATTTATGGGGTCAAGCCTGGGAGTGGCACCCATCACTTCCACCCTCATCCCATTGGCCAGAATTCGGATATGTGGCCACACCCAGCTGCAAAGGAAGCTGGGAAATGTAGTCTGGCTGTGTGTCCAGGAGAAGGGGACACAGGATGTAGAGACCATACAGCACTGTCACAGCCACAGATGGTGGGAGGAGATGAGTTGGAGCCTTAAGAATAACTGAGCCAATGACACATTCTAGACAACATCCATTTTCCTTTCTGCCTCTAAATATCTAGACTCAGGGGATCTAGTCTCTAAGGTCGTAGGCCCTTAGAGACCTGGAATCTTAGTGTTGGGGTCTAAGTGGGGAATAGATGGTTTTACCTTTGACCCTCTAGGCTTGGGACTAATTAAGAACTGGACTCAAGGGAGCCAATGGTGGAGGTCAGAGCTTAGTTTCCACAGAGCAAGACTGGAGAGATGGCCCAGGGCCATGTGGGCTTCCACTGTGGCCCCAGGACCCTGAGACAGGTGACACAAGGGCCAGAGCAGGGGCCAAGGGTGGGGCTCACAGCCTCCCTCAGAAAGGTGGACCTAGGTCTTGACCCTGGGGAGCTCCCACACATAGGGAGGGTGGGCCAGGCATGGGCAGGCTGCTGTGAAGGAGACATGAGTCTGAGGGTCCAGGCCAGGCATGCCCACTCCTCCCCTGTCCCACCCATCAGAGAAACCCCCGATCCTCCCAACACGAAATGGAAAAAAGGCATGAACAAGCATTTCACTGGGGAGAAAACACAGGAAGAGATGCTAAACCTCACCTGTGATCTAAGCAACACAGCCAGGGCCGTCCTCACCCAGCCACAGCCAACAGTTAACAAGTGTGATGATGCCAGGGGTTGGTGAGGATGTGGGGCAACAGCACTATCCTCTGCTGCTACCTGGGCATTGACTGGGACAACTGCTTTGGAAAACACTTTGTAGTAAGATTACAGATGGGCCCAGCCTTGGATCCAGCACATTTGCTCCTATGTGTATATTCTAGAGAAATTCACACTGTGCCCAAGAACACATGTAAGAATGCTGCTAGCAGCAGTCTTTGCAATATCTCGGGACAGGAGACCAGATAAACACAGAGGAATCCTGTACAGACATTACAATGTATGGACAGCAGGTACACTCAACAACACAGGTGAATCTTCAGGACCAGAGGACTACACTGATCCCAGTGCCCTTTCTATAAAAGTCAAGAAACTAGCAGAACTAAAAACATAGTGTTAAAGGATGGCCAGTTAGCTCACTTGGTTAGAGTGTGGTGTTGATAGCACCAAGGTCAAGGGTTTGGATCCCATTACCAACCAGCTGCAAAATAAATAAATAAATAAATGAATGAATGAATGAATGAATGAATGAAAGAAAGAAAGAAAGAAAGCATTGAGGTATACATACATTGTGAGAAAAAAATTTAAAGCAAGGGAATAATGAGCAAAATTCAGCATGGTGGTCACCCCCAGTAGGTGAGGCAGGGGTCGGCAAAGGGAGGAGCAAATAGGCAGGTGAGGGCTGTGGGTGACCATCACATCCCTGGGCGTTTGGTGAACTGTGTGTCAGGCACTGTCCTAGGCACTGGGGACATAGCTGGGAGCAAAATAGGTAAAAATCCTGTCCCCCTGGCTCTGCCCTTCTGGAAGGGGAGACTGATTGTCAATGAACAAATTCATTTGTCAGATGGTGAGGAAGCTTTGGGAAAAAATGAAGCAGAGGAGAGAGGAAGAGTCAGGTGCGGGGAGACTTGTCTAAGGAGTGGATGCATAGGATTTACCTCTGCAAAGGGCGAGACAGTGAATATTCGAGTCTTTGCAGGCCATGCAGTTTCTGTCACAGCCTCTCAGCTCTGCAGCTGTGGGGTGAAAGCAGCCATGGATATGTAAATGAGTGAGTGTGGCTGTGTGCCAATAAAACTTTACGTGTAAAATAGGTGGTGGGCCAGATTTAGCCTGAGAACTATAGTTGCCAAACAATGGTCTACCTCTTGGAGTGGTCAGGAAGATGAAATGGGCTGAGGAGTGTCAGGCCAAAGCCCACTTCTCAGTAAATGTCCGCTCTCTCATACTCCACATTTTCGTGGCTCTGTCCCTCACCCCATGTCCTAGTGAGCACCTCCTGTGTACCTGGCCTTGGGTAGGGTCTGCTGGGAAGCACTTTGCCAACTCTTCCTGCTCTGGAATGCCCTCCATCCGCCCTCTCTGACAAGCCAGGACTTGGCAGTTGTTCAGAGTTGTTCAGCCCCAGCTCCTCCTCAGATAACTCCCTGAAGCCTTCTGAGATCCCCTAGCAAAAGTGTCCTTCCTTCCTCTGGGGTTTGAACTTCCCTCTGCAAGAATAAAAGTGGTTGTGGAAATGGCCTCTCAGGAGCATTTGCTTTGTACCAGGCACACAGCATCCCCAGGGTCCCCTGGCTTCAACTTTCTGAGGGGTCACTGGCCACATTTTTCAGATGAGCAAACTGAGTCTCAGAGGCAGCAGTGGCCATCAGGGATTCAAACCATGGGCTCCTGACCTAAGCCCTGAGCTGCATCTCTTCTTGAGAATGCTTGTCTCCCAGTATCATAGTGGTTAACACCTGGAACATTCACAGAGCATGTGTGGAAGGACGGGCCAGGCCCTGACCACCCTGTCAGCTTCTCAAGGGGTTCTCTATACAAACCACCAGCTCTGTACTTGCCCTCCTGTGCCAGGCACACAGGAGGAGTTTAATAATAGGACAGAAGTTAACTGAGTCACTCGGGCCCAAGGTCAGAAGCCCAGATTTTAGAATCTCAGGCCACCCAGCCAGACCCTCCAAGTGGCTCTAGCCAGGGTCTCTCCAGGCCTCTCTGTGGAGAGAGATTGAACACCAGGCTCTCAGCATCGGCCCTCTTGCTTCCCCACTGGACAAACGTGGGCCCTGTCCTCTCCCTTCTCTGGGTTTTCCCTCCCGGGCCTCCCGGGTGCTGTCTGAGAGCCCAGTTCAGATTCCCATCCTAAATGGCCAGCTCCTGAGCACCCTCTGCCCTCATGACGAATTCAGCACCAAAGGCACACGCTGGTCCCCAGGATGAGCCACAGTGGGGCCTGCCAAGGTGGATGTGATGTGGGCCCTGCCCAGGTGGCTACACCTGCAGATGAGGCAGTGGTGGCTGAGCATCTAAGTGTGTGCCCTGAGCGGCGGGGAGGGGAAAGCAGCCTGGCGGCTCCGCAATAGCTTAAACATAGTCACCACATGACCCAGCAATTTCACTCTTAGGCTATACCCCAAAGAGTCAAAAGCAAGTGCTCAAACAAAAAAGTGTACACAAACGTATGTCACAGCACTATTCATGACAGCCAAAAGTGGAAACAACTCAAATGTCCATCACCTGAAGAACAAATAAACAAAACGTGGCCTATCCACACAATGGAATATTACTCAGCCATGAAAAGGAATGAAGTCCTGACAGGGGCTACAACGTGGATAAACCTTGAACACCTTATGCTGAGTGGAAGAAGCCAGACACCGAAGGACACATAACGTGTGATTCCCTTGATATGAAATGTCCAGAATAGGCACATCCATAGAGACAGAAAGCAGATCACTGGTTGCCAGGGACTGGGGGAGGGGGCAGTGGAGAGCTGTTTAGTGGGTATAGGGTTTCCTTTGGGGGTGATGACAGTGTTCTGGAATTAGTGGCTATGGTTATACAATATTGCAAAAGTACTAAATGTCACTTCACAATGGTGAATTTTATGTTATATGTATTTGGCCATGATATTTTAAGAAATAATGAAGAAGGCCGAGGCAGCATGAGAGGCACAGGAAGCCTCCGAGTGTGCTGCCAAGGCTGGCAGGGTGGGAACTCGGCCTGCGATTGTGCTGACCGCGGTGCCAGTGGGTCCCAACAGCCGGGCTCTCTCCAGCACCCTGGTTTGGGTAATTCGTCGATTGATGGGGTTTGCAGAAAGCTGCTTGACTGTCACATTGTTCTCTCAGCAATGGGTCTTTTTCCCTCTTTTTGTCCCTGCAGAGCAGAGAGGGGGGACGTCTCCGGCCGGGCCCACGCTGACCGAGGGAAGGCGCCTCCCAGGCATTGCCGGCAAAGCCCTCCTGACAGAAACCTTGCTGCAGAGAAATGAGGCAGAGAAACAAAAGTGAGGGAGGGAGGCACGGGTTGGGGCCCTGGCTACCGCCCTGGCTGGGAGGTGGGACGGGAAAAGTCCCCTGCCTAGGAAACCAGCCTTGGAGAATGCAGGTGCAGTCTGGAGATGAGGCCCTAGGCAGGTCACATCAACCTTCTGAGCCTCAGTTTCCCTGTCTGGAAAATGTGGCTAATGGTAGTACATTAGTCAGTGTTCTCCAGAGAAACAGATCCAGTAGGATTTTTTATTTTTTTTTAATTATTGAGAGGTATTTCAAGGACTCATCTCACACGATTGTGGGTGCTGGCAAGTCTGAAATTTGGAACAAATTGACAGACTGGACACTGTCCAGTAGGAGTCAATGCTTCAGTCTTGAGGCAGAATTTCTTCTGTCTTGGTTTTGTTCTTAAGATCTTCAACTGATTAGATGAGGCCCACCCACACCACTGAGGATATTCTCCTTTACTTAACGTCAACTGAAAATGGTGTGTGATTGGATAACTGGGGGCTATACTTGAGCCAACTGGACACGTGACACCAACCATCACCAGTGATATCAACTCCTGGTCTGCCATGAGAATGAAATGAGATTCAGCCCTTAGCTCAGGCTCCTATGGAGGAGTACGTGTCAGTACACAGTGCCCCTTACAATCGGAGCAGCGGTCATATCTGGGGTCTTGGGGCATTTCCAAGACAGTTTTATGGTGGTCATTACATTTATCCTTTCATTTGCTCACTTATTCTTCATTCATTTATTCCATGTATTTATGAAGCCACCTACTGTGTGCCACACACTATTGTAGGCACTGGAGACACAATGGTGATAAAACAGACAAAACTCCCCACCATCCTGGAGTTTTCTTTCTAGTGAGGAAAATACAAGAATAAACAAGATAAATAAATGGTGTGCTAGATGTTGATAAGGGTTGTGAAGAAAAATAAAGCAGGAAGGGCTGGCTGTTGAGCTCAGTCTGTTAGAGCATGGTGCTGCTAACACCAAGGTCCAGGGTTCGATCCTTGCACCGGCCAGCTGCCAAAGAAAAAGCAGGGAAGAGGATGGGGGACTGTGGTTTTAGACAGGATCTCAGGGGAGGCCTCACTAGGAGGTGAGCACAGCCCAAGGAGATGAGGGAGTAAGCCTTGCAGGTATAGAGGGGAAGGGTGTTACAGACCAAGTGAACAGCTAGTACAAAGGCCCTGGGGTAGGAACACGCCTGGAGTGTTTGAACTGCAAGGAGGCAAGTGCGGCTGGAGTTGAGTGAGCACGGGCAGGGAAGGACATGAGACCAGAGGTAAAGGGGCTCCTTCCCGAGAGTTGCTGAGCCAAACCATGTCAGGCCCAGGTTTTGTATAAACTCCCCGAGTCCAGCTAGGGTCCCTCTTTCCTGAGAGGCTTGAATCCCACCTGAGCTAGGCCCCAGTGGGCTGGCCAAGCATCCAAACTCCTGCCACAAAAAGGGGGAAAAGTGCCTCTCCCGAGACAGTAATAGTAACTAACAATATCAAGGGAATACTGAGTACTGGGTACCACCCTGAGCGTGCTTCACAACACCCACTGAGGCAGACCCTATTAAAAATCCCATTTTACAGATGAGAAAACTGAGGCCCAGAGAGGTGCAGTCACTTGTTTCTGTAAGTTTTGGCCCCTGAAAATGCTGACAGCATCTTACCTAGGGCCAGCCATGATGGGGGCCAGACAGTCAGCCAAACAACAGGACAGCCACATGCCTGAATGTTGCATTTGAGGACTCAGCAGTGGTGCAGATCACAGGGAGTGGGCAAGGGGACAGGAGCCTGTCCACATAGCCAGCATGAGCAGGCCTGATCTCTCCATAGGGGCCTTCAAGAAGTACAAATCACTTTGGCGGCCAGACTGGGGGAGGCAGAGGAGAAAATCAAAGTCCTACATTCAGGTATGTGTCTGGCATGAGTGTCTGGCCCTGTTAGGGAGGCAGCCCAGAGGGAGGATAGGGAGGGGCAGTGGAGCCATAATAGGGGGACACAGCTTGGGACTGCCCAGCTCAGGTGTTCTAGAATCAGGAGGGCAAATAAGGAGTTTGGGAAGGGGAAGGGAAGACCTACCTTACCCAGCGAGGTCCGAGCCTCCTGTCTCTGGGGCCATATTGCTACAGAAGGAGGGCTTGAGATAGAATTAAATCAGGGTGGCAAATGCAATACCTGCAGTGGCCGGGCAACCAAGCCAGCAGGGTTCGGGAAGGCAATGGGGAGGGGTGAGGTCTGGGGCAAGCTGCCGCTCAGCACCAGCCAGACACTGCCATGTGGTCCAATATGGCCAATCCCTCCAGTTTTCCTAGAGAAACCTGGAATTCGATGGAAATCTCTCATTCATTGTAATATACGTGAAACTGCTGGCTTTGTTGCTCTTTCCTGTCCCCTTGCCTGCCAGGTCAGAACCTCAGGGTGGGCCGAGCTGATGGATGGATGGCCCCATCCAGGTCCTGGAGTGACTTGAGGGTGTTGGGGGGCTTATACCCAAGGCCAGGGGACAGACAGCACCACTGCCTCCACCCCCACCCCAGGCCTGGGCCCCTGAGTTTCACAGACTCATAAAGACTTGTCTCATCTGCCCTGCGCCCCTCCCCCTGCCACTCCACATCCCTTCCTGCATCTGGAAGTCCCTCTGGGGCAGGAAAGCCACTACCTGTCGCTTGTCCCTCACTACCCTAACTGTCATTCTGCCTTCTGGGCCCTGCAGAAGGAGCAGGTTCTACCTCCCTGGGAGGCCTACCCTTCCCACACTGGGGATGGGAGCCTCACTCTGACTCTTTTCTTCTCCCCAGCGTTAAAGGCCACGCAGACAGAGCTGCTAGAGCTGCGACGGAAATACGACGAGGAGGCAGCATCCAAGTAAGTGGGCGCCCTGCTGAGGTATTCCTCCCTCGGTCCCCCAGATGTGCATCCTACCTCGGTCCCCCCAGACGTGCCTCCCTCTGTCCCGCCAGACGCGCCTCCTCCCTCTGTCCCCCCAGACATGCCTCCTCCCTCGGTCCCCCCAGAAGTGCCTCCTCCCTCGGTCCCCCCGGAAGTGCCTCCTCCCTCTGTCCCTCATCGTGCCTCCCTCTGTCCCCCCAGACGTGCCTCTTCTTTCTGCTCCCTCTGACTCTCTGCCCAAGGTCCCCATTCCATGAAGCACCTCTGTGCCTCACCCCCATGGCAACAGCTGTTCGCAGTCATTTGCTGTGTGGCTCACACGCCACAAGCCCAAAATAATGTCCTGGGACCTGGGCCCAGTGGAGGCTACTGGGCAGGGGCTTCCTGGGGCCGTCCCCACTTCCCACTGCGCAGTCCAACCCTCAGGGGCCAAGTGACATTCACCTAAATTATTCTGGACTCAAACGTCTCTTCGGGCTTTAAGACATCACTCATTCCCCAAACACTTATTGAGCACCTGCAGTTTATTGAGTGCTTTGCTGGATCCCCAGAGGAAAGATTAGAACACGTCCCTGTCCTCAGCCAAGGAGAGGAGACAGACAATAACTGATGTGCACTGATAAATTCATTCATTCACAGACACCATTGAGCAACTACTGTATGCCCAGCACTGTTCTCAGCACATGGTAAATGCTACAAAGGCAAGAACTGAGGGCAGGAAGAGAGGAGGGGAGGGAAGGGTCCTTTATCCAGGGCAGTCAGGGAGAACTCCCTGAGGAGGTGGCTTTCAGGACGAGACCTAAAAGAGGAGAAGGAGGCAGCCGTGTGGAGCATGCTGGGAAGGGTGCCCTCGGCCATGGGAACAGCTTGTGCCAAAGAAGGCCCTGAGCGTGCATGAAGCACGTGTGTGGCCTTTAGTCGCCAAATGCTCCCCACAGGCATCCTGGGTCCCCCTCCACCATGCTAGGCAGAGGGGAGGCCTGTCCTGAGCCCCTAGGTGCCAGCAGTCTGGAGATGGGTGGGCAGCACAGTTAACAAGTGACCACTTGGTATAGTGGAGGGAGGATACTTTGAAGTTGGGTTTCAAAGCCTGGGGCTCATCCTCTGGAGGAAGGACATTCCAGGCGGAAGGCGCAGCAGGGGCAAAGGCCCGGTCGTGTAGCTCTTCAGAGAGTGGACCCCTGGGGGAGATAGGAGGCCAGGCTGCCTGGAAGAACTGCATTGCTGGGGCCCTTTTTCCATATCCCCGCAGCCTTTGTTCTTTTCTCCCCGCCTGCTTTCTCTCCAGTGGCAAGGGTGGAAGGCAGCATTGTAAGACCCTTGGGTTCAGGCAGGGGCTGGGGTATCAGCATGCGTAGTGGCCCTGGCAGCTGCTAGGAGCCCTTCCTTAGGGCCACATCTCTGTGTCTCAGGGCAGATGAAGTCGGGCTGATCGTGACCAACCTGGAGAAAGCTAATCAGGTGAGGAGGCGCGTTGGCCGGCTCCTTCTGCCCGGGTCGGGTCTTGGGCTGGGGGGAAACAAAGGGGATGACCTTGAGCAGTGTTTATTGAACTGTGTATCATGTGCATGCCGAGATGTCTGGGACCCAGTCTGTGCCCTCACCAAGCTCCCAGGGAGTGGTGGGGGTGCAGACAGACACACTGGGAAATAGAGTGACCCCAGCAGCAACAGATGGGGAAAGGGCACCTGGCCCAGACTGCAGGGGTCCAGGAAGATGTCCTGGATGAAGGGACACGATGCTACGATCTGAAGGATAAATGAGAGAAGGCAGAGGGGTGGCTCACTGCCCAGGAGGCCTCTCCAGATGTCTCCTGATGGCAGGAGAAGGAGGCAGGCAGTAATCCAGAAATCCCAGCCCACAAGCGCCTATCCCCAGGCTAAGCCAAGACATAGGTCTCTCCCACCCAGACTGAGTGAAGGAGCCAGAGGTGGTGGCAAAGGACCAGCCAGAGGCGTGATCCCAGCCCAGTCCTGGGTCTCAGTTTTCACATGATAGGTGGGTTTCCCCATCAGAACACATGGCCATCTGGTGGCACAGTCAGGCAGAACTTTGAAAAGACTTGAACCGTGGCCCTAGGGATCCAGCCTGGAGTCATGTGGGCCCACCTCTTCTGTCCCCTGCTCCCTACAACACCAACAGCCTGGGGCATGGCCAGCAGGGGGCAGCAGAGGCCAGCAGGGCCTCAAGCCCTCTGTAGCTGGGCCCATTTTCCTGACTATGGGGTGAGAGAAAATGCCCACCCATCCAAGGTCAGCAGGGCCAGCAATGTGGCAGGGCAAGTGGGGGAGTTAAGGGAGCTGGCTTGCCGAGTCCAGGTGCTGTTCCCCTAAGGAAGGGCATCCAGGTGCAAGGCTCAGCAGGGGCAAAGGCCCGGAGGCGTGGCCACTCCCTCCTGCAGAGGATAAGAGGGTTGGTTCTGAGTCTCTGTCTCCACAGGAAATCACCAGTAGATGCAGGCCCAACCTGGCCCACCCTGCCTACTCCATAAGAGTGGGGTTCCAGCTGAGATCCCATGAACATATACCCCTGCCCCCAATAGGAACAATATCCCTAGGAGGGTCAAGAAGCCAAATGGGGCCAGGGGACAGTGGTGGTGGTGACCACAGTTGCTTCCCTGAGCTTCGCTCCTACATATATTTCTGAAATGATCATTAAATGAACCCATATTTTGTAGGTTATATAGCATTTTTAGCTTAATTCTTTGAATAGGTAATCCTCTTACATAGTTCAAAACCTAAAAAGGAACATGAGGGCATGTGAGGGCAAGTCCGTCTCTCCTCCCAGGTCCGCTCCCCTGCAGTAACCTCTCTCACCAGTTTCCGGAGTCTCCTTCCAGAGTTGGTCAATCCATTTACAAGCCCATGAATAATATATCTATTTTTAACCCCTTTTTAAAACAGAATGATAATGTACTATATATACCATCTCGAACCTTACTTTTCTCACGTACATATCTTAGAGCCTATTCGCATCAGCATATAGAGTAGTCCCTCCTTCTGCTTTACGGCTATGTAGTGTTTCATTGCATGGGTGCACTATCATCTAGCCCAGGGGACAGTAAAGTTCCTGTAAAGGGTTAGGGAGTAAGTATTTTCAGCTTTGCAAGCTGTCAAGCCGTAGTCTCTTGTCAAGAAAATGAGCGTGGTTGTGTTTCAATAAAACTTTATTTATATGAAGAGGCAGTGGGCAGTAGTTTGCGAACTGCTGTTCTAACCAGTCCCCTACTGATGAACATTTATGGTATTTCCAATCTTTTACCATTGCAGTCAGGACTGCAGTGAATAACCTTATACAGACACCATTTCTCACATTCATGAGCCAATAGGTAGGGTAAATTCCTAGAAGTGGAATTGCTGGGTGAAGGGTCTGTGCATGTGTAACTTTTGGCAGATGTAGCCAATCTGCCCTCCATGAGATTGTACCAATTTGTACTCCCTCCGGCAGAGTATGAGAAGGCCCATTTCCTTCTAACCTCACCAGTACCATGTGCCATCAGACTTTCAGAGCTTTGCCAATCAGATAGGCTTAAAAAGAGACCTTAGAGTAGTTTGTATAGGAAGCACTTTTAATAATGTTTCTTTTTTCTGAGTATAAAATTAAAACCCTATTGAAACAACACACTGTACCCCACAAATATGTACAAATAAATGTTTTTTAAAAAATACTAAAACCAGCTTATTATAGAAAACTATGGAAAAGAAAATAAATGTCACTATAGTAGGTTTTCAGTGTCTGTATTTATGGATACTACCCTGAATGTGACCAACAGGATTCTGGAGTGGAGCAGATACATATTATCTGCTACGTAATAATAACGTAATACATAATAATAACCATGCCAGTTTACCCCAATTCTTAGTCCTAGGTGACAAAATGAGGACCAGATGTCATCCTACATGTACCAGAGTTTGTACTGTAGCTGAGAACCCCCCAAATATGAATCTGAGTGGTTATATAGGAGAGGGACCTTCTGAGAGAGGGAGAGAAAAAATCTATCTCCCAGTCTGGTTGGGAGAGACCATGTCTCAGCTCCTCAGGGGAGCGTTTCTTCCTGTCCTCTCGGCTCAGGAATAAGCACAGGGGCTGCTATTTCTTTTTCTCCAGTCCAGAGCTCTGTGACTGGTCTTTATAGCTCCAGGACTGGGTCCAGGACCAAGAGAGTAGGACCCCAGGCCCTTGAGACCTACCTCCCCAGCTCCTGCCTGAGATGGTGCAGGGAGATGGAGAAGGTGCAGGTGGGGCCCCATAGGGCCCTGTGTGGCCATGGTCACCTCTTGACCACATTCGCCTCTTCTCCCTAGCGAGCCGAGGCTGCACAGCGGGAAGTGGAAAGCCTTCGGGAACAACTCGCCTCTGTCAACAGCTCCATCCGCCTGGCCTGCTGCTCTCCCCAGGGACCCCCAGGGGTAAGGAGGGGTTGGGGAAGTGGGGGGAAAGGCAGAGGGAAAGATTGGCAAGGGCCCTGTATTGTGGGTATGAATAGGTGGGTGACATTTTGTGGTTGATCCTGTGCCTCTGTGTGATAGTGTGAGTGTGAATGTGTGTGGGTCTCTGTGTACATAAGGTGGGCATCATGTCTCAATTGCCAAGGTCAGTGCATAGTTAAACATAATTACTATGACTTGTTTCACTAGCTGAGGGTAAAAATACAACCACTGTTCTTTTAACTTTTCAAGCTCAATATTCCATATACCCTAATTAACAGGAAGATTAATTATCTTCCTTTGGAGGCCTCCCTCACCCCCAGTTGTCAGAGAATGCCAGGAACATCCTCAGGCCAAGAGGATCATTTCAGGAGTGCACATGAGTTGAGCTGGAACAATACAGCCTCAGTGCAGTTTTGGCGGCTGCCACCAGGTGTCGCTGTAGAATGCCGGTCTCACACTGCTGGGCGGACTCATGGGACAGTGATGCCCTTGCTGGTTTTCCTTGCCTTACCAGAACTGCAGTGGGTCCACATAAAAAGATCTGAGGTTTAATGCTCATCCTCAGCCATTGGTTCCCAAAACTTGCCAGGGTGGGGCCGGCCCGTGGCACACTCGGGAGAGTGTGGTACTGATAACACCAAGGCCATGGGTTCGGATCCCATATAGGGATGGCCGGTTTGCTCATTGGATGAGTGTGGTGCTGACACCACCAAGTCAAGGGTTAAGATCCCATCACCAGTCATCTTTTAAGAAAAAAAAAAAACTTGCCAGGGTGATTCCAATGGGGTTTCCCACCCCAACCACATGCTGCGAAGAGCCAGTCTTCAGTCGTCAACCCTGAGGTTCCTGTGTTAAGCCTGGTTAATCAGTTCATCTCTCTCTTTCCTCCTGGTTAGTGCTCTTTGGGGTCCTTGTGTCATTTCCTGCCAAGAGATTTTAGTCAGAGTCACTCCAACCTACCCTTCTGTCATACGTTAGCGGTCTCAGTCCCTGCTTTCCCAGAAAGCCTTAGGTTCCTTGTGTACAATGGTCTGCCTTCTTCCCAGATTTCTCCATATCTAATCCAAGGGATTAGAGTCTTCATTCCTTACATAGTAATCTAATCCAAGGGATGAGATTCTTCATTCCATACAGAGTAACAGGTTGCTCCAGGGTGATTTGCAGTCTCCACTCATGAACCGGGAGGTGCTGGCATAATTTTCCCTTTACCTGACACCCTGATACACAGGCCCAGATGTCTTTGTGTTTCTTTCTGTTTGAGTATCGAAATGTGTCACTAAGAATATGTGTTACTTGTATGTGTGTGTCTACTTGTGACATTTGGGCAAGTGACTGTATCCTTAATCTGACTGTGCCTCAGTTTCCTCATCTATACAAATAACACCGACTTTAAAGGGTTATCAAAAAGATTACGTGTATGGTACCTACAATGGTGCTTGGCTCATCGTATATGCTCAGTAAATATTTGATTTTACTATTATTATTATTAGTGTGTCTTCGGTGTGTCTGGGGTGTTTTTGCCTATGAGAGCATGTGGCCTCTTTGAGCACATGTGTGCCCATGTGTGTCATGGTGATGTGTCCATGTGAGTGTGTCTCCTTGATGCCTGTGTATTTCTGTGTGTGTGCATGTCAACACGAGTGTTCAGGAAGGTCCGTGTGTCAGTGTGTGCTGTGACTGTAGGTGTGTCCTTGTGCGTCAGCCTATGTCTGTGTCCCCAGAGACCGTGTGTGTGTGTCCACATGCCTGGGTGACAGCACAACACAGAGAGAGTGAACACAAGGGAGAAAGGACGTGAGGAGAGAGATCAGGAGCAAGAGAGCCCATGAGGACGCCTCTGAGAGGAATTTGCCAATGGTTCTTAATTAACCCCTGTGGAACCCTGCAAATGCCTGTGCTAATCAGCCACAGGGAACTTGGCTGGTTTGGGGGCTGAGCTTTTCTGAGCACAACAGAGGCGCTCAATGCTAATTAATTTAATGTATTAATGGCATCCGCTTCCTGTTTTAATTGGCATTTACCTCTATGGAAGAAAGCCGAGGTTGGAAGTGGTGGGTTGTTTTTTGTTTTTTAATGCTTCTCAGATTTATTTGTAACTGATCCTAAGACCACCCTATCTTTAGGTACCTCAGACAGCAACCTCTCCATCTTCAGGACAAAGGGGACATTTCTTAAAACCTGGAGAAGCTGTGGGCCTTGGGGTGTCAGCAGATTAGAAGGAGGAAGGAATTAACTGTTATGTGGCCTGTGGCTGCAAGGTCTCAAGTCTAGCCCTAATGGTCCCTTGCTGCCTAGGGTGGGGACATCCCCCTAGGGGTAGGACCTCGATCTGATTTAGAAACCCAAACCTTTGTCCATACTGTTCCCTCTACTGCAAATGCCCAGTCACCACCACCCAGCTGACTACTTCCTTTTGGTTTTTTTTTTTGGGGGGGGGGGTGTTGGCCAGTACCACAATCCGAACCCTTGACCTTGGTGTTATAACACCGCACCTTAACCACCCGTGCTAACCAGCCAGTCCTGTTCTTTTTTAAAAAATGTTTTAGTTGGAGTATGATATGCATGAGGAAAAATGGACGTATCGTAAACGTATACAGCACATTGAATTTTTCAATGTGAACACACCCCATACCAGCATCCAGATCAACAAATAGAACATTCCCATTCTGCTTGGCATTCAGCAGTAGGGAAGCCAGCCCTGTCCTACCCTTCTCAGCCCCTCAAAGCTCCCTCTGCCCTCAGGATAAGGTGAACTTCACGCTTTGCTCGGGCCCTCGGCTGGAGGCTGCGCTGGCCTCCAAGGATCGGGAGATCCTGCGGCTGCTGAAGGACGTGCAGCACCTCCAGAACTCTCTGCAGGAGCTGGAGGAGACCTCTGCCAACCAGATCGCGGACCTGGAGCGGCAGCTCATGGCCAAGTCCGAGGCCATAGAGGTAGGTCCTGGGGGAGGAGCCAGGCAGGTGGCCCCAGGCAGAAGGGCAGCTGCAGCCGGTCCACTAAGCACGTGGACCCACCTCACCCTCTTTCCTCGCTCTTCTAGAAGCTGGAAGAGAAGCTCCAGGCGCAGTCTGACTATGAAGAAATTAAAACAGAGCTGAGGTACTGTGCGGGAGAACGTCATAACCTGCTAACAGGCCTGCTCCTTCAGGCCTGTGGTCCCAGTGGGTCCAGGGGTGGGTAGTTGTTCCCAGTCAGGGAGATGAGCAGTAAGTGCCCCTTGCAAGGCCTCTCCTTGGGCCCTGGGGACCTGCTGACCTCAGACCTTCTCCGCTCTCTCCGGCAGCATCCTGAAAGCCATGAAGCTGGCCTCCAGCACCTGCAGCCTCCCGCAGGTATGTGTCCCCACCGCCAGCCCTGCCAGGCGGGCTGCCCCAGAGAGCCTCGTGTGCCTCTCAGGCCTGCTTCTTGTCTCCTCAGGGCCTGGCCAAGCCCGATGACTCGCTGCTCATCGCCAAGGAGGCCTTCTTCCCCACACAGAAGTTCCTTCTGGAAAAGCCTGGTCTTTTGGCCAGCCCTGGTAGGGGACGAGGGATGCTCTCGGGGCTGCAGGGCTGGAGTGGGGGCTGCCCAGGGGTCTCTGGCCTTCTCCATGCCCAAGGGCCACTGCCTTCCTCATGGGCAGGAGAGCATTGGGCAAAGGGCCCACACCCACTCGAGCCTGCCCAAGGCCCCCTTAAGCAACAGGGGCTTTAATAAAGGTGTCAGAGGGGGACAAGGAGGGCAGTCACTTCATACTCCCCAGAGCCAGCCACTGGGAGTGGCCTGCAGACATTGCTTGTCACCCCAAACCACCTTCTCAGCCACTTGTCCTTTCTTCCTGCATGGTGGCTCCACGACCTTTTAGCCGTGTGAACCCAGGCAAGACTCTCTGTGCTGCCTCTGTTTCCTCATCCACAAAATGGGGGCAGCCCACTTCCTGGGTGCTGTGTGGGCGAGTGAGTCAGCGCATGGGAAGCCAAGTGCATAAGACGAGGTAGGGTGTAGGGTGGGCACCAGGTGGGCCCAATCTACAGGTGGTGGTTAATCCGAATTCTCCGCACCCCATGCCTGAGCAGGTGCTCAGGTGATGTTCTTGATGAAAGGCGGGGGCTCCCCAGAACTGGCATTTGATCAGGGCCCTGAAGAATGGGGGTTTGAGCGTTGGGGGACAAAACAGCCAGTGTGGCTGCTGGACGCCTATAGCACTTCTCTCCGTGCCCCTCCCCTGCCTCTTCCAACCTGCACCCATCCCTCTTCCTATCTCTCCCTCCCTCTTCTGAGTTTCTGTTTCCACATACGTCTCTTTCACCGTCTCTGTCTCTTTCTGTCACATTGTCTCTCTCTCTCTCTGTTTCCCTATCCCTGTCTCCCTCTCTGGTCATTTCTCTCTGTCTCTCTCCCATTATTCTCTGCTTCTCTGTCTCCCTGTCTGTCTGTCCCTCTCGGCGTTCTAGAGGAGGACCCTTCAGAGGATGATTCCATCAAGGACTCGCTGGGAACGGAGCAGTCCTACCCCTCCCCTCAGCAGCTTCCACCTCCACCAGGGCCTGAAGACCCCCTGTCCCCCAGTCCTGGGCAGCCCCTGCTGGGCTCTGGCCTGGGGCCCGATGGCCCTCGGACTTTCTCGCTGTCCCCCTTCCCCAGCCTGGCCTCTGGGGAGAGACTGGCTGGGGACCCGCTGCTGTCCAAGCACATGATGCCCCCAGCCGCCTTCAAGGGCGAAGCAGGCAGCCTGCTGGTGTTCCCTCCAACCTTCTATGGCGCCAAGCCCCCTACAGCCCCTGCCACCCCAGCCCCTGGCCCTGAGCCGCCCGGAGGCCCTGAGCCAGCAGATGGCGGAGGGGGCGGCACGGCGGGGACAGGAGCTGGGGCAGAGGAGGAGCAGCTGGACACGGCGGAGATCGCCTTCCAGGTGAAGGAGCAGCTGCTCAAACACAACATCGGGCAGCGGGTGTTCGGCCACTATGTGCTGGGGCTGTCTCAAGGCTCGGTCAGTGAGATCCTGGCCCGGCCCAAGCCCTGGCGCAAGCTCACGGTGAAGGGCAAGGAGCCCTTCATCAAGATGAAGCAGTTCCTATCCGATGAGCAGAACGTGCTGGCTCTGAGGACCATCCAAGTGCGGCAGCGAGGTGAGGCCATGCCCATGGCACAAGGGGCTCAGGCCCGGCCATCACAGTCAAGTCCAGGGCATAGCGGCTGGGGGCTGAGAGCACAAGCTCTGAGTTCAAAGCCCAGCTGTGCTACCTCCCAGCTGTGTGACTTGGAGCAAGTGACCTTGCCTCTCTGTGCCTCAGTTTCCCCCCCTGTAAAAGAAGGTAACTCCTTCCTGGGGTTTGTGGCTGCCCCTTCCTCCCCACCTACCCCTCCTGGGGCAGTTCAGGCTGATAATGGTGAGGAAAGGCTGAGCTCCAAGGGCTTCTCTGGCACGTACTCCCTGAGCACCTCCAAGCCTCAATTTACGCATCCATAAGATGGCCTGGGTGACCACCAACCTTGCCAAACTTAATTTTTAGGGTAATGAATGTGAAGGGTCCTAGCTTTGACCTCACAAACATCTAGGTTTGAAATCCAGTTCTGCCATTCACCCATGGGTGACCTCAGACAACTCACTTCAGCTGCTCTGTGCCTCAGTTTCCCCATCTGTCAGCCTCCTGGAGGCATTGTGAGCATTAAATGGGTTAAAGCACTGACCAAAGGGGCTGACCAGTTAGCTCAGTTGGTTAGAGTGTGGTGCTGATGTGATAACACCAAAGTCCTGGGTTCAATCCCTGTGCCAGCCAATTAAAAATAAAAAAAACCTACTGACTACAGCATCTGGCACATAGCAACTGCCTGAGAACCGTCAGCTGAGGTGGTGGTTATCGGCACCTGTCGTTGTTGTTGCTTTATTTTAATTATTTCAAACCATGGTCACTTGTAGGTCCACAGCTTGTCACGCAGACTAAGCGGTGGCCTTTCCACACTCACTGCCAGTCTGACCCTCACTCTCCTGGCCCTGGCGCCCCTCAGGGAGGAGGGGGACAGCTCCAGGGACTGACCCCAACATGAAGATCCCTGCAACAGAGGCCTTCCTCCCTTCCCCAGGCAGTATCACTCCGAGAATCCGCACGCCTGAGACGGGCTCAGATGACGCCATCAAGAGCATCCTAGAGCAGGCCAAGAAGGAGATCGAGTCGCAGAAGGGGGGTGAGTGTGACCCCAGCCATTGAGGCGTCAGGCCTCCGGGGCCTGCTCTGAGCAGGAGCACAGCCTCATCTACCTCTGTCCACCCCAGATAGGATTTTAAGCAGATCAGAACCTCTAGAGGCCAGAGGAGTCTTTCTAAAGCACATACATGGTCATGTCACTGCTCAGAACTCTTCTGTAGCTCTCCATTGCCCTCGAGATAAAATCCCAACTCCTCAACAAGGCCTGCAGGCCCCCTGTAGTCTTTAGACTCCTGCCACCCCCCCTCGCCTCTGCATGTGAACTGTTTATAGGCCCGTCCAGCTGCCATGCTTAGAGGCATGCTGTTCCCTGCGCCTCCGATGCCATCTTTACCCCAGACACCTTTTGCCAGCTCATGACTCAACTCAGAAGTCACCTCCTCCAGGAAGACTCCCACCCTCAGATGGATTGGAGGCTGCCCCTTCTTGCCACACATCCGCCTGCCCCACAATTACCTATATGCTCAGTGCAATGGAGCCAGGCTAGCCACAAATTCTGGCTCTGCTATTTATCAGCTGTGTGACCTTGGGCAGGTTACTTATTTACCCTCTCTGTGCCTCCATCTTCTCATCTTTAATATGGGGGCAGTATTAGTACTCCTTTCCTAAGATTGTGTGAGAATCAAATGAGGTGTCAGGCCTGGCAAGCACTCAGCCTGGGGCCCAGCACATAGAAGGTGCTCCTGAAAGATTAGCCATCATTCCAGTTAATATTGTAATTATAACATCTCTGTTGCTACAGTTCTGCACTATTACAAAAAGCTGGTCCCTCCCACTGGTCTGGGGGCTTCTTGCAGCCAGGGACCTAGGTGCATCCCTGCATCCAGTACAGGGTAGCTCGACACAGTGTAGACCCCAGCTAACTTGGAACAGGGAGGCCAGCTTCAGGGCTCCCACCCTATTTTGCAGTGTCTGCTGCCCCCTGGTGGCTCCTCCAAGCAAGTGTCCCGATTCTCAAGATGCTTCCCACTGGCCCTCCCTCCTGCCTGGTCCCTCGAGGGGAAAAGGGAGAGAGGGGAGGGGACTAAACCTGCTGGTTAGGACTTAGCCTACACTACCCCACCCATATAATCCTCTGAGCCCCTACAGTGTACAGTTTCTTTGTATGCTGCAGTATCTTCTTGTCAGCTTCGGTAGCAAGAGAGATGCAAGACAGAAAGAGATGTAATCATGCAATGAACACTTATTAATCTCCTACTGTGTGCTAGACACGGTTACAGATCTGAGTGAGACATGATACTGGGGTGAAAAGAATCATGAGAAACAATCTAGTCTAACTCTCCCATGAAACAGAGAGGACAACTGAGGCCAGAGAAGGAAGAAATGAGTTCCCAATTACACAGAGGCAGGAGAACCCAGGCCTCCAGACTCCCCATACAGTGCTTTTCCCTGGGGGTCAGAAATAGGCAGCAGAGAAATTCAAAAAGCAGCATTGCAGCAAGAAAAAATTTGCTACATTGGGTTTATACCTTAGGAGTTCTACTTCTGGGAAACGAAGGAAATGTCCAGAATGGGGACAAACATTTATGTACAAGCTATTTCTACATCATTGTTTATAACTGTGACAAACTGGAAACAACCTAAGTGTCCAACAGCGGGGGATCAAGTAAGTAAGTATGCCCTTCAGTGGCATATGCAGCCATTAAAGATAGATGAACCTTTAATGATAGAAAAAATGTGCATGTTGCTACTGAGTGGGGGCAGACCAGGCTACACTCCTACATATTGTACATGATCATACTGTGCATGTACTTCAGAAAACAGACTGGAAGTAAGTACATAAGAATATTTCATGCGGTTGCCTCTAGGAGAGAGAGATTAGCAGGATTTTTAACTTTTTGTGCTCTTTTAGTGCTTTTTTGTGCTCTACACAATAGGCATGTATGACTTTTTTTTTTAATTGAGGTAAAATTCACATAACATAAAATTAACAATTTTATTTTACATATCACTCATCACTTAATTTTATTTTTTTTAATTGAAACGTAATTGATTGTACATATCTGTGGGAGAGAGTGTTGAATATCAGTACGTGTGTGCAATATGTGATGCTCAAATCAGGATGATTAGTATACTCAACATTATACAATATAATCATATTTTGTGGCCCTTTACCAAAAATTAACAACTTTAAATGTACAAATCCATGGCATGTAGTACATTCACAGTTATGCAACTGTCATCTCTGTCTAGTTTCAGAACATTTTCATCACCCCCAAAGAAAACCCCATTCCCCTTAAGCATTCCACCCTCTCCCCAGTCCCTGGCAATCACTAATCTGCATTCTGTTTCTGTGGATTTGCCTATTCTGGACATTTCGTGTAAATGGAATCATATAATAATATGTGGTCCTTTGTGACTGGCTTCTTTTCACTTAGCATCTTGTTTTTGGGGTTCATCTGTGTTACAGCATATGGCAGTCCTTCTTTCCTTCTTACGACTAAATAGTGTTCCATTGCTATTACTTTTTTAATTGGGAAAACAATAAAAATTATTTTTGATCAGTTTGTGAGGATCCATCAGGATGAAGACTACACAGAGATCATGGGGAAAGGATTATGTTGATCCAGCCTCGTCCAGGGGTGTGGCGACCCCGGCACAGGGGAGGCTACTCAGACGGCAGAGGAAAGCATTTTTCTGTTACCAGTTCATTGTCCTTCCTTAGGGCACAAATCAGTCTATCCTTGGCTCATGACACAGTCTCATGGTTGCTCCCTGCATGGCCTTCTCCTGTGTGCACGTTTATATGCTCATTCATTCCTTCATTTAAATGACAGAATAAACCTCTGGGAACCTATTGCCCAATCCAAGATGTAGAACATTCCCGATAACATAGATCTTCTGTCATTTGCCTTCCCCACCCACCCCTACCTCCTCTCCCAGAGATATCTCTCATCCTAAGTTTGTGTTCTATTCTTTTGTGTTTGCCACTTGTAAAAAAAAGAT
This sequence comes from Cynocephalus volans, assembly GCF_027409185.1. Classification (NCBI taxonomy): domain Eukaryota; kingdom Metazoa; phylum Chordata; class Mammalia; order Dermoptera; family Cynocephalidae; genus Cynocephalus; species Cynocephalus volans. The sequence continues at coordinate 188,825,424 of NC_084461.1, forward strand.
TTTTTCACTAAATCACAATGTGTTTATTTCGCTTGTTTTGGAGCTTTATAGAAAATATGTTATACCGTATGTCATCTTCTGGGACTTGCTTTCTTCACACAAATCATGTTATTAAGACTCATGTGTGGTTTGGCCTGATGACTTCCTTTTTCACTGCTGTATAGTATCCCATTGTGTAACCATGCCACTATTTATCAACTATTTTCCTGTGCATGGGCATCTGGGTTCATGCCATGATTTTGCTATTAGAATAAGTGAAGGGGCCTCTTTTTTCTTTTCTTTTCCTTTTTTTTTTTAACAGCTGGCTGATACCAGAATCCGAATGGAGCCTCTTTTATGTGTTGTTTTCCTTGTTTCTGAGCATTTACATACTTGGACCAAAGCATATGTAAAAGACATGCCCTTTTTTATGTTACATTATCCCCATGAGCAATTTCTCCACATATGCTAAAATCTCATTGTCAACCTGACTTTCGATGGCTGCCTAATATTCTGACATACCAATGGACCATAATCTCTTTAACCAATCCCCAGTTGTTGGACACAGAGGTCGCCTTGGTGTTCTGCTGCTATAAATGCTGATGCCGCGAACACCCGTGCCCTTCGGACTGAGCCCTGACGATGGCCCTCGGGCCACCCTGTCGCCCTCCCCGCAGGTGAGCCTAAGAACTCGACAGCCCCGTTGAGCATCCCCAACGGCACAGCCTCCGCCAGCACCTCGGAAGACGCCATCAAGAACATTCTGGAGCAGGCGCGCCGCGAGATGCAGGCGCAGCAGCAGGCCCTGCTGGAGGTGGAGGCCGGTCCCCGGGGCCGCTCGGTGCCCCCGTCCCCGCCGGAGCGGCCGTCGCCGGCTGCCGTGAGCCAGAGCGGGGCCCCCGCCTACGTCAAGCAGGAGGACGGGGGCCGCGGGGCCACCAGCAGCAGCGCCACGCAGACGCCCCTCACCGTGCTGTCCCCTGCCGCCTTCGTGCAGAGCATCATCCGCAAGGTCAAGTCGGAGATCGGCGACGCGGGCTACTTCGAGCAGCACTGGGCCTCGGACCGCGGCCTGCTCAGCCGCCCCTACGCCTCGGTGTCGCCGTCGCCGTCCTCCTCCTCCTCCAGCCACTCCGGCCCGCCCAACGGCCGGGCCTGGCCCCGCGGCGATGAGGCCGTCCCCGCCCCCGACGACGAGGCGGCCGGGCCTGAGGAGGAGCCGCCCCGGGCGGGCGAGCTCAAGGCCGAGGGCGCCGTCCCCGAGGCGGGCGGCGGGAGGCTGGCCTACTACCCGGCCTACGTGCCGCGCACGCCCAAGCCCACCGTGCCGCCCCTGACCCCCGAGCAGTACGAGCTGTACATGTACCGCGAGGTGGACACGCTCGAGCTGACGCGCCAGGTCAAGGAGAAGCTCGCCAAGAACGGGATATGCCAGAGGATCTTCGGGGAGAAGGTGAAGGCGGTGGGGAGGGGACCCCCGGCGCCCGAGGAGGGAGGTCCGTCTGGCAGGAGATTCTGGGAGAAGCAGGATTCCCACCCAAGCAAGCCTGCGTGACCCCAGAGCCCAAGCGCTTTTTCCTGTATCCAGCTGTCCCTGGGCCCTAGGGGAAGAAGGGCCACGGCAAGGCTGGCCTTCTGTCCTGTGGTTGTTAAAACAGCCAAAGGCTTCCATCCTGGCCCATAAACAGCCACTTACCTCCTCTCCTCCAGGGCCCTCCAGACCTCCTGTGGTCCAGCCACTAAAGGGTTAAGGCATCACCCAGCCAGGAGTCTCAAGTGTGCCCTGATCGGTTGGTGCCACTGCAGTATCAGTTTTAAGTGTCACATCTGCCCATAGCAGAGGAACAGGCAAAGGATCAGGCAAGCTCAGAGGAGGGAAAAGTGACTAAAGTGGGTGACACAGGAAAGCTTCCTGGAGGAGGAGGCACTTGAACAGTCTTAAAGGCTGGGTAGAATTTTTACATGCAGGGATTTCAGGAATGGCAGTGAAGGTGGCAGGCACCTGGGATATGAAGAACAAATGTGGGGTCTCATGGGGAGGGGAGGGCTGGTCCAGTGTCCCAGGGGCCTGCTGACCTACCCTGCCTGCCCCACCCATCTGTAGGTGCTGGGCCTGTCACAGGGCAGCGTGAGCGACATGCTGTCCCGGCCAAAGCCCTGGAGCAAGCTGACACAGAAGGGGCGGGAGCCCTTCATCCGCATGCAGCTGTGGCTCTCGGACCAGCTCGGCCAGGCTGTGGGCCAGCAGCCCAGCGCCTCCCAGGGTGAGTGTTGGTGGGCCCTCCCAAGGGACACCGCAGCCCCCAGAGCCGTGGAGAGCCCTCACTCTTCCTGTCTGAGCAGTGGCGTGAGTGTCTGGCTTTTCCGCCCACATCTGCCCTGGCCCTAGTCCTGGCCACCATTACTGCCTCCCTGGAAGCCTGTAGGGTGCGCCTGGCTGGTCTCCCTGCTCCCCTTTCATCTTCCTCCAACCAGAGGGAGGCTTCTAAATCGCATGTTGATGCATTAAGCCTGGATGTTAAACCTCTAGGTGGCACCAGGTGCCTACAGCAGGTGGACAAAATGTTTTGCATGGGGAGCCCACCCTCCTGTCTCATGTCTGTAATCACTAATTGATTCCAGATCTTTTTCCCAAAGAGCCAGCATGCAGCCTTAGAATCTTTCTTTGTTTTTGTTTGGTTTTTTGGTTTTGGGGTTTTTTTTTGTTTGTTTTTTTTTTTTTTGGTGGCTGGATGGTACAGAATCTGAATCTTTGACCTTAGTGTTACCAACACTGCGCTCTAACCAACTGAGCTAAATGGCCAGCCCAGAATCCTTCTAAACGCAGGATTTCTGGCAGCTGTTACCCACCCATTAATGATGAGCTCAAGCAGCGTGGAGTCTGAGCTTTGTTGGGATGAGGAACAGGCTTAGAGCATTGCCCAAAGTCACAGAGCAGAGGCAGGGTCACTCACTTCCCCTGTGATGACCACTGGACAGAATCTGTCAGGGCCCCTGGTGAGGTGCCCACCCAACCCCCACATGGGGATGGGGCACATGGCTACAGGACAGGATATCCGACTTGCGCACTGAGACCGGAGAAGGGCAAAGACAAGGAGAGGCCAGGCTCTGAGTCCAAGGACCTTAGCCCAGTCTCAGTTTCCCCATCTGCAAAGTGGGGATTGGTCAAGATCTCAGGTTCACAGAAATGAACCAGATCGGCAGCACCCCTGTCAACAGGAATACAGACCAGAAACAATGTCAAGCGACAAAAGCCTAAGTCCTGGGTGCTAGTGTTTACTTTGGAGGTTAACACCCGCAGGAGAAGACAGCAGGCTGTTGTAGTCTTACGGCTACAAGCCTACACGTTAAATGTAAAAAGGAGCCAGCAGTCTGGGGAGAAGGGCTGCTTTGGGCAGGGAAGGGAAAAGACAGGGAGGGGAAGACTTTGGCTGTATGTGCTCTTTTTTAATTTTTTTTAAACAGGAAGGGAGATTTGAAGTGACTAGGGCAAAGTGTTGGCATCTGTTAAGGTGATGGGTCTGGGGAGAGGAGGAGAGAACTTATATTTTCCTTTCTATATATTTCTATATCTTTGAAATAGTTTATACAGTTTTTTTAATTTAAAAACCCTGCTCCATGAGATTGTCATGAGGATTAAGTGCAGCTGTTCTGATGGCAGCTGCCGTTGACCGCATCCAATGCTCAGTGGTTAAAGTGCTTTGTCCTTTAATCTCAACTGGAGGGGCTGTTCGTGGTTCCCATTTTACAGATGAGGAAATCAAGAGTCAGAGTAGTGCAGGGACTTGCCCAAGGCTGCAGACCAGGTAGTGGCAGAGCTGGGATTAGCACGTGGGGCTGTTAGCCATTAGGCCCCCCTGATTTATAGGCTCCCTAAAAGTGCCTACCCCAGAGCCTACCTGTGAAGGATTTCCATCCTTTTTTGTTTTGCTGTATTGTGTTGTATTTCAATTAGTCTTTTGTTTTGTTTTGTTTGTTTTTTGGTGGCTGGCCAGTATGGGGATGTGAATCCCTGACCTTGGATTCAAGGCTACACTCTAGGGCCGAGCCCGTGGCGCACTTGGTAGAGTGCGGCGCTGGGAGCGCTGCGACGCTCCCGCCGCGGGTTCGGATCCTATATAGGACTGGCCGGTGCACTCACTGGCTGAGTGCCAGTCACGAAAAGGACAAAAAAAAAAAAAAAAGGCTACACTCTAACCAACTGAGCTAACTGGACAGCTAGTTCATTTAAGTGTACAATTCAGTGGCATTTAGTACATACACAATGCTGTGCAGCCATAACCACTATGTAATCCCAGAACATTTTCACCAACTGGCTGGCTGGTTAGCTCAGTTGGTTAGAGCGCAGCCTTGTAACACCAAGGTCACGGGTTCAGATCCCTGAACCAGCCAGCTGCCAAAAAAAAAAAGTCATTTCTACCAGACTAGAAAGAAACCCCGTACCCATTAGCAGTCACTCCCATCCTTCCTTCCCTCTAGCCTCTGGCAACCACTAATGTGCTTTCTATGAGTTTGCCTATTCTGAACATTTCATATAGATGGAATCATACAATATGTGGCCTTTCGTGTCCAGCTTCTTTCACTTGGCATCATGTTTTCAAGGTTCATCCAGGTTATAACGTGTCAGTGCCTCATTCCTTTTTAGGGCTGAGTGAGATTCCATTCTATGGATAGACCACCTTTTGACTATTTTGAATAATGCTGCTATGAACATTCATGTACACATTTTTGTTTGAACACCTATTTTCAGTTCTTTTGGACATATATCTAGGAGTACAATTACTAGGTCATATGGTAATTCAATGTTTGACTTATTGAGGAGTTTGTAAAAGGTTCCTGTTTCTCCACATCCTCACCGACCCTTATTATTTTCCATTTTATAATTCTAGCATCCTAGTGGGTGTGAAGTGGTATCTCACTGTAGTTTTGAATTGCATTTCTCCTACATCTAATTGGGTTTTTTAAAATTTCATGATCGTGGGAGGATTTGAGTACAGGTAGGATAGAGCTGAGCAAAGATCAAGAATGGTGTTCCTGGTGTAAAGAACAGCAAAGCGAAGCTGGGAGGCAGGACCACACACAGCATGCAAAGGGCTGTGAGTGATGCCTTGTCCCCTGCTGTCCTGCAGAACAGGAAGCCAGGCCCCAGGTTCATGGAATCAGGGTCTGGAGGTGGCAGAGAGGTGAGCTGCAGCTGCTGATCCACCCTTCACAGCCACCACTTGTGCACAGCCTGGGGGCAGGAGACAGGATCCTTTGCCCACAAGATCCCACACAATGTGGCTTGGGGTGGGGGATCTGGACCTGTCCCAGCCCCACTTCTGTCCATATCCCCTCTACACGGCCACTGGGGAGGGCAGGGACTAGTACTGGAGCCCCTACCATGCAGGGAGTTGGGGGTGAGCTGGATGCCAGGGCAGGGTTACAAAGAGTGCTGACCCCTCCCCATGCCAGCTGCCTGCCTGCCACAGATCCCCGGGTAATTAACCAGACTCATTAGTGATGCCCGCAGTAGCTGGCATCAGTATTCCAGGCACTTCTGTCTGAAGCTGCTTAGAATTCTCAAGCAGTCAAAGAAGCCCTGTTTCCTGCATGCTCTCTTCCCTGTCTCATTTCTCCCATCTCTGTTTCTTTCTCTGACTGCTCCCCTTGTCCCTCTGCTGTCTTTCTCACTGTCTCTCTTTGTTCTACCTCTCTCTCTGCCTCCATCTCTCTCTTTCTCTCTCTCTCCCACCATTTCTCTCACTATCACGACCAGCTGTTCAGTTTGCCTGGGTCAGAGGGGTTTCCCAGGACATGGGACTTTCTCTACTAAACCCAGGAAAGTCCTGGGCAAATTGGGACCAGTTGGTCACCCTGCCTTCTCACTGCCCCCTGCAGCCCACAGCCCAGGCAGTGGGACCCAGCCTCCCCCTGTACCGCCTCCTGTTCCAGCCAACCTCATTGTTCACATCCGACCTCCCAGCCCTTTGGTTAGTGTACTCCTCCTCATAGAGATGGTTTCTAAATTCCTTTCAATTATTTTGTCAAAAGCAGTTCTCAAAGTTAGAGTAGTCAGAACTGCCTGCATTCTGCCTGGGGGAGTGGGGCAGAGAGGTAGGGGGGTCCTTTCCTGCTCCTCATCTGGGTTTATCTCCAGCTCCCCATCCCATTCCCTCTGGCTGAAAATCTGTCCCCCTTAGATAGGGATGTGGGTACAGATGGTTTTCCAACAGGCAGATGCCTTCAAAGACCCTTGATTCCCCTCCATCTGACCCCCAGCCCCTCTCCTGCTGCTGGCAGTGCGTGGACACAGAAAACAGCTTTGCACTTTCCCAGGTTTGGACTCCCCACCTGCTGCATCTTTGCTGGTGACAGTGAGGGTAGGACATGTCCCTGTCAGCTCCAACATCATACGGATGCTCCCTGGATGGCCAGGATGAACTCTATTGGGGGTCAGGGAAGACAGTAGAGTTTGCAAGACCCTATACGTGGGCTACCAGCCACACAGGGCTTTGATGCTACTACTCAGAATTTTGGGGTTTCACCTGTACCTTTCAGGAGCACTCAGGGGTCCTGGCCAAAATTTGCTCACCCAAAGAGGTCTGCTGAGCACCTCCTACATCTCCAGGCTCTGGAGACTCACCCATGACTAACATATGGTCCTTGTCTCATAGGGACTCATAGTTGGAATGAGAGGACAGTGATGGGCATAAGCAGACCTGAGCTCAAGTTCCGGCTTTGCCACTAGTCACTGTGTGACTTCAGACACATTGCCTAACCTCTCTGAGCCTATAAAATGGGATGATGTAGTACTTACCTCTTAGAGGTGTTGTGAAGGTCGCTTGAGATCATGGGCGTAAAGCACATAGCACTATGCTAGGCATGTAGTCATAATGAAGTAATGAAGTAATTACATAATGAAGTCATAATGAAGTAATAATAAAGAAGCTTTATTAATTATCATCATCATCATCATCACCATCATCATTGTTGTCATATGGTAAGGAAGAGATTGGCCCAAGCAAAAAATTTTTGTGAAGTGTGACAATGTGTGGTCAAGATGCTATTAGACCCCAAAAGTGCACTTCGGGGAAGGGACATTTGGGACTGGGTTTTGAAGGCTGCATAGGAGTTCAAAGTTGGGGGGGGGGGAGTCCTTCAAGGTGACAAGACTAGCCTGAGCAAAGACACGGGGTTTAGAAGAGCCTAGGATGTTTGTAGAGGGGAGTGAGGGGGACTGTATTTAGCTTCAAGTCTGTGGGGTAGGCAGCAACAAGAGAATCTAGAGCCTTAATAACCAGGACAAAGAGGTAGACATTTGTTGTGCAAGGGGCAGTGGGGAGCCATTGACAATTCTGGAGCATGGGAGTGATCCAATCAGAGTGATCCACTCGCCTTCCACAGAGAATGAAAGAACCCATCCTGGGCTCAGGCTGTCCCTTCTGGAAGCAAAGCCACTGCTCCCTTCACTTCTTAGCTGTCACACAGTTTTATGTTTATTTTAACAAATTTCCAGCATGTGGCAGTTAAATGCCTCAAGGAAGAAGCACCTTCTTTTAATTTGCTGGGATCAGATGTGGCCAATGCTGACCTTCCTAGATCCCACCACCACCATGCTTCCCACACTATTAGGGGCGTCTCCTGCCCTCACTGGTTTGTCAGGAGGCTCAGCTCATGCCAGGAAGCCCTGTGAGTGACTGACCCTTCAGGAGGTGGGCTAAGCACTTGACCCACATTATTTCACAGAGTTCCCTTGATGGCCCAAGTAGGGTTGGTGCAAGTGTAGTGCTATGTGTAGTGCTACTTATTTTATGGCCCCACTTAACAGATGCAAAGACTGAGGGTTGGCAAAGTCATCCCACCCAAGATTGCAAGCCCCAAATATCTTCCAAATGGTTTTTCTAACATATATTCACAAAAAAAATGTCCTCTGACAAATGAAAAATATGGACAGTGTACTGTGTCCATATGTCCAAATGAAAAATATGGACAGCCAGTGTACTATGGCTGTACATCTTTCACTATGTTACTTTTTATTTTGGCAGGATGGTCCACTGCAGAAATTCACCATATTTTATTTAGCTAACCTCCAGTGGTTGAACTTGTAGATCATTGCTGACTTCTTTTTTTGTTATTAACTTCTCATTTTGGTGTAATTTCTAATTTACAGAAGAGTTAAAACAATAAAACAAGAGACTCCCTATAGGCTACACCCAGATTCACCAATTATTAATTTTGCAACACTGTGCTCTTTCTCTCCCATTTGAGGAATTAGCTGACAACATTGTGGCCTTTCCCCCTAAATACTCCAGCAAGTTTTTCTCAAGAAGTTCTACAGTGATACAGTACTGTTACCTAACTTACCATGTATATTCAAGTTTCTTCAGTTGCCCCAATAACATGCTTTATCTATGTAGTTAGTTATATAGCCATAATTTATAATTATGTAAAAATAAATTACATATATAAAGTGTTTTCCTGCACAGGATCAGATTCAGGATCCCTTGTTGTATTTAGTGGTCGTGTTTCAATTTGGACAGTTCCTCTTCCTGTCTGTTTTCCAATTTTGACATCTTTGAGGATTAGAGGCCAGTTAGAAACTGTCTCAGTTTGGGTTCGCCTGATCCTCCATCATGATTAAATTCAGGCTGTGGCCTTTTGTTGGGAATATCACAGAAGTGACACTTTGCTCCCCAGTACATCATATCAGGAGGCACAGACTGTTGATTTGCCCTGTGATGGTGATGTTAACTTTGATCACTTGGTTAAGGTGATGTCTACCAGGTATCTCTCCTTAAAGTGACCATTTTTCCCTCTGTAACTAGTAAGGATTTTGTGGGGAGATAGTTGGAGACATTATAAATATCCTATTCCTCCTCAAAATTTCATACACTGGTTTTAGCACCCAGACTGGTCACTTCCTGGGATCTTACTGTGGTGGTTGTGGAACGGGTTGTTGCCAACTCCTCCTAGCTCTAACAAGCGAGTCTGCCCAGACTGTGTGTGTCCATTGCCAGATTGCAGTAACCACCGTATCTGTCTCTCTGTGGCCCACAGCCAGTCCAACTGAGCCAAGGTCCTCACCATCTCCACCCCCCAGCCCCATGGAGCCTGAGAAGAGCTCCCAGGAGCCCCTGAGCCTGTCCCTGGAAAGCAGCAAGGAAAACCAGCAGCCAGAGGGCCGTTCAGGCTCCTCACTGGGTGGGAAGATGTACTCAAGCAGCCAGGCCACAGGAGGCATCCAGGAGATTGTGGCCATGTCCCCCGAGCTGGACACATACTCCATCACGAAGAGGGTCAAGGAGGTCCTCACAGACAATAACCTAGGTACGGGGTGGCAGGAATTGGGGATGCTGCCTCCCATGCTGGTTGGCTCCCACTTGCCTTTTGCAAAGTGCCCATGGTGAGATCCCAGAGCCCTGGGGTGCAGCCTGGAGGTGCTGCTCAGCCCTGGGACACTCAGGACCCTGTGTGTGCATCTGACTGTGACCTGGGTCTGGGATGGGAAAAAGGGAGGTGAATGCACATCTGATGTGACCTGGAATTCTCAGCCCACAGCTCTCAAAATGTTTTTCCAGAAGGACTTAGAGAGTCCCAGTCACTGGGAGTCTCCTGC